>NC_143581.1:80209585-80812020 GCF_048544385.1 Mastigoproctus giganteus
ATTCCACTTTATTATTAATTTCCTATTAATAATTTTGTTACTTCTAATTTTTAATAATGTTTCTCTTAAAAGCAGGGCATATCCCTTTTATTAGTGCCTATTTGTCTTCACAATGTCCATCCATCCATCTTTTTGTGTGTCTGCTTGTAATAAATTGACTCTCAGTGGATAGATTTTCATAAATTTTTATATTTGGTTCTTTTAGAAAGATTTGCATACCATTAAAAAAAAAATCGGACCAATAAAATCCAGCAATTGTTATATTTTTGGCTATAGTCGACTGAATGAACAGATTTTCATGAAATTTTGTCACTCTTTTTGACCGTTTTGTTGAGCCTTCACAAATTTTCTTAAAATTGGACCTTTGTAATAACAAGTGACATTGTATGTCACTTGCTGATTAAAAAGCATTGCAAAATGGAGTGAATTACAATGGGAGCCTTCACAAATTTTCTTAAAATTTTACAAATAAAAATCAGAAATTTTTTTTTTTTTTTTAAATAGATATCACGTGGCTATCTATATACCATATATTGCTGCCAAAGCCCCTATCATATCCAGGTATCATCGTAACGTGGGGAGGGGTGATGGCCAGATCGTTCAGTGTTTTTTTTTTTTTTTTTTGAATAGACCTAGGAACACTTATACACATGGTTAAGGGTGGGGAGGCATATGCTCCTCTGCCCCTCCCTGAATACGCCCCTTGCTGAAACAGTAGATATTATGTTTGTTGCCATGCTTTGCATTTCACATGTTGTTGATTACAGAGCATTATAAATTAGAGTGAAGTGAAAACAATTACTTTTATATGTTAGTTAATCAATTAGTAATTAATTGCTAACAAGATGATTAGTTATTTACTTTTCACTTCTATTTATTACAGAAAAAAAAAAAATATTTAAGAAATACAAGTATAAAGTGCCTGAAATGTAATGCACTGTCTTCATTAACTAACTTGTTAAATTTTTTTGTTAGACTCAAAAAAAAAAAAAAAAAAAAAAAAAAAAAAAGTAAAAAAAAACAAAACAAATTTTTTGAGTCTATTGCTAGAAGTTGTCTTGCCCTAATGAAACTACTTCTCATAAAAGAGCATGATGTTATTCATTTGTAATGTGGTGTTACTCTTCCAGTGACCATTCTGATGGCTGTTACCATCTAATTAATAGGAGGTTAGGCACCCCATCAAAATGCCTTGCAGGCACCTAACTTATGATATCCTCTAAGTATAAGTGCTTAAATTCCCAAAGTAGAGTTGGTTATGCCAATTATTCTTTCAGATTCTTTATTTTGAGTAGCAAGTTTTCCAATAAACTTTCTCACTGCTTTGCCACTTGCTTTATTTGTAAAATAAGAAAGATTTTTGTTCAGTAAATGTTTCATTTAGTAATGTAAGATTTCAAAATCAGATTTAAACATATGGCTACTTAGTGAAAAGCATTCCTTTTTTCACATATTATTAAGTGAAGAGTAAATTAAAGATGTCATTATATTTAATCTGTAAAAATAAGGGTAGTGTATTTTTAAACTTTGAATTGTATACTTAGAACTCTTTATACAACTATAATTGTGTGAAAACTAGACACAATAATATTTAATAAACAAATCCAACATAAATTGCATTATGCTAGTAGACATGATCATATCATCTCATTAAAATCTAAAATATAAAGGTCTTCGCAGGAGCTAATAATAAGTATTAACCGTACCAACTAAGATTTATCTCTGAGAAATATAAATTTGTATAACTTATGTACTAACTTCATATGGTTCGAACTAATACATACTTCGTATACTTCATGTGGTGATAATTATTAATGGTTTGAACCATTTATAATTATCACCATAAAGTGTAAATAAGCTTGAAAGTTGAAATTTAGTTCCTATTCTTATATTGAGCAGTGTGCGGCAATAGTTATCATGGTGAACCAGAGGGAGCAGATTATTAGAGGGAGATGCAACAACCAACCGGTATAAAGTTCACTATTTTAATATTGCATATGCTGGTTCTCAAAGCTGTTCTGTGTAGTATACTACTGTTATTGGATGATTGTTTTAATGCATGGTTTTTTATATTGTTTATGATTGACTGTATGAAAAAAACCACGTGGTCATTTTTTATTTCTACCGCTTAGCATTAGTTGAGGCATATGATGCAAGAAAGCAAGCTTATATAGCATCAGCCAAAAAAAAAAAAAAAACCCTTCCCATTTCACCCATCCAGTCAGCTTAAAATACAGGAATTTCAGAAAAAGCTGACCTTTTTCAAAACCCGATCGGAACTTTTCAGCTGAACACTTTCCTGAACTGCCTTGAATTTATTTAAGCTATCAACTTCCACAACAACAGATGGAAGTCTGTTCCAGCAATCAACTACCCGCTGGCTAAAGGCAAACTTCCGCATATCTATTCTATAACTGTCTTTTCTCAATTTGAATCTATTCTCCCCCTCAGGTTCTTAATCTGAGCAAGTGGATGTATCCCATCAGCATTGAGCCTGCTCAAACCATATACACATATAAGTTCAACGCCTTATACACCTCAATCAGATCAGCTTACAGGTGCCTAGATTTCAGATGCTGCAACTTGCGGAATTTAAACCTCTCTTGGTAAGAGCATCCCTTTGTTCCTCTCACCAATCTTGTTGCCCTTCTCTGTACTCATTCTAGCAACTCTACATCTTTCCTAAGGGGCCTCCGTAGCAGGTGGGAAGGAGCAGCAGTGCGTAGCACACGCTTCTTGATTAGACCGGGATTCGAGCCCGTCACCACCAAATACGGAGGATGCGGAAAGGTCAGGGAATGACCATCGCATATCCCGGAGCAATATGGCCTTAGTTGCTAATGCTCCTAAAAACAAACAAACATCTTTCCTAAAATGAGTCTTCTAGACCTGTACACAGTACTCAGGGTGGGCCTGACCATTGCCTTGTACAAGGGGATAATCATCTCCTTGTCTCTGCCAACAAAATTCCTGTATATCATCAACAAAACTCCATAACCTACTCTGGCAACCTGTTTGCACTGCTCAGAGAACTTCATATCTGACTGCACAACTACCCCCAGGTCTTCATTCTCCCCCTCCCTGAGTGTAGTACCACACAGTTGGTACATTTCTCTTGGGCTATTGCTACCCATATGCAGTACTTTGCATTTGTCAGTGTTAAACTTTAGTTGCCACTTCTCAGCCCATCTACCTAACTTTTCTAGATCAGTGGTTTTCAACCGTGGTGCCGGTTGAAACATGCCACATGAAATGGAAAAACTCCCATTTCATGTGGCAAAATAAAAATGTATAAAGAAAGGAATGCTGTGAGACTAAATATTTAGCCAAACAGTAAGCTAGCATATTAACTTTGTTAAAGGAAACAAGTTTGTAAATTCAGTTGACTTTATTAGTATCATGAAACAGGTAAACGAAGGATAGGATTCATTACTGGCAAGTTAAGAATTTAAGTTAGTGACCTGTTCACAAACATAGCTGTAAGTGAAGCCATTAACACAGTAAAGAAAAAGGGTGGGGCCATGGGAAGACTTTAAACATATAGCCAGATATTCTGTATAAAATCATTGAAATTTTAAAAAATGTGATGGTAATGCTGTGTTTGTCTGCTAATACCTACTTGAATAAAGCATGGATTTCATCTGTTTCTTTTTCTAGCTTTTGATTCTTATCTCATGTAATGATTATTGAATTTTTTATTTTTAGGAGACTAGCTTTTCACAGTTCTTGCGAGATTCTGTGGCTAAAAACAGAGTGGCAGCCCTGGTGGTTTTGTCTAAGGTATAGTTATTAAAAATTTTTGATGGAATGAGGCAGAATATATGTATATGCCTATTCTTAAATAAGCACACTCTTTTGAGGGATAACTTAGAGCATAAGCTGAGTTAGAAATATCTAATTAACATGAGCATCAGTTATGTCTTTTTTGTATTATGGCAACAGTGTGGCCATGTAATAAGAATGTATGTAATTCATTAAGGAAAACCTAATACAGTTGTCTTAACAAGCTGTCATTAAAGTTGTTTTAACTTTATTTTATTATTTATTTTTTTGTTGTCCTTTTTTACTTATGTTAACGGCTGTTTTACAATGTTACCTTTCAACCTGACAGTGAGTCCGGTTATTCTATCATGGTTGGATGCATTTAGAGAAGTTCTGGGTTTTGAACTTTACAGGATAGTCTGTAATCGTTCTTGGATTGCACTGTGTTCTAAGTGCTACACTTTTTACCATCATAATAAACCAAATGACAAAAGATATTCTTGCTACTGTTAACATACTAATATGCTAATGACCTTCTATCTCATATCACAAAACATGAACTCTATTGAATGACAACTCCCATTGGTTAGGAATGAGAGTAGCTCCGTGCGGGTGAAATTTTTATGGCTTCAGCTAATAGAAAAGTTTTCTTAAATTTTTGCTGTTTTATTGACTTAAATTGGCATATTAATTTATTTCTAGAAGCAGCTTTATATTCCTAGTTATGGTACTTAGTTTAATTTGAACTTAGATCGAGATTTTGTAGGTTATTATTTAGTATCCGTAAGGGTATCCAATCCACGTGTTGGACAAGATTTTGCAGCTCTGGCGAACGGTAAGTTTTTAATTATATTTAACTGTTTTATTGACTTAATTATTATATTAAATTATTTTCTATAAGTAGCTTATAGACCTAGTCAAGCTCCTTGGCTTATTTTCAATTTAGATAGAAGTTTTGAAAGTTTTGAACCAATGGGTTTGAGCCTGAGCGACTTAACATCAGAGATCTATCTCTCAACGATTGAGCATATACATTTGACACCTTTTTGACCCCGTATCACATACTATGGGAGGTATTTAGATGATGTGCTAGTTATTACTGATAGTAGTACTATCCAAGACATTTTACATTTGTTTAATAATATTCATTCTAGACTCAAATTTACATTGGAAAGGGAGGATACGGATACAAAGTCATTAAACTTTCTAAATTTCACGCTTACCCGGGACTCGAATAAAATCCAATTTAGCATCTATCGAAAACCTACAAACACCAGTATGCTTCTACATTATAATAGCTATCACCTGTTCACCTACAAAAGATCGATTATCTTTAATCAATTTCTAAATGCCTATAAATATTCAACGATGGAATCTGCTTTGGACTCAGAAATACAAATATTAACTAGCAGGTCCCTAAACAGGGGTTATTCCATTGCCACAATAAACCGAATTAGGGTACAGGCTAAGGATAGGATACAAAATACTACACCAACCAACAATAGTAATATCAAAAAATACTTTATTTCTGTCCCATATGTTGAACAGTGGCACAAACAACTTAATAGATTCTTTAAAGATACAGAGTTTAAAATTGTGGCCAGGCTAATATGGAAGTTACACACTTTACTGAACAATCGCTCGGTTCTTTCCGCATTCGCAACACAAATTAATGATCTGGTATACAACATTTCTTGCGGTGATTGTGACTTGTCTTACCAGGGTTCGACGTGATTTTCTCTTAATATTCGTGTAAATCAACACGAAGCCTGAGTTCGTGCTTCTCGTTCAGCAGTGTCAGAATTAGCCTTTCATGCCATTAACGAAAAACATACTTTTTTATTTAACGAGGCCAAAATACTTAATGTTCAATGTAATTATACGCAACTATTAATTGCAGAAACCGTAGAAATTAAATTACACGAGAATTCTGTTAATGTTCGGCGGCCGTATTTGATCTCCGATGCGTGGACCTGCAAGCGCAAAGACAAATAATCACTATTTAAGTTTCAGGTTCAACCCTATTCGGTAATTTTCATTCCTGTGATCACGACATACGGTCAAAAAGCGTTGTCAGATTCAGGAAGGAAAATCGTTTTGAATATTTTTGTTAGATTCTTTTTAATTGTGTTAAATTGATTTTTAATTGTTTTAAATTGATTTTTAATTGTTTTAAATTGATTTGAATTGTGTTAAATTTTTAATTATTTATATTTTACTCTAATGTAAGTTGTAGATTTTTTCGTTTTAATTTCTGGAGAGTATCATATGGAAATGTTCTACAGACTATATTGAGGTAAACTCCTCTTATTATTTTACAAATATTAATATGAACGTATTGAGTATTACAGCTCTGATTCATACTATGTATGAAGTAATGAAATTTTTGGATATGGCGTAAACATGGTAAGAATATACTCAGATCCTTGACATAAAGTGGCCTCGACAATGCTTCCCCCACCCATACATATTACTCTGACTCCCTCCAGTCACTATCTGGCAGAGTAGAGGTAGCAAGATTATACACTAGCTCAGCAGTTCCCAACCTTTTTTGACTCGTGAACCCCTTTCAACATAATTTTTTTATTGCAAGCCCCCTCTCAACTTAAAAATTTTTTTTTAGCAAACCCCTTTCAACATAATATTTTTAAAGCGAACCACTAATCCTATATTCTCTGAAATCGTATAATATTTAATTTTTATTATAAACTATTTCCAGTAAGAGTTTTTATAAGCAACATAGCGTAATAATAAAAATTATTATTAAATATCATTTATACTTTGTAAAGCAGTTATTAATCAGTCCAAACTAGATTTTGAACAGGCCAAGAGTAGAAAACTTGCTTCTTGTCCAGTGGTACCGACCATTGTGGTCTCTTGCCAAAACTATTGGCTGCAATTTTTGTCCATCTCTGTTCCCACTTCTGTCAAAACCAGATGGTTCTGTTGCCACATCAACCAAAGATAAAGCTGACCAGCTAGCATTCTATTTTTCTTCCAACCCAGTATTCCCAGTAAACCATTCAATGTAAACCATTCCCAGTAAACCATTCAATGCCACCTGTGGTCCTCCTTCAAAAGGATGTCAGGATTTTGATGAATCTGATGCTAAGAAATACAAGGTCCTGATGGTATTTCTCTACTTATTCTCAAAACCTGAGCTCGTGAATTTCCTTATTCCAAAGGTGTTTTTCCTTCTGCTTGAAAATTTGTTCATATCCCTCTAGTTCCTAAAAAAGGTGACAAATCCCTTTGATCCAACTATCGTCCCAATGCAATTACTTCTAATTTTTCTAAAGTAATGGAGAAAACAATTAACTGCCAACTCAAACTATCTAGAAACATTGCGGATTATAGCCTTAGTTGCTAATGTGCCAATAAGAATCCAAACCAATCCAAACCAAATCTAGAAACATTCCGTCTGATCAACAATTGCCAATATAGATTCTGTCAGTGTCGATCCACTGGTGATATTATGGCTTATGTTATCCAAATATGGACAAATTCAATAGAAAAGTTGGGTGAAACACAAACAGTTGCTCTTGACATCTCCCAGGCTTTTGTTCGTGTTTGGCATAAAGGTCTTCTAAATAAGCTTCCATTCTATGGTTTGCCAGCTGTTTTTTGCAATTGGGTATGCAGTTTTATCTCTGACTGCTCATTGGTTAATTGTAGATGGCTCTCTGTCTTCTAACTTCTCCACTAATGCTGGTGTTCCCCAGGATTCAGTTCTTTCTCCCACTCTTTTCCTCCTGTATGTTAATGACCTTCTTCTATGGATAGGGTTTCCACAGGAAATCCTATCCATAGTTTTGCCGATGATAATGCATTGCATTCCACCTTCCAGTTTGAGAAACATATCCCTGCTCAAACAGCTTCAAATTCTCGAATATCCACTACCATTTCCTTAAATGCTGATCTCCAGGTAATGGTAGTGTGGCAAAGATAACTTAATTTCAATCCTTCTAAAACTCAATCCTGTCTTATATCTCGCAAAAAGGATTCTTCTGCTCCTATGTTTATCTTCAAGACACTCTGATTTCTAGGCAAGATCTTTAGGGTTACTCTGACTTCTAATCTCTCTTGGCATAAGCACATTACAAATATTGCTTCCTCTGCATCTAAAAAAACTTGTTTTTCTCTTTTCTGCAGAAATCACAAATCTGGCCTACCATGGAATATTGCTCCCACATCAGGAGCGGTGCCCCCAAAACCTCTCTCAGGCTTTTAGATTCCATTGAGAAGAGGGCAGTTGGGTTAATTAATGTCTCATCTCTAACAGAAAAAAAAAAAAAAAAAAATCCAAAAAAAATTATGATTTTAGGGTCACCCGTAAATGATTACATCTACCCATATATTTACTGTGTCTGTAAATTGGGTGTGTTCTCTGGTCGATTTGTCTGTTCTTGCTATCTACGCCTGAGACTGACTAACTCAGCCACGGAGTAAAAAAAAAGCCCATTAAAATTCCTTGTGTCATCGATGGGATTCGAACTCGTGCCTTATCAATTCGGTGTGGGGAGGATGGTGATGATACCACTGTGCTACCAGTGCAGACGGTCTCATCTCCAACAGTCTCTCCACTCGTTGTCTCATAGACGTACTGTTTCTTCTGCATGCCTTTTCTACAGATTTCCAATCTGTAGAAAAGGCTTTCTGAATTGGCTTCTGTAATTCCCACTCTCTCTCTCTTTTAAAGCAATCCGAACACGTGCCACAACCAGTCAACATCCTTTTACTGTGCAACTTCAAACTCACAGAACCAACTTTTCTTCTTCCTCATTTATTCAGTAAGCTTCTGTTTTCTGAAACAACCTTCCTTCATATGTATTTCCTGAAAATTACAAGAAGTTCATTTCTAATGTCAACAAGTATCTTCTTTCAACTTTTCAACCCACGCATGGTACTAAGTACTATAGATTGTAAAAAAAAAAAAAAAAAAAAAAAAAAAAAAAGTACTTGTACATAATGATGGTGCTTGAGAATCAAAAAAAAATAAGTATGGAAAACATTTATTTAACATGATATACTGTAAGATAGTAAGCATGAATTGTTAGAGGCTTGCATCCTGCAGTGGGTTAATAATGGCTGCAGTTTACCTTTTTTTTTTTTTTTTACTGTAAGATAGTAAACTAATTTATGTAAGATAGTAAACTATAAGGAATTGTGGGAAATGTGGTTTCTCTCTTTGGCAATTCTTTACTTTTTATTTAATTTTATTTTACTTTATTGTTTATCATTATGTATATATTTTGTAGTTTACAATAATATACCTATGTGAATAAATCTAAGCAGACACCATTATAGAATTTTTAGTGCGAACCCCCCTGGAACACTTTCGTGAACCACCAGTGGGAACCGCTGCACTAGCTGATCCAGAAGCCTCCTAAAGAGTGACCAATAGGTTCGGTCTGGTTTACTAACTGGCAGCTGGCCTGCGAACACCGTTTTAGAGCTGTACCCTCGAAATTTAAGGAAGAAGAAGATCTCGCCATGATGTCTGTCATAACCTCAAAAATAATCAGTCATACTGCATGATGGAAGAAATGTGGAACGGTTGATTATGACCTTCAGCAGTATATTTCGGGCATTTTTAGAGTAGAAAATAAGTGTACAGGATGCCCACACCAATGCCAGAGCTTGCACTTGGTCATCATGCAACACAGCGGCAACCCCCAAGGAACTAGTAGTTGTTGGTGACTCTATTGTCAGGGAAACGGGAAACATCCTTTGTAAAAAGGATAGGTGGAACAGGACCAGGGTATGTCTGCCAGGGGCAAAGGTTGATGACGTTGTAGAGCGGATATCATCTTTTAAGGGCACAAAAGGTGATATAGTTGTACACGGTGGCACTAATGATATTAAGAGTAGGAGACCGGTGGAATTACTTAACAAGTACAGGTCCCTGTTGAAAAAAAGCCGTGAATTAGGGTTGAATTTGAAAGTGTCTGCAATTCTGCCCTGACACTATAGGAGGGAGTATATGATGAGAGCCCTGTCGATCAATTCGGCCCTGGAAAGATTGTGTAAGGCTCAAGGGGTAGAATTTTTTTCAGCCTGGTCTGTACTTGTTAACAGGAGAGACTGCTTCTACAGGGATGGGATACACTTAAATAGAAAGGGTGCAAGAATGTTTGCTGATGCTATTGAGGCAGTGTTAGGTGGGTCGGAAAACTGCTAGATTGGGGAGGAGATACAAGGACTAATAGATTAACAGTAGCCACTGGCAGAGGTGAAAGTGATTCTTGCACTGCTTCTATTGCAATGAGCTGCAGCCTGGAAAATAAGATGCAGGATATTTCAGAGACTGCTGGGAATCATTGGGGTACAAATAAACACATAGGTTGTGTTAGGGTAGCTAAGAAAAAGAACAGGTGCATGTATACTTGTGTGTACACCAATGCTAGGAGTTTAGTAAATAAATTTGATGAATTTGAGGTATTGCTCAAAACATCAAAGGCAGATATTGTGGGGATTTCATAGATGTGGTGTCACACAGATATAAGGAATGCAGAACTGGAATTTGGGGAGTACAATGTCTACAGAAAGGATAGACAGGATAGGAAGGGTATGCTATTAGTTAAGAAATACATAAAATCCAAGGAAGTGAAGCCAGTCGACATTGCTGGACAGTGCAGTGTCGAGTCAGTTTGGTGTGACATAAGCATTGGGAGATCAAAATTGAGAGTAGGAGTGTGCTATAGGCCTAACGACTCTGATGAGTATAATAAGAAACTGTACAGGGAAATAGTGGGCCAGTAAATCAGAGAGTCTTATAATGGGGGATTTTAATTTCCCAAATATTGACTGGAATTTGGAGCTGGTCACTCACACACTAGCAAGGCTTTTGTGGATTTATTGAATGATTGTTTTCTACATCAGCATGTTTGGGAGGCAACTAGAGGGAGTAATACTCTTGATTTGATTATCAGTAGTGATTTTTCATGCATTAAGAATCTGCAGGTAAATGAACCACTAGGTGGCAGTGATCACAGTGTGCTGAAGTGGGATTTATTCAAAGAGGTAACTACCATTAGGGGTAAAGGGAAGGGTTATTGTTTTTGTAAAGGTGACTACGATGGACTGAGACAGTATTTAAATTCTATACAGTGGGACCAACTGATGATGTTACCAACAGCAAATTCAAAATGGGAAGCATTCAAAGAACTTATCTTGGAAGCTACTAGGCTTTACCTACCAACTAAGAAATATTGTTCAAGGTTTAGGTCTAAGTGGATGTCAGATAGGTACCTACCAACTAAGAAATATTGTTCAAGGTTTAGGTCTAAGTGGATGTCAGATGAACTAATGAGACATATGGCAGAGAAGAAAAATGCATGGGATACATACAAATTAACACGTGACACAGAAGCCTATGATAGATACAAGTTGATCTGTAACCAAGTTACAAAGGAGGTTAGGCAGGCGAAGGCAGATTACGAGAAATCTTTGGCAAGGGATGCAAAGAAAAACAGCAAAGAGTTCTTTACTTATGTAAACTGTAGAAGGAACGGGATGAATCAGATTGGTCCACTTGATATCGATGGGTCAACTGTTGATGATCCTGCTCAGGTAGCTAACAAACTGAATGAATATTTTGCATCGACATTCACACATGAGGAGTTATTCAGCGAGGGGAATGCCAGAGGTGTATTCAACTCTGGCAGTAAGCTAGAGAATCTTGTAATAACTGAGAGTAAAGTGGAGGAGAAATTGTTGAAGATAGATTATTTTTTATTTTTTTATTTATTTATATATATATATTTTTTTTTGGCTGATGCTGCATAAGCTTGCTTTCTTGCATCAAATGCCTCTACTAATGCTAATGCTATTCACCTCCACACAATGGTTTGATGGCAGCTAGGAAGGTAATGTCTGTGGGAGCTTTATATTCTCAACAGTAACAATTTCCTGGAATTGCATGGACTATGATACCATTGCGATCTTTAGAGAAAGCTGGAGTGGATGGGATCAATCCAGTTATATTAAAGGAGGCAGCAAAGGAAGTAAGCAAACCCTTAGCCATAATTATGAGAGCTTCCTTGGACTCAGGGGAAGTACCCATGGACTGGAGATGTGCAAATGTGACCCCAATTCACAAAGGAGGATCAAAGGGCGACACAAGTAATTATAGACCTGTTAGTTTAACTTCTGTTCCTGGAAAATTAATGGAGGCACTGGTTAAAGAAGCACTGCAGGATCATCTAGACAAGACTTCAGTTATAGCTCAGACACAGCATGGTTTTGTTAAGGGGGAAGTCTTGTCTGACCAATTTGATTGGATACTATGATGCAGTCATAAAAGAACAGGATGCAGGGAATAACTTTGATATTATATACTTGGATCTTAGAAAGGCTTTTGATACTGTTGCACATGGAAGACTGCTGCATAAATTGGAGCAGTGTGGCATTGGAGGCAAATTGCTGCTATGGATAAAGGGGTGGTTGAGGGGGAGAAGACAGAGTGGTAATCAATGGACACTGCTCATCGTGGACTATTGTTATTAGTGGAGTCCCTCAGTGTTCAATATTGGGTCCATTATTGTTTTCTGTATTTATAAATGATATTGATGATGGTATATCAAGCTTAATGTCCAAGTTTGCAGACGATACGAAGGTTGGCAGGCTTGTCAAGGATACTACTGACACTATGCTACTGCAACAGGATGTGGAAAGGTTGAGCAGATGGGCTGAGAGGTGGCAAATGAAGTTTAACATTGACAAATGTAAAGTACTACACATGGGAAACAGCAACCCCAGAGCCACGTATCAACTCTGTGGTACTACACTGACAGTGGTAGAGAATGAAAGGGACTTGGGGGTGGTTGTGCAGGCAGGTATGAAGTTTTCTGAGCAGTGCAGACTGGCTGCAAGAGTAGCTCATGGTGTATTGTCGATGATATATAGGAATTTTTCTAGCAGGGATAAGGAGGTGATTATTCCCTTGTATAAGGCAATGGTCAGGCCACACCTAGAGTACTGTATACAGGTCTGGAGGCCTCATTTCAAGAAGGATGTAGAGATGCTGGAACGAGTACAGAGAAGGGCAACAAGATTAGTGAATGGAACAAAGGGGTGCTCTTACGAAGAAAGGCTTAAGTTTTGCAAATTACAGTGTCTGGGGACTAGGCACCAGCGAGGTGATCTGATAGAGGTGTATAAAGCCTTGAATAGTTTGAGCATGCTCAATGCTGATGGGATTCTTCCTCTTGCTCAGAATAATCACCTGAGAGGGCATAAATTCAAATTGAGAAAAGACAGATGTAGGATAGACGTGAGGAAATTTGCCTTTAGCCAGCGGGTGGTTGGTTGGAATAGACTTCCATCCCTTGTCGTGGAAGTTGATAGCCTAAATAAGTTAAAGGCTCAGCTGGACAGGTATTTCGAATGAACAGAGGGGTGAAGTGGAAGTGGTTATTTTTTTATTTATTTATATATATATATATATATATATATATATTTTTTTGGCTGATGCTGCATAAGCTTGCTTTCTTGCATCAAATGCCTCTACTAATGCTAATGCTATTCACCTCCACACAATGGTTTGATGGCAGCTAGGAAGGTAATGTCTGTGGGAGCTTTATATTCTCAACAGTAACAATTTCCTGGAATTGCATGGACTATGATACCATTGCAGTCTTTAGAGAAAGCTGCATTTTACTGATTGGCTTTGGTCTATCTGTTTTGAATCTGCAGGATCTATGTAGGTTGTTTGCAGTGCTTGGTTTGTGAACTGGCTTGTATCTGTCTGGCAAGTTTGTCTTCAATTCTCTGGATCTCCTGGTGCTGGCAAAGTAACCCTGGGTGTGGGAGGTGTTGGGGATCTGACGAGAACTGGGTTGGCAGTATTTCTCAGGGTGGCATCTGAGATTGGTGGGAAGAGAGGGCAATCCAGGAAGGAGAGTGGGATGGTGAATGTGCCAGTGTTTCTGTTGATGTTTGCACCTGTTGGAGGACCGGCTTCTATGTACTCTCTCTGCAGAAATGATTGTGTGAAACTTGAGGATCTTGGGCTCTTAAGGTTGAAGGTATGATTCTTGCAGATGTTGTAAAACACTGCATCACCCTTGCAGGTTGTCCCAGCACGTTCAGCAATGCCAGTGCCCAGCCTGTGGTGCGATTGCCCACTGTGCTGGCAATCCACTCAGTACAGGAGTCATGCATATCCAAGACATTCTCAGTATCTGGCAAAGCGTGTGGTTATCTGTAAAATTGATGATAGATTCATTTAGTCCCAGTTATCCAATGTAGATCACTGCATATTCAGTGAGCAAATTGGAAGCCAGAGCCAATCAGCAAAATGCAGTTTTCTGCAATATGATGGTATCGCCATCAGTCTGATTCTAGAAAATTGTTATTGTTGAGAATATACAGCTCCTACAGATAACCAACTAAGACCAATCACAATTTTCTTCTACCTTTGTGGCTGCCATCAAGTTTGCTCCATGGAAGTGAATTTGTTGTGCATTTCTTTCCCATTCTAAAAAAAATGCCGAAATCTGCTGTTGAAGGCCATAACACTTTGGCCAAAATATATGATATCCCCACCCCCATTACCTTTTTTCTATTTGTTTGTGTTTTTTGCTGATGCTTATTTTCATTTATAATTATTCATCCTCTGTACAAAACAATGGCAGCTGCATTTCAATAAATCATTTATAATTCATGCAGAGCAGGGTTCTTTCGGCTAAATCATTTATTAGTTCATGGTATATATATATTTTTTGATTTCCCTTTGCCTCCTACGTTGTGTTCAAAAGTTAAGGAAGTTACAAAACATTACATTTCAAAAAAATGCCTGAAGTATTTTTTTAAAAATATATCATTGAGACATGAAATATTGTGAATACAGTATAAAAATATTCACTGTTATTTGCTTGCTATATATTTTTTTAAGTGAATATTTCATTTTATTAAGTATTGGTTAATCTTTATTTTATGATTGAATCTATTTTAATGTATTTGTTGATTTGTAGAGTGCACCTGCATTGCATTTCCTTGTTTGAAAATCAAAGTTTAATTATCCCATAGGTTCTTGAGCTTAGTTTTCCTGCAATGGAGAAGTTAGATCTGAATAAATTATCCTTTGCAAATAAATTATTTCAAGAATTGTCTCGGACTTCATTGCAACTAACAGGTAAGAGGATTTAGGTTTTTTTTTTTTGACTTGAGTCACAGGTTTGTGACTCAAGTCAAAGTTTATTTTCCATAAATATATACGTTAAATCTCCATTATAATGTCATCGAGAGGAACCACAATGTTCTTGACATAACTGAGTGACTTTTTAACAGAGTTCGATATTTTTTTTAAAATTAAATGAAATTAGTAGAAATTTAATAACAAACTCATTTTCATAAGAATTTCACACATTATTTTATATACATAAAAACACAAATTTATATATGTGCAGTATTACTTTCAATACATTGCATATATATAATACTGTAGCATTTTCCAAATCATATTAATTTTTTGCAATCTATGAAATGGTATGATTGGCCTCTGTTTCTATAAAGTTGAAAAGCTTACCTGCTTGAAGTGATTCATCAGTAGTCCAAACTTTCAATTCTACATCTTGTTCAGCTTCGTCACTCTCTGCATTGCCAAATAACAAAAGTGTTAACCTCTCTTTTTCAGCTTTGAAACCTGGGGCGGTTTTCTGTTCTTTTGAAATGAATATTCAGCTTGGCATACGCTTCCAAAATAAGCCAGTCTCATCAGCATTAAACGCTTGACTTGCTAAATAGCCCCTAGTCACATTGGCATCCTTTAAAGTTTTTGGATACAAAGAAGCAACTTCCATATCTGCCCTGGCTGCTTTGCCCATTAATTTTTGATCGTGAAGACTGATGTTTTTTAAAATTTTCAAACCAACCCTTACTGGTCTGTAAGATGTCTGCATTGGATGGACCTGCTTTTTTCTTATAAGCAATTAAAAATTTGCATAGTTCTGGCACGAATAATATCTGAACTAAGAGGCATTCTATTTTGATCAAGATCTTCTATCCAGAAAGTAAGTAATTTTTCAGTTTTCTCCATTAATGGATTTCTCACTTTTGTAGTTGTGTTTTGCAGCCAATGATGTTGAACAGATAACTAAACTCTTAATTTTCTCAGAATTTTCCCTAATTCGTCAAATGCTGAATTCATTTATGCTGTATTTCTTGGCCAATGTCACAACTTTTTTGCCATTTTCTAACTCCATAATGATTTTAAATTTTTACTCTAAATTTAAAAATTTTTTTTTGTAGCTTTCTTCATTTTAGGTGCTAATTAAACACACACTTTATATAGACAAGAAATATTAAATCAGAAAAAGCAATGCTTACCGGTTAAAACAGTTTACATTGCACAAACCAGAAAAAGATTCTGTCTGAACAGCTAACATAGGATATTCCAGTCAATGGAAGAAGGTCATTAATATACAAGAGGAAAAGTGGGGGAAAGAACTGAACCTTGGGGGACATCAGCATTAGTAGTGAAGTTAGAAGACAGAGCCATCTACCATCACCCTCAGTGAGTGACCAGAGAGAAAACTGGATAACCAATTACTAAAAACAGTTGAAAACCATAAGATGGAAGCTTGTTTAGAAGACCTTTAACCAAACATGATCGAAAGCCTTTGAGATGACAAGAGCAACTACTTGTGTTTCACCAAACCTTTCAATTGATTTAGTCCATAAATGGGTAACATAAGCCAGAATATCACCAGTGGATCGACACTGACGGAATCCATACTGGCGATCGTTGATCAGACGGAAGGTTTCTAGGTAGTTTAAAATTTGGCGGTTAATTGATTTCTCCATTACTTTAGAAAGAGTAGAAGTAATTGCAATGGGACGATAATTAGATGGGAGTGATTTGTCACCCTTTTTAGGAACTGGCTGGATATGAGAAAATTTCCAAGCAGAAGGAAAAACACCTTTGGAATAAGAAAGTGAAAAGAGGCGGCAAAGAATAGGAGTAAGTTGAGGAGCACAGGTTTTGAGAACAAGTGGAGAAATACCATCAGGACCTGGAGCTTTCTTAGCATCAAGATTCATCAAAATCCTTCTGATATCCTTTTGACGGAAGACCGCAGGAGGCATTGAATGGAGCGCGTTGGGAATGGTGGGAGGTGTTTTACCAAGATCATTAATACATGAGCTGGAAGAAAAATGGGATGCTAGCAGGTCAGCTTTATCCTTGGCTGAAGTGACAACAGAACCATCTGGTTTGGACAGAGGTGGGAGCAGAGATGGGCAAAAGTTGTGGCCAATAGGTTTGGCAAGAGACCAGAATGCTCGGCTACCATTAAGGCAAGAAGCAAGTTTTCTACTCTTAGCCTGTTCAAACTCTAGTTTGGACTGGTTAATAACTGCTTTACAACTGTTGCGAGCTTTGGTGTAGGCAGAAAATCAAACTGAAGAATTAGAAACAAGCCAATTACGATATGCAACATTCTTCTCTTGGACAGCCTTAGCACATTTATTGGAAAACCAAGGTTTAGATAAAGGACGAGATGCGAGTGTTGGATAAAGGATTCCATTCCTGCAAGAATAATTTCACTGACACGATCTGAGCAAACGTTCACATCAGAAGTTTTGAAACAGTAATCCGACCAAGGAAAAGAAGAAAAGAAGTCTCTCAGGTCATCCCCTTTTGCATTCTTGTAATGCCAAACAACACGAGGTTGGGAATAGCCATGAGATAAAGGTTCCATTGGAGAAGAGACAATCACCAAGTTGTGATCTGAAGTGCCTAAAGGACCTCTCACTTCGACCGTGTACTTAGAAGGGTTGTTTGTGAGAAAAAACATCAAGCGTATTGGCTGTATGATTAGGATTGTCCAGTATTCTTGTAGGTAAATGAACAATCTGTGCTAGGTCATTAGTAATTGCAAAAGCCTCAGCATCTCGACCTGCTGGGTCGGTGTGACTAGAAAACGGAACCCAGCTGGAGTTGTGAACATTAAAATCACCAAGGAAAATTACCTCACTGTTAGGAAAGTTGAACTGGAAAAAGTCAAGTTGCAAAGAGAGGAAGTCAAAGAGCTCCAAGTGATTAGTGGAGTTGGGAGAACGGTAGAGACAACAGATGAATTTGACACAATGAGGTAGAGAGATTTTAAGCTAGAGAAGATCAAAGAGAGGAGATTCCAAATTGCCAAGTCTCTGACAGGGAATATCAGAACGGACATATGCACAAGTACCATATTTGAGGCGAAAGGAATCGTACAGCGAATAATTTGGGCATCTGAGATGAGCAGTAGTTGAATCAACCAATAGCTGAGATTCTGTCAGAAAAAGTACATGGGGTTTGGCAGACTGCAAGTGGAAATGGACATCGTTGAGATTAGAATTGAGACCACGTATATTTGTGAAATGAATTAGGAAGTGCTTGGGAGGTTTAGATCTTTTCGCAGATAATCTTGCTCTATTAGTTTGACAATTCATGGTGTATTCAATAGTAAGAAAAAGTGGGTGAGACATGCTGTGTGAAGTAATGAAATTTTTGGATATGGCGTACACGTGGTAAGAATATACCCAGATCCTTGACATAACGTGGCCTCGACAATGCTCCCCGCATACACATTACTCGGACTCCCTCCAGTCACTATCTGGCAGAGCAGAGGTAGCAAGATTATACACTAGCTGATCCGGAAGCCTCCTAGAGTTACCAATAGGTCGGTCCAGTGTACTAACTAGCGGCCATCCTGTGAACACCGTTTTAGAGCTGTGCCCTCGAAATGTAAGGAATATTGGATCTCGCCACGACGTTCATCATAACCTCAAAAGTCATCAATCAATACTGCATGATGGAAGAGATAGGGAAGGGTTGACCGGAACTTAGCTCTAGAGACTAAACATGGGTTCCACCACTTCAAGCCTCCAATAAGCAAAGTGGTGGTATTTCATCGGTTGATGAGAGTCATCTACCACCTGGTACTGCCTGGTAACATAGAGGGGCGGCGTTCCTCCATGTGGTGTAGGCACCACACCTCTACCCCTGCTTACGTTGGTTCACACCTGGGTGGTCACCCACCATGTACTTGTGCATGGAGGTTATACCCAGGATTACTAACAGTCCCACCATCGTGAAGGTGCAGGCAGAGGATTTGGCTGTCACAGACCGTCCAGAGTTCGCCGAAATTGGGTCCACTTGACTTAAGTGTCACCCGAATATCAGTTCCATCAGCGTTTTAGACTCCCAAGTAGCAAGTACAGCTTGTCTGGCATATCTGAGAGAATGTCTATGACAACCTCAAGGACCAAATTTCAACAGGTTTTCATGGGAAATATGTTCAAAAACAGAGATATGTGCTTGAAAAGTTCTCATTGCCCTTGGTTTTAAAATATCATAGGTTAATGACTGAAAACCAAGACCTGTAGTTGGTGTAATCATCTTTTCCATTTATTTTTTAAAATTTTTTTTGATGAACATTCAGGAGATTTCTAGAGCATTTGGGAGCTTTCTACAACATTCAAGAATGTTCTAGATTATTGTTACATGTGGAAGAAATGTCAGGTTGTTTCTGAAAGGTTCCAGACTGTTTGATGGAGTTCTATAGAAACATTGTGAGCCTTCTAGAAATTTCTCTGCCCATGTGTATATATAAGTGGGTTCTGCACCAAACAAGCATTATTGCATTACATAAAGTGTATGTGTTTCAGAGAGTGAGTGGTGAAAAAAAGTGAACAAATATTTTGGCGAATTAGTGTTTGTAAACAAGTGCATTAGTGTAAATCGTGAACTGTGTTTATATTATCAATAAAAATCTACAATTTCTTAATTGTGTTCTTATGTGCACGTACCTCAACCACACATGAAATATGTTGCATTCTTGCTGAAATAAGCCTGATAGCTTTTGCTTTGTTTGTGGAGAAGTATTAAAATTGCAACAGAAACCACTGTCACAACTTGTGACAAAAGCCCGAGAAATCTATTTTGGATGTAAGGTTGGAGATCAAAAAAAAGTATAAGTGCCAAAGGTTTGCTGTAGCCCATGTTGAAGGATCAGCAGTCATAACTCTATGCCTTTTGCTGTTCTAGTGATGTGGTGGGAACCTTGAGACAAAAAAACGATTGTTACTTTTGCATGACCAATATTTCTGGTTTTTCTGGGAAATCTAAGCATAAAGTAGAATATCCCAACATACCTTCTGCTCTAAGGCTGGTTACTCACGGTGATTTTGGCCAGTGCCAAAGCCACTGGAAACTTGTGGACTTGACTGATTCAGGGTTGGAAAAGGAGTCTCTAGAAGATACCGCAAAGTGTTATATAATCACTTAGGCAGAATTGAATGATTTGGTCAGAGAATTGGACCTCTCCAGTACCAGTTCTGAATTACTAGGAACATGGCTTCAGTAGTGGAATCTTCTTGAAAAGGATGTCAAGGAGTCTTTTTATAGTAAGAGGCAATCTACGATAATGACCTATTACTCATTGGATGGTGCTTTGGTTTATTGTAACATTGTCCAGGAATTACAAAGGGTTACATGTGGAGCACATCCCTGAGCAGCAGAGGTTTTTCACTGATTCATCCAAGGTCAGTTTTAAAGCAGTAATACTCTATAATGGAAATGAGTATTCATCTATACTATTGGCACATGCACTTCACATGAAAGAAACATACGAGGACCTGTAGGTTCTTTTGCAGAAAATATGCTATCAAAAATGCAAATGGAATATTTGTGCCAACCCAAAAGTGGTAGACTGGGTTTTAAGGTGGATATGTTAAATACTGCTGCTTTTTATGCAATGGGACAGCCAAGCAAAAGATTGACACTACAGGGTAAAAAAATGGCCAGACTGTTCAGAAAATACACCAGGGCAGAAAATGTAGTGCATCCTCCTTTGGCAGAAAGGTTAAAACATCTATTTACCTCCATTGCACATCAAATTAGGTTTGATAAAAAAAAAAAAAAAAAAAAAATATTTGTGAAAGTGATGAACAGAAAAGTAGAAGGATTTGCCTGTTTTGAGGCAAAGGTTTCCTTGAGTCAGTGAGGCCAATATAAGAGAGGGAACTTTTGTAGGTCCTCAAATCAAACTGCTATTCCAGATTGAATTCACTAAAAAATTAAATCCTATAGAAAAAGCCTGCATGCCATTTGAAAACATCTACCAGAATTTTTTAGGCGATTAGAAATCACAAAATTACACTGAAATTGTGGTTGAGCAAATTTTAGTGTACTGAGAGTTGGGATGCAACATGCTGTTAAAGCTTTATTTCCTACATTCCCATTTAGAATTTTTTTCCTAAAACTTCCCAAGTTTTAGGAAAAAGTAAAGATCCAGACTTTTCAACTCTTGGTACTGCAAAGTGTCATATATTCCTAAAACTTCTGAAGTCTCCACAGGAAAATTTTTCAAACGAAACACACAGGAAAAAGGGAAATTGGAGTTCAAATATGTTAACATTACCATTAGTAGAAGTGTATGATGCAAGAAAGCAAGCTTATACAGCATCAGTCAAAAAAAAAAAAAACGCTTTCCATTTCACTCATCCATTCACTCCAAAAGTTTGTCCAGTTCTTCCTTGAATTTATTTAAGCTATCAACTTCCACAACGACAGATGGAAGTTAATTCGAGCAATCAACCGCCTGCTGGCTAAAGGCAAATTTCCACACATCTATTCTACAACTGTCTTTCCTTAATTGGAATTATGACCCCTCAAGTGTTTTAATCTGTGCATGAGGAAAGATCCCATCAGTATTGAGCTTTCTCAAACCATTCAAGGACTTATACACCTCAGTCAGATCACCTTGAAGGTGCTTAGTCTCCAGATGCTACAATTTTCAGAATTTAAGCCCTTCTTTTGGTAAGCACAACCCTTTGTTCCCCTTATCAATCTCATTGCCCTTCTCTGCACTCGTTCCAGTAGCTCTACATCCTTCCTAAAATGAAGTCTCCAGACCAGTATGCAGTACTCAAGTTGTGGTCTGACCATTGCCTTATAGAAAGGGATAATCACCTCTTTATCTCTGTTAGAAAAACTCCTGTATATATCATTGACAAGACCCCATGAGCTGTTCTGGCAGCTGCACTGCTCAGAAAACTTCATATCTTACTGCACAATTACCCCCTGGTCTTTTTCATTCTCTAGTACTCTGAGTGTAGTACTGCAAAGTTGGTATGTTACTCTGAGGTTACTGCTGTCAAATGCAGTACTCTGCATTTAAACTTCAGTTGCCACCTCTCAGCACATCTGCCTGCCCAACCTTTTTAGATCCTGTAATAGTAGCGTCATTACTGTCATTAATAATATTTTTTATTTTCTGCAAACTTGGACTTTTAGCCTGATATACCTTCTTCAGTATCATTGGTAAATACAGAAAACAACAATGGGCAGAAAACCAAAACCTGTGGAACTCCACAAATAACATTAGTTCACGAAGAGCAATGTCTGTTGATTACCACTCTCTTCTCCCACTCAGGCATTCCTTTATCCATAGCAGCAACTTACCCGTAATTGCATACTGCTCCAATTTGTACAGCAGTCTTCCATGAGCAACTGTATGAAAAGCATTCCTGAAATCCAAGTATATGATATATAAATTTTTTTTTTGCATCCTGCTCCTGTGTGACCATGGTTTGTTGTTTATTTGGTTTTTAGGAGCATTAACAACTAAGGCCATATTGCTCCGGGGATATGCGGTGGTCATTCCCTGACCTTTCTGCATCCTCTGTATTTGGTGGTCACTGGCTCGAACCCTGGTCTAATCAAGAAGTGTGTGCTACGCACTGCTGCTCCTGCCCACCTGGCTACGGAGGTGCCAGTTGACCCTGGTATCGAAACAAATTGGTCAGAGAATATTTCCGTTTAACAAGCCCATTGGGTGTGAACTATAACTGCAGTCATGACTAGATGTTTATATAAACATCTAGAGTTTATATAAGTAAAGAAGTTTTTGCTGTTTTTCTTTGCATCCTTTGCTAAAGATTTCTCGTAATCTGCCTTTGCTTGACTGTCCTCCTTTGAGATTTGATTTTAGACTTTGCTTATATCTACCATAGGCTTCTGTATCGCCTGGTAATTTATATCTATCCCATGCATTTTTATCTCCCACAAGTCCCCTTTAGTTCATCTGATGTCCATTTAGGCCTATACCTTAAACAGTATTTCTTAGTTGGTATGAAAAGCCTTGTAGCTTCCAAGATTAGTTCTTTGAATGCTCTCCATTTAGAATTTTCTGTGGTAATATCATCAGTTGGTCCCGCTGTAGAGAATTTAAAAAATCTCCGAGGCCACTGTGGTCACCTTTACGAAAGCAAAACTCTTTCCTTTACCCTGATGGTAGTAACATCTTGAAGTAAATCCCACATCGGTATGCTGTGATCACTGCCACCTAGTGGTTCTTTTATCTGAAGTTTTTAAATGCATAAATAATCAGTGCTGATAATTAGATCAAAATTATTACTCCCTCCTGTTGATTCTCTAATATGCTGCTGTAGGAAAAAATCATTGAATAAATCCACAAAAGTCTTGTAGTGTGCAAGTGACCAATTCACAAGTTCCAGTCAATATGTGGGAAATTAAAATCCCCCATTATGAGACACCCTGATTTACTAGCAACCTCTCTGTTTCCCTGCACAATTGTTTGTTGTACTTGTAAAAGTTATTACACCTATATTACACTCCTACTCTGATTTTTTTTTTTTTTTTTTTTTTTTTTTTTTTCTTTCCCAGTGCTTATGATACACCAAACAGACTCTACACTGCATTGTCCACCATCCTTCCTGTACACATTGTACTCTCAAAATTCCAATTCTGCACTACTTATATCTGTGTGACACCATGTCTCTGATATCCCAACAATATCTGCCTTTGATGTCTTGACTAGCACTTCAAGCTCATAAAGGCGCCTCCGTAGCCAGGTGGGAAGGAGCAGCAGTGCGTAGCACACGCTTCTTGATTAGACCGGGGTTCGAGCCCGTCACCACCAAATACGGAGGATGCGGAAAGGTCAGGGAATGACCACCGCATATCCCGGAGCAATATGGCCTTAGTTGCTAATGCTCCTAAAAACCAGATAACAGTAACTATCAAGCTCATAAAATTTATTAACTATACTCCTAGCATTGGTGTATATGCAAGTATATACATGCACCTGCTCTTATTCTTAGTTACCCTTATACAGCCGATGTATTTACTTGTTCCATGATGACTCCCAACAGTTCTTGAAATCCCAATCACTTTTTGCAGTCCAGGCTGCTACTCAATCCAATAGAAGCAGTGTAAGAATCACTTTCATCTCTGCCTGCGGCTATTGTTATTCTATTAGCTTGTGTATCCCCCCCCCCCCCCAAGCTAGCAGTTTTCCATTGGTGGCAGGCTACTGTTGAAATCTCATATGGGAAACACCAGTGGATGATTATAAAAGGCAAAAATTGACAGAATAAGTGTTTTGCTATGAGATAAACATTTTTTTAAATAGAATAAGGTTAATAGACCCATTGTTTGATATTTAGTACTGCTTGTAACATTTTCTTAAAATATATGAAATCAGTAGAAACTTAGTTTTTGACTTTAATCCCTTCACCTTTAAAATTTGTGGGTGTTACAGCAATATGGTTGCCATATTTGAATTCAGAAACATAAAGGATCTCCGTGAATTTTTTTTTTTAGCAAAAAAATGTTTTCTTTTTATTTTTGCCAACCAGTGTAATTGGTGTGCTCAGAAGAGTATTGCTCTCTCTTGTTGCCTCTCTAATACACCGATGAGCCAAAACATGACCAGCGAGTCGTTATGCAAATTGAAGCAACTGCAGGTGAATTAAGATGCATGTGCGGGTCGGGACACAGTATAAAAAACAACTGATACTGAGCTCCGTTAATCACTATTACTCTTGTTCTTCGGATGGGAAAGGCAGCGGACTTAAGTGAGTTCGAAAGGCCAAATTATAATGGCAGACGACTGGGTCAGAGCATATCTGAAACAGCACGGCTGGTGGGGTGCTCACGGTCAGCTGTTATTAGTACCTACCGAAAGTGGTCCGAGGAGATAAAAACCCACGAACCGCTGGTGAGGTGTTGGACTACCACGGCTCATCGATGCTCGAGGTGAGTGGAGGCTCTCTCGAATGGTACGTGGCAACAGAAGGACGACTGGTGTGCAACTAGTTGGTGATGGGAGTAATGTGTCACAACACACAGTACATCGAACCCTGCTGAAATGGGGCTGCGTAGCCACAGGCTGCTCCAAGTGCCATGCTAACCACGGTTCACCGGTGACAGCACCTACAATAGGCACGCGAGCATCGAAACTGGACCTTGAGTGATTGGAAGAAGGTTGTCTGGTCTGATGAATCATGTTTCCTGTTGCACCATGTGGATGGCCAGTTACGTGTGCATCATTTACCTGGGGAAGTGATGGTGCCTGGATGCACCACGGGACGAAAACAAGCAGTTGCGGTGATGTCATGCTTTGGGCAATGTTCTGATGGGATACCCTGGGTCCAGTCATCCATGTGCTGGGCACTCTGACATATACTACCTACCTAAACATCATTGCTGACCAGGTACACCTTTTCATGGCAACGGTCTTCCCCTCTGGCGGTGCTGTCTTTCAGCAGGATAATGTGCCATGCCACACTGCCCAGATTGTTTGAGACTGGTTCGCGGAACATGAGGAAGACTTCTAGGTATTGCCCTGGCCTCCAAATTCCCCAGACATCAATCCCATTGAGCATTTTTTTGTTTTGTGTTGGAACAGTAACTCCGATCTGTGGCGTCTCAACCCGGATCTTACAGGAGTTAAAGGATCTGATGGTTAAGTGTTGCTACCAGATACCACAAGACACATTTAGAAATCGTATAGCATCCATGCTTTGCTGGGTATAAGCTGTTTTGGCTGTATGTTTGGGTTTGGGTTTTTGGTTTTATTGGCGCATTAGCTACTAAGGCTATAATGCGCCAAGACCATTGGCTGTATGTGAAGGACCAACATCATATTAGGTAGGTGGTCATAATGTTTTAGTTCATTGGTGTATGCTGCTGTAGAAAACAGTCGACCAATAAATCCACAGCATTCTTTAGTGCTAGTGAGTGACCAATCTACAAGTTCCATTCAATATCTGGAAAGTTAAAATCCCCCCATTATAAGATATTCTGATTTACTGGCATACTCTGTTTTTCTGTATAGTTGTTCATACAATCATTAAGCCTGTAACACACTTCTACTCTCATTTTTGTTTTCCTATTGCTTATGTCACACTAAACTGACTGAACATTGCACTTGCCACCCATGTCAACTGGATGCACTGCCTTAGATTTTGTGCTTTTTAACTAAGAGCATAAGTCCTCCACCCCTTCTTGCTCTTTCTGTGTATTTGTCTGCATTTGATGATTTGACTAGCACCTCAAATTTATTTACTGTATGACTAGCATTGCTATGCATGCAAGTATACATGCATCTTTCTTATTCTTAGTTACCCTAACAGCCCATGTATTGCCTTGTTCCATCATGACCCACAGTAGGGCTTGAAAACCCAGTTACCTTTATCCAGTTGCTTTTTAGGATGCTGCATGTTACAATAGAATCAGTGCAAGAATCACTTTCAATTTCCTGTTTGTGGCTGTTGTTATTCTATAATCTCTATGTTATCTCCCCCCCCCAAGCTAGCAATTTTCCGATCCAAGACTGCCTTGATAGCATCAGCAAATATTCTTGCACCCTTTCTACTTAAGCACATCCCATCCCTGTAGAAGCAGTCTCTCCTGTTAACAAGCATGGTCCCTGTTGAGAAAGTTCTACCCCATGAGTCTTGCACACCTCCAGGGCGAATTGATTGACAAGGCTCCCATCATCTGCTCCCTCCTATCATGACTGGGCAGAATTGCAGACATTTTTGAATTTATCCCTAACTCACGACTTTTTCTCCATATTCCTCTATACTTATTAAGTCCTCAGATCTCCTACTGTTAATATCATTAGTGTACAACAACATGCACAAAATATCACCTTTTGTGCTCTTAGAAGATGATATCTTCTGTACAATGTCCTCAACTCTTACCCCTTTCAGTTTTCCAGATGTTGATTGGAATTTGTGGCATGGTTGCTCACACACTAGTAAGATTTTTGTAGATTTCTTGGGAGACTGCAGCATGTTAGAGAGGCAACAAGAGGAAGCAGTACTCTTGATCTGGTTATCAGCAGTGATTCTACATGCATTAAGAATCTGAAAATAAAAGCCCACTGAGTTGGCAGCGATCACAGTGTACTAATGTGGAATTTAATTAAAGACATAAATATGGTCAAGGATAAAAGGAAAGGCTTTTGCTTTCATATGGGTGACTAAAGTGGTCTACAGTTTTTAAAGTATATTCAGTGGGACTAACTGATGATGTTGTCAACAGCAAATTCTAAATGGGAATTTAGAATAGCTGCTATTACAGGCAAGCAGTAATAGCAGCTACTAGGCTTTTCATACCAACGAAGAAATACTGTTCAAGGCATGGGCCTAAAGCAATGCCAGATTAACTGTTGAGACAAGTGGCAGAGAAGAAAAGTGCATGGGATGCGTATAAATTATCAGGTGATTCAGAAGCATATGTCGATATAAATTAGTCTGTAATCAAGTGACAAAGGAAGTTAGGCAAGCTAAGGCAGATAATGAGAAGTTTGCCAAAGAATTCAAAGAAAAGCAGCAAAAATTTCAATGCGTATATTAACAGTAGAAGGAACTGATTGAATCACATTAGGCTACTTGATGTCAATGAGTTAACTCTTGATAATCCTAGCCTTTCTGACAAATTGAATAGTTATTTTGCCTCTTCTTCTTCTTCTTCTTTGGTCCTTAGCTGGCAGCTGGGGGAGGTGGTTGGCCACGCAACCAGTATGCTGCTGTAGGTGCCGCAGGGTTTCGGACTTGCTCTGTGATGTTCTTCCATACCTTACGATCCATGGCTTCAGTCCTGGCCTGGTTAAGGTCGAGACGTCGGCTCTTCAAGTCATCTTCCACTTGCTTGGCCCACGTTTTCCTAGGCGCGGTCCGTTGGATGCTCCATTGGGTGGGTCGTTGTCTCCAAAGGAGTGTGGATGGTATTCTGTTCGTGCCCATTCTACATACGTGGCCAAACCATCTGAGCCTTCGCTTCTGGATTTGGTCGGCAATGGTTGGTTGCTGTTGGCATCTGGCGCGGATGGTATCATTAGTGATGCGGTCGCGAAGAGAGATGCCCAAGATCTGCCGCAGGCATCGCATTTGGAATACCTCAAGTTTGTTCAAATCTAACTTGAGACAAATCCATGTTTCCGATCCGTAAAGAAGAATGGGCAGGATCAAAGTCCGGAAGAGTCGGATTTTAGTCTTTGTGGAAATGTTGGTCCTCTTCCACAGACACCATTTGAGCGAGGCGAACGCAGTGGCCGCCTGTCCAATTCTGCTGTGAATTTCCATGGTGGATGCAACTTTCTTCTCCTGGACCAGCGACCCAAGGTATTAAAGTCCTGCACTTGCTCGATCTGGACGCCTTCGAGATAGATGGTGGCTTGCGACCCATCTGTTGTCAGGGCCTTTGTCTTACCAGCATTGATCTTCAAACCGTATGGCCGGGCAATGCGGGCAATGTCGTAGAGGATTTCCGTGGCTTCAGCGTCGTTACCGGCAAGGATAGCACTATCATCAGCAAACATCAGGTCAGTCACATAGTGATCCTTGTCATATTGTATGCCCTGTCTGTTTCTGAATGCTTGCCTCATAATGGCGTCGACCACGATGTTGAAAAGCAACGGGGAGGCTACATCCCCTTGGCGGACTCCAGTTTGGATGGTAAATTCCTCAGATAAATCGTTCTGGATGCGCACCTGGCTGGTTAAACCGTTGTATGCAGTTTGGAGGAGTGTGATGACTTTTCGAGGTACATGTTCAACCTCTAGTAGTTTCCATAAGGCAGGCCGGTGGACACAGTCGAAAGCAGACTTAAAGTCAATGAAAACAATGACGGTTCGCTGTCCACACCGGATCCTCTCCTCCATCAGCTGACGAATGGCAAAGATTTGATCACAGCATCCTCGCCCGGGTCTAAATCCTGCCTGTTCTTCTCGACTGGTTTGCTCGCGATGTTTTTGCAGTCTTCACTGGATAATCTTCATAAAGACCTTTCCAATGATGGAAAGGAGGCTGATGCCACGGTAGTTCTTGCAGTCCCGGTTATCACCTTTCTTGTGGATCGGTACGATAATGGCTTTCCTCCATGTTAACGGAATTTGTTCAGTGCACCAGATGGTTTTGAGGAGTGAGTGTAGTCGGCGAAGCAGTACATCTCCCCCGGCTTTGATCGCTTCTGTGGTGACTTGGTCCACTCCTGGTGCCTTGCCATTCTTCAGGGATTGTATGGCTGCTTTCACTTCTTCTACTGTAGGCTCAACATCGACCATGGAGACCTCAGGGGGGTCGATCGAGAGTGCTGTTGCTGGCGGTCCCTGAGGTGGGTCGTGATTATACAGAGCTTTGAAGAATTCACTCCACCGTTGCAGGCGTTCGGATGGTGATCGCACGAAGGTCCCATCAGCATTCTTGATGTTGTCACTAGTCAATTTAGTCTTTCCACTCAGACATCTGAGGGTGCGGTAGAGAGTGCGGTACTCGTTTTTGGATGCCGCCACTTCAAGATCGTCTGCCACTTGGTTCCAGTATGCTTCTCTTTCTGCTGTCATTCTTTGTCGGACTTCTCGGTTTAGCTGCCGGTACCGTTCAAAGTCGACCAACTTTGCCTGTTTCCGTATGTCCACGAGGTCGAGGCACTCGTCTGATATCCATGGTTGCGTTCGACGTCGGGCAGGTGGACATAGGGGCTTGGCACATTCCAGGATGGCATCAGAGATCTGCTTTTCTTCTTCATTTATATCCTCGGGCACGGCCAGCATCTCGAAGCGGTTGGATAGGGCGATCTGATATGCCTGTTTGTTGGCAGCATTCATTAGCTGCCTCCAGTCCAGCTTGGCTGACCGAGATGATCTTTTTGCATGCCGTAATTTGAGCTGCACCTTAGCCCGGATGAGGTAATGATCAGATCCGCAATCAGGTCCCCTCATGGCACGAACATCCATGAGTGATGAGCGAAATCTGGCATTGATCAAAATGTAGTCCAGGATTGCTGAGTCCTTGCCAGATGGTTTTCGCCATGTAAGTTGATGTTTTTGAGGGTGCTGGAAATGGCTGTTTCCAATGATCAGGTTGTTAGATGCGGCAAAGGACAACAAATGTAGTCCGTTGTCATTGATCTTCCCATGGCCAAACTTGCCCATTGTTGTTTCCCAACCAGATCTGTCCACGCCAATATGGGCATTAAAGTCCCCTGCGAGGATGATCACTTCTGTCTGCGGAATTGAATCCAGCGTATGTTGAAGCTGGTTGTAGAAGTCATTCTTGGTCGGGTCCAGGCTAGTCTCAGTTGGCGCATAGGCGGAGATAATATGGGTCTTGATGGTGCCCTTGACAGTAAGGACTGCCAGGCGGTCCGATATTGGTTGGAAAGCGATCACACTACTGGTGGCCTGAGCATCGACCATAAAGCCCACTCCTGCTTCTCGTTTCTCGCCACCAGAGTAGAATAGCATAACCGCTTCGTTAGGTGCTGGTGGTTGGATGATCATCGTTCCAGACCCGGTGAGCCTTAATTCAGATAATGCTGCGATTGATATCTTGCACCTAAGTAGTTCTTGGGCAATGATTTCCTTTTGTCCAACGTGGTGCCCCGTTCGAACATTCCATTCGCCAATGTTAATTGTCCTTTTCGGCGTAGTAAGTTTATTGCTGTGGCCAGTGATCCACTTCACACCAGCACCCTGGGTCCCCAGTGCTGGCGCATCGGCTACCCCGGATGCGGTAACATTGTTATAACAGCTTGTTCTGTGGCCAGTGGTCCACTTCACACCAGTACCCTGGGTCCCCAGTGCTGGCGCATCGGCTACCCCGGATGCGGTAACATTGTTGTAAGAGCTTGTTCCGAATTTCATGCGGTTTCTTGCCTAGTTTCCCCGGTTTCCTGGTTCTGGTCATTTCGGCAGGATGACCACCCTCCTCCTTTCGCAGCCGGGCTTGGGACCGTCCATGGCGGAGTTATTTTGCCTCTACATTCACATATGAGAGATTCTTTAGGGCAGGGGATGCCAGAAGTTTGTTTATGCAAGGTCACTTGGGGAATAGCAATAAAAAATAAATTATACACTTGGTGGGATTCAGTTAAAAGCAGTGTAGGAGGAAAGGGATCGACAATACGTGCAGATATCAAGTTTTCTGAACAGTGTAAACAGGTAGCTAGGAAAACCCATGGTGTCCTATTGATGATTTATCGAACATTATCCTGTAGAGATAGGGAGGTCATAATCCTGTTGTACATGGCATTTATAAGACCACATTTGGAATATTGTGTTCAAGTATGGACATATCATCTGAAAAAAAGACATTGAGCTTCTTGAAAGGTTCCGAACATGGGCAACTTGAATGGTGAGACCAGCAGAACGACGACTGTATGTGAAAAGTCTCCAATTATATGGGCTACAGTCTGGCAGTTGTGACCTGATTGAGGTTTATAAGGCCCTGTAAAGGATTAGTAAAATGAATGAATTTAGATTTCTCACTGTTATAAAGAATTCCAGACTAGGGGTCATAAATTCAAATTACAGCAGTTTGTAGGAAGTTTTCTTTTAGCCAGTGATTGTTGATTGCTGGAACAAGTTGCTTTCACAGGTAGTTGAGAGATGACAGTTTGAATAAATTCAAAGGTCAATTGGATACTTACCTGTGTGAGGAGGGAAGCATATAATTTGTATTTTCTTATCTACTCTTTTTTTATTTTATTTTGCCAGTGCAGGAAAAGCCTGTGACTTCCTTGTGCCATGTGATGAATACTGTTACTATATACGAGGCTTAATGTCAAAGCTTGTAGATGATACAAAGGTTGGCAGGGTGGGTAATGACAGTAATCAGAGTGAGCTACTGCCTAGGAAAGTTGGGTCAATGGGCTGAGAAATGGTAGTTGAAGTTTAACATCAGCAAATGCAAGTACTGCATATGGGTAGCAGTATCTCAGAGTAACTTATCAACTGTGTGTTACTATACTCAAAGTAATGGAAAATGAAAAAGACCTAGGGGGGGAATGTAATTGTGCAGTCAGATATAAAATTCTGTGGGCAGTGCAGATATGCTGCCAAAACAGGTCATTGCATGCTGGCAAAATAGGTCATGGGTTTTGCCATTGATATACAGAAACTTTGCTAGCAGGGATAAGGAGGTGATTGTCCCTTTGTACAAGACTATGTTTAGGCAACATCTTGTGTGGTGTACAGGTCTGGATGCCGCACTTTAGGAAGGATGTAGATCTGTTGGAACAGGTGCAGAGAAGGGAAACCAGATTGTTAAAGGTAGCAAAAGGGTGCTTTTATTTTGATTGTTGGGCAGGAAGGTTGTTGTTGAAGTGGATGGGTTGAATAAATTCAAGAAAGAGCCGACAAATTCTTGGACGGTATGGATGGGAAAAGTGCATATAATTTTTTTTTTTTTTTTGCCGATGCTATTTAAGCTTGCTTTCTTTCATTATTTGCCACTACTACTACTATTTGAGTCCCCCCCCCCATGCCACAGCACTTCCGCTACTTTTAATCCTTTGCTTTGCTGGTCTGATTTCTGTTTAAATTCAATGTAATTGAGAATACTTCACCAAAGTGATATACTTACATGCAGTAATAACACTTATCGGTTATGCAGCAGTTTTACCTATTACGCTATCAGATTTATGTTATTAATATATATTACAATATTGAGTTTACGCATACCATTATGAATGCAACATTATAAATTAATTATAACAATATTAATAAAATTATCACTTAATGCCAACCTATGTGATTCAAACTTTCGAGATACCTATTTACCAGAATTAAGACAGAAGAATTCCCCTGCCATGACTTACAGTACCCCGACTAATAGAGTCACCAACAATAACTACCTCCTGCAGAACCAGTGCATTCTGTCTTACGGATTGCTGTTGTGTCGCATGATGCAGGAATGTAAGCTCTCCCATTGAGGTGGGTATCTGAGTGCTTAATTCCTTCGAGGGCATCTAACCTGTTCTTCAAGCTGTCATACATGCCCATTAGAATGCTGTGTTTGTACTTCATTTTCTCATACTCTTTGCACTGAACACACACAGAGACATCCCCCTTGGCTGTATCATGTCCTCCTCCATATATCTGTAAACAATAGACAAGAAGGACATTTTTTTAAGGCTTTGATTCATTGGAGAACTGCCCTCTTCAGTTTCACCCCAAGCTATAGCACTCCTGCTACTTTGAGCTCTTTGCTTAGTAATACTAACTTTCATTCTTAGGTTACAGGATTAGTGGGATACCCTGTTTAACATGTAATGGACACTGATTATGTACATAATTATCAAATTTTATAGGCATTAGAATATGCTAATGTTTTTTATTTGCATTTGTAGTGAAAAAGGAAATATTGAATTTATTGGGTATTGCTTGCCGTTATTATCCCGAACACCTGCTCCAGGATTCACATCGTCTGATGAATGTATATTTGACAGAATTGAAGCAGCAGGTAATCATTTATCTTTGTTTGTCTTTAATGCTTACCATTCATACTTTCATGAGTTATTTTTTAGTTTATTACATAATACAAATAATTTGGAAAAATATATGGCCATAAGTATAATAAAGGACTGTCTTTGCATCTTTATTTCTATTCTAGTGTGAAAAAAGTGCCACCGCTCTGCCAGCTGTTTCAGCATTATTTCTATCTCCTAGAAAGTTTCTTTATAGTACTTTTATATATTTCATATAATTCTAAATTAATAGGAAACCATTTCTTCACATTTATATATGCCTTGTAAATTTATTTTCTGACTACTGTGCAAATAGCCGCATGGGATGATTCTAATAGGAGAAGAATAAAATATGATTATACTTTTAGCCTGCTGTAAAAAGGAAATTGAGCATGTTAATAAGAACTTTGTTTTGATTTAAAATTCAACATTAGCAAAAAATATCTGTGATATTAATGTCTCTCACTTAAGAATGTTGAACTGGTTACCCTCTTCAAAATCATCATAAGAGCGTTTCAGTATTTTATTTTTAGTAAAATGAGATTGTACTATAGAACAATTTATATTTTTCCTGTAGTGCATACCTTTTTGAAATTTTTGCTATTATTAACAGGAATCCTCTTCCCCAAAAACACATCATCAGAAAATTTCAGTCATTTTAAACACAAATTATCATTAGCTACTTTTTGAAAAACCTCAAGACAATTAATCCCATACCACAAAAACAGTTCATCATAAATTGTAGGTACAAAAGAAATCATGTAATTATAATAAAGTAATACTTAAATAAAGGCCTCCATGGCTGAGTGGTCAAGAGTGGGAGTGCACTAGCACATGCTCTTTTAGTAGACCGAGGTTCAAGCCCCTGACTGCTAAATACGGTTGATCTGCCAACTTGCGCTGGACCAGCGTGGCAGATTATCGTCCATTTACCTCAACATGAATTGTTGAGGAGACTTCTATCCTGCATTGGGTTGATAATGGCTGCAGATATATTTTTTTTATTTACTTAAATGAATAGTAGTACTTTCATCAACGATATCTCCAAGTGAATATAGGATTGTGTATATCTGGTTGAATAGCATTTGGCAAAGGATTAAAATTATTGCTGCATTTTCACCAACAGTTGTTATTTTGATAGTAAATATTTAAAATTGCATGAGTATTTTACACTTTTGTATATTATATGTTTTCATTCTATTTCTACTTTCTTTCACAGGTTACTAGTCAGACCAGAAAGCTCGAGACATCTATAATAACTGGATGTTTACAAGGGCTCACAGGTTATCTATACAGTTTTACAGTATCTTTTGAAGAAGGTATCTAAAAATCATTTCTTGTAAGAGTAAAAAACAAACAAACAAATTTTGAAAAATATACTGTGATATTTGCATGACATAGGTTTACGATTTGTAAATTTAAAACATTTTTGTTTTTTCCGAGTGCTAGCATTTGCTTGCTGAAGATATTTCGGCGAAGGTAAAGAAAGCCAAAACGGAATGACGAGAAACATCGGATAACTTACATGGAAAATTAGTTTCCTGATACGACACTCTAGTGCTGCTCGCTCGGTAAACAGACAGTAGGTGTTATCGGTCTGGAGCAAAGTCGAGAACAATATATTGATTGACATGTAGGTGTGGCAAACGATGTGCTGATTGGTGAGCAAACACAACACACGATAACATCGGGTTAGTACCATTTTACTAGCACTCAGAAGCACTAATGGTAACTTGCTCTAATGAACACTTTCCATAATGGTGAAAAAAAGGTCAGGTTACCTCCACTTCTTGAATCCCATGGGAGCTTGAAACCCTCCTCCTGAAGTGGAGGGGGGTGTAACCTCTAACCTTTGGCACCTCCGTAGCCAGGTGGACAGGAGCAGCAGTGCATAATACATGCTTCTTTTTTTTTAGCATTAGCATTAGTAGAGGCATATGATGCAAGAAAGCAAGCTTATGCAGCATCAGCAAAAAAAAAAATAAAAAAAAACGCTCTCATTTCACCCCTCTGTTCGTTCTAAATACCTGTCCAGCTCACCCTTAAATTTATTTAGGCTATCAACTTCCACAACAAAGGATGGAAATCTGTTCCACCAACCAACTACCCGCTGGCTAAAGGCAAACTTCCGCACATCTATCCTACATCTGTCTTTCCTCAATTTGAATTTATGCTCTCTCAGGTGATTATTCTGAGCAAGAGGAAGAATCCCATCAGCATTGAACATGCTCAAACCATTCAAAGCTTTATACACCTCAATCAGATCACCTCACAGGTGCCTAGTCTCCAGACACTAATTTGCAAAATTTAAGCCTTTCTTCCATTCACTAATCTTGTTGCCCTTCTCTGTACTCGTTCCAACAGCTCTACATCCTTCTTAAAATGAGGCCTCTAGACCTGTATACAGTACTCAAGGTGTGGCTTGACCATTGCCTTATACAAGGGAATAATCACCTCCTTATCCCTGCTAGAAAAATTTCTGTATATCATTGACAAGACACTATGAGCTACTCTTGCAGACTGTTTGCACTGCTCAGACAACTTCATATCTGCCTGCACAATTACCCCCAGGTCCTTTTCGTTCTCTACCACTGTCAGTGTAGTACCACAGAGTTAATACGTTGCTCTGGGGTTACTGCTTCCCATATGTAGTAATTTACATTTGTCAATGTTAAACTTCATTTGCCACCTCGAAGCCCATCTGCTCAACTTTTATAGATCTTATTGCAGCAGTGTACTGTCATTAGTGTACTTAACAACCATGCCAACCTTCGTATCATCTGCACACTTGGACATTAAGCTTGATATACCATCATCAATATCATTTATAAATACTGAAAACAACAGTGGACCCAACACTGAACCCCGAGTGACTCCACTAATAACATTATACCACGATGAGCAGTGTCCATTGATTACCACTCTCTGTCTTCTCCCACTCAACCATCCCTTTATCCATAGCAGCAGTTTGCCACCAGTGCCACACTGCTCCAATTTGTTCAGCAGTCTTCCATGTGCAACAGTATCAAAAGCCTTTCTAAGATCCAAATATATGATATCAAAGTTATTCCCTGCATCCAGTTTCTTTGTTACCACATCATAGTATCCAATCAAATTGGTCAGGCAAGACATTCCCTTAACAAAACCACGCTGTGTCCAAGCTATAACTGGTCTTGTCTAGATGATCCTGCAGTGCTTCTTTAACCTGTGCATCCATTAATTTTCCTGGAACAGAAGTTAAACTAACAGGTGTATAATTACTTGTGTCGCCCTTTGATCCTCCTTTGTGAATTGGGGTCACATTTGCACATCTCGAGTCCATGGGTACCTCTCCTGAGTCCAAAAAGCTTTCATAATTATGGCTAAGGGTTTGCTTACTTCCTTTGCTGCCTGCTTTAATATAACTGGATAGATCCCATCCACTCCAAGTGACTTTTTTATGTTTATCTTCAACAATTTCTCCTCCACTTTCCTCTCAGTTATTATAAAATCATCTAGCTCACTGCCAGAGTTTAACTCACTTCTGGTATTCCCCTCCCTGAATAACTCCTCATGGGTGAATGTAGATGCAAAATACTCATTTAGTTTGTTAGCCACTTGAGCAGGATCATCAACAGTTGTTATCCAGTGGACCAATCTGATTTATCCCTTTCCTTCTAGAGTTTACATAGTAAAGAACTCTTTGTTGTTTTCCTTTGCATCCTTTGCCAAGGATTTCTCATAATCTGCCTTTGCCTGCCTAATCTCCTTTGTGACTTGGTTACAGACCAACTTATATCTATCATAGGCTTCCATGTCAGCCATTGATTTAAATGTATCCCATGCATTTTTCTTCTCTGCCATATGTCTTATTAGTTCATCTGATATCCATTTAGGCCTAAACTGTGAACAATATTTCTTAGTTGGTATGTAAAGCTTAGTGGCTTCCAAGATAAATTCTTTGAATTCTTCCCATTTTGAATTTGCTGTTGGTAACATCATCAGTTGGTCCCACTGTATAGAATTTAAATACTGTCTCAGATCATCGTAGTCGCCTTTACGAAAGCAAAAACCCTTCCCTTTACCCCTGATGGTAGTTACCTCTTTGAGTAAATTCCACTTCAGCACACTGTGATCACTGCCACCTAGTGGTTCCTTTATTTTCAGATTCTTAATGCATGAAGAATCACTACTGATAATCAGATCAAGAGTATTACTCCCTCTAGTTGCTTCCCGAACATGCTGATGTAGAAAACAATCATCCAATAAATTCACAAAAGCCTTGCTAGTGTGTGAGTGACCAACCCACAAATTCCAGTCAATATCTGGGAAATAAAAATCTCCCATTATAAGACTCTCTGATTTACTGGCCCACTCTATTTCCCTGTAAAGTTACTTATTATACTCATCAAGAGTCATTAGGATTATAACACACTCCTACTCTCAATTTTGATCTCCCAATGCTTATGTCATACCAAACTGACTCGACACTGCAGTGTCCAGTGATGCGACTTGCTTCACTTCCTTGGATTTTATGTTTCTTAACTAATAGCATAACTCTCCTCCCTTCCTATCCTGCTATCTTTCCTGTACACATTGTACTCCCCAAATTCCTGTTCTGTATTCCTTATATCTGTGTGACACCACGTTTCTGATATTCCAACAATATCTGCCTTTGATGTTTGGTGCAATACCTCAACTTCATCAAATTTATTTACCAAACTCCGAGCATTGGTGTACATGCAAGTATACATGCACCTGTTCCTATTCTTAGCTACTCTAACACAACCCATATGTTTACTTGTACCGCAATGACTCCCAGCAGTCTCTGAAATACCCTGCATCTTGTTTTCCAGGCTGCTGCTCATTCCAATAGAAGCAGTGCAAGAATCACTTTCACCTCTACTAGTGGCTACTGTTAATCTATTAGTTCTTGTATCCTCCCCAAGCTAGCAGTTTTCCGACCCACCTAATACTGTGTTGATTAGACCGGGGTTCGAGTCCGTGACCACCAAAAACGGAGGATGCGGAAAGTTAAAGGAATGACCAACTCATATCCCCAGAGCAATATGGCCTTAGTTGCTAATGCTCCTAAAAACCAAAACAACAACCACATAACCTTTTTTCTTTAGAATCACAGTCATATTTAGAAATACATTCATAAAAAAATAAATTTTTTATGGCTGTATTTTTATTTTCTTGTTCAATAATATGCCCTAATGGTGAAAAAAGATCAGGTTACCTCCAATTGAATCCCATGGGAGCTTGAACCCCTCCTGAAATGGAGGGGTAACCTAACCTTTTTACTTTAGAATCATGTGGACTAGTGCATAAATTGTTTATTAACAAAATATTTTTTTATTACTGTACTTTTATTTTTAAAGACACTCGTGTGGATACCCAGATATCATAACGTCAAACAACACCTCAACAGCTATTCACTATATATATAATCTTTCCTTATATTATTTCCTAACCTAATGTTTATGGTTAGGTCACTAAATATAAAGAAACTGTTTCTATTATTTCCTAATCCCAGGTGGTAGATGACTCTCATCAACTGGTGCAATACCACCACTCTGCTTATTGGAGGCTTGAAGTGGTGAAACCCATGTTTAGTCTCTAGAGCCAAGTTTCCGGCATCCCCCTCTACCCATACTTCTCCTTCAACCCATGCACGGTACTAAGTACTATAGGTTTTGATACCTTTCGTGTTTGGGGTTTTCATAAAAAAAAAAAAATCTACCATTTAAGGTTAGGTTATGAAAAATAAAGAAACCTTTTCCTGTTTTCATAACCAAACCTAAATCAACAGTATAGTAAAAACACTCGTGAACTCCAAAAATTTGCTTTTAATAATGAGAAAAAAACATAATGAAGAACGTAAGAATGTACAGAATGAAACTTTTATTAATTTAGTTTTCATCAAAAAATCAACCAACGTTTTATTTTCCTTACAAATTTAAAAGATTCATCACTACTATTACCTGTTTACCGTTCATTACAAAACTATTATACACCGTTCTTTACTCATAAATACACATTATAATGCCAACCAAAGACTACACAGTAGCTTGTCCTCTGTCGCGCCCACTACCAGTCATTTCATCGTTTGCCATGCCTACCTGTCAATCAATATATCCTTCTCGATTTCAGCTCCATACCGATAACACCTACCGTTTGTTTACCGACTGGGCAGCGCTAGAGTCTGGTGTCGGGAAACTAATTTTCAGCGTAAGTTATCGACGCTTCTCGTCGTTCTCATGTTGGCTTTCTTTACCTTAGTCCATATTTCAATATGTAAAATTCTATATAAGTTAGTACATTCAAATGTTAGTATCCAGAAAACCATTATGCTCTAAACTTAGAGAATTAAAACCCTCATATATCTTTTAACATTTTTTGTTATATGGGAATTGACTTTTCATCATTTTGTCAGTTCTGTACGGATGGATGCTTACCTTCCAAATATTAGATGTTATTGGTTAGCACATGGAGAATGGGAGCTGCACACCTATGCTTCACATAACACTAGTAAATGTCAAATGTTATTTGACATTTACTAGTGTTATGTGAAGCTATACTTACAATGTGTGCTCCAGAATCTATATTGTTTGTAGATTCTGGAAAAAAAAAACAAGGGAAAGAGGTATAATGAAACTACAAAGAATACCACACAACATTCACATTGACAATTGAGTTTAGATATGAAGAATTCTGGGGTAGTACCATGGTGTCCTATCCCAGGAACAAAGTTTGGCGTAGAAAGCATCATAGTGGGAGCTGTTTTTTTCCCTTTTTGTTTGTTGTTATTTAGACAAACAATCCTTAAAAAAAAATGCTGATGATCCCTTCAGTGTGGCATTTTACACAACTTTTTTTACCTATACTTTGCTGTTTCTGATCAGCTGGTCCTTTAGGGGACATGGCCATGTCTTTTTATGGACTTTTTGCACAATGTGGTTGATTTAGTTGGTCGCATGTGAGAGTTATATGCTTTTTTCACCCTTCTGGAAACTGATTTCCACTTCCCCCCACACACATACACCTACCTCGAAAATCCACCACCAATTTTTTAAATGCTGATCTCCAGGTAATTCTCCAATTGAGCAAAGGTAATTTAGTTAATTTTATCCCTTCTAAACTTGCCCCTCTCTTGTATCACACAAAAAGGACCTTGCTGCTCCTATGCTTATCTTCGATGACACTCAGATTTCTAGACAAGATCACATATCTCTATTAAGGATTACCCTGACTTCCAATCTCTCTTGGCAGAAGCACATTCAAATATTACTTTTTTTGCATCTGAAAAGCTGGAGTTTCTTTTTTCCTCGCAGTATTACTTTTCTTTTAAACAATTATTCAGTCTGTACAAACCTCAAAAATTTTTCATCATGGAATATTGTTCAAACGTCTGGGGTTGGTGCATCCAGAACCTCTCTTAGGCTTCTAGACTCGATTCAATGATCCATCTCTTTCAAAGTTTGTCCACTCTCTGTCTCATAGATGTTCTGTATGCCTTTTATATAAATGTGTGGACAGAGAGTGGAAAGTTTCTCCACTCTCTGTCTCATAGATGTTCTGTTTCTGCTGTATGCCTTTTATATAAATACTTATATTGTCATTGTTCATCTGAATTGATCTATAATTCTCCTTTTTCCTTCCAAACCAGTTTGGACAGCATCTGTTTACTGCCCAGCTTCTTACAGAATCAACTTTTCTTCTTCTTCATTTATCCCCTCAACTTTCATTTTTTGGGACAGCATTCCTTTACATGTATTTCCTGAAAATTATAATTTAGACTTGAATTTCCTGAAATTCAAGTCTAATGTCAACAAGTATCTTCTTTCAAACCTATGAATGATACTAAATACTGTAGGTTCTAACGTCTTTCATGTTTGGGATTTTCATTAAAAAAAAAAAATTCAATATATTGTTATCCTTGGATTAATTTTGAAACGAACCACCCTTTTATCATGTGGATGATACATTTCAAAAACCATCCACATGATAAAAGGGTATGAAAATGATAATTTTAAAATTATCATTTTCGTAATAAGTGTTTTTGACCTCATTCCTATACTTATTATGAAAATGATATTTCATGATCCTTGCCAGATCCAGCCATCTGGCAAGGATCATGAAACATAGGACAAATTGAAATTTACATTCTTAGCAAATTTACATATTACAATGCCGCAGTTTTAGTTCAGAAAATAATAGTGCCAAACAAATTTTACGTATAATTAATAAAAAAAATTAAAAAATATAATTTTCATAAATAAATGAAATCAAATAATAATCTAAATTTATAAATTAATTATACATAAAACAACATACCTGTTAACATCTCCTTGACTTATCTAAGGCTGCTCTCTTTGAATGTGAGGTACTGTTAAGATTTTATACATTTGTCAAAGCCTGAGGTTGAATGTCAACAAGCAAGTGATGGCCAATTGGAGGTGGCCAGGTATGCCTTAAACTCAAAGACTGAGTTCTACCTATGAAAGTTGAAGGCCAAAGAAATTACTATTATGGCTTGTGAAGCTTCACTCCCCAAACCCATTGACATCTCTTACTGTGGCAAGCTTGAGATCTGTGTTGGAGTTTGGATATTTTACCATTGTAGGTCTTCTTTTTAAGCTTCTCTTCTACTTTATACTTAAAATACCATAATATTTCTGGTAAAATTTCCAGAAATGTCACCTTCTGTAATAGGTTTATGAATTAAGTCAAAGGAACTTAATTAATAGACTAACTTTGTATATCCACCTGGGAAAAGAATGGTTTATTTCAAAATTAATCCTTGAGGCAGTAGATGTCTTGCAGCCTCAGTTCTATCAGTTTCAGTGTGAGAATCTACCTGATGCTGTTATGAAAGAAGAAAGCATTTATGTGTGATGGCCTTCAGTTGGAAGTGATAAGTGCACAACGAAGCTTGAAATATAATAAATTATCCCAAGTCATGCTCGGAATTTTAACAATTCCTCATAGCAATGCTGAACGTGAAGGAATTTCAGCCATGTGAGGGGAAAAAAAAAACCCGAGTTCAGATTTTTCTGGTGCTTCGGAAATGCTCCTGATAATCAAGTCTAGAGAGCAGGGTCATTGTTATGAACCAAACTTTAATTCAAAGTTTCTGATGAGGGCAAAGTTTGCAACAGTATATTTCTTGAAACAGACAGTGAGAATCAGTTGATGAACAACAGAAATCCAAAGAGAGGAAAATGCTAGTAAGCTAATATTTGAAAGCTTACTTTACTGGTAAACAATCCATGGATAAATATAGGTAATTCATGGATAACAGGGAAAAGGAGGTGATTATCCCTTTGTATAAGGGAATGGTTAGGTTACACCTTGAGTACTGCGTACAGGTCTGGAGGCCTCATTTTAGGAAGGATGTAGATTTGCTTGAGCGTGTACAGAGAAGGGCAACAAGATTGGCGAGGGGAACAAAGGGGTCCCTCTTACCAAGAGCAGCTTAAGTTCTGCAAATTGCAGTGGCTGGAGACTAGGCACCTACAAGGTGATCTGATTGAGGTGTATAAGGCTGTGAATGGGTTGAGCACGCTGAATTATGATGGGATCCTTCCACTTGTTCAGATTACAAACCTAAGGGGCATAAATTCAAATTGAGGAAAGGCAGTTGTAGAATAGATGTGCGAAATTTGCCGTTAACCAGCGGGTGGTTAATTGCTGGAACAAACTTCCATCTGTCATTGTGGAAGTTGATAGCATAAGTAAATTCAAGGAGGAGAGAAAAATATAGATACGTATAATTATAACCCAGTTTAATGTAATAATGAAATATATAACAATAAAAAAAAAAACTGCCTGTTACTTATTGTTATATATTTTATTATTACATTAAACTGGGTTATAATTATACGTATCTATATTTTTATCCAACCATGCACTCCAGTACACCAGGCCCATTCGTTACTAAATTCAAGGAGGAACTGGACAAATTTTTGGAGGGATAGGTTGTGTGAATTTTTTTATTTTTTTTTGGCTGATGCTACATAATTACACTTGCTTTCTTGCATCACATGCCTCTATTACTATTATTCTTACTATAAGCAGTCCTATGGCTGTATTTTAATACAGAATTTGTACGTTGCCAGTGAAATTAAATTTTTTTTTTTTTTTTTTTTTTTTTTTTTTTTTTTTTTTACGAAAACCCCAAACAGGAGAGGTATTAGAACCTATACTACTTAGTACCATGCATGGGTTGGAGGTTGAGAAGATGAAAGAAGAAATTTGTTGACACTAGACTCAAACTTCTGTAGACTAATTTTCAGAAAATACATATGAAGGAAGGTTGTTCCAGAAAACAGCAGTTGAATGAATAACCAAGGAAGATGAAAAGTTTATGTTATAACATCCACTACATGAAAACATTTTCATGTAGTGGATGTTATAACAGTCTTGGAAAACAAAAGAATATGAATGATTTCATATTACTATTTCATGTTTATAGTATTTCTGACATGCATTGTTAAAATTAATAGAATATATATTTTTCATTGTAATATATTCATTTCGAAGCTTTTTTTTTTGTTAATTATTGGCTTAATATGTTGTTGGTGGAGTAATGTTCGAGTTTTGTGTATTTAATGTTCTATGAACATAAGTTTGGCAGAGATTATATTCTTTGTGTTTCTGTTTTGTTACTAACATTTTTCTGAATATTTAAGTATAATTAATAAATTTTATTTCATTAAGATTATTACTATATTTAATACCACTCATATATCATGTGAAGGCGCCTCTGTAGCTAGGTGGGCAGGAGCAGCAGTGCGTAGCACATGCTTCTTGATTAGACCGGGGTTCGAGCCAGCGAGCCACCAAATACGGAGGATGCAGAAAGGTGAGGGAATGACCACCACATATCCCCGGAGCAATATGGCCTTAGTTGCTAATGCTCCTAAAAACCAAATAATAACAACAACAATATCACATGAAATTAATAATATAGTTTATTAAGCTATTTGCCTAAATTACTATACATTAAGGTGTTGTTTCAGGCAGCTTACCGATACCCATCATTGGAACATGCTGTTTGGGGGGAGACAGAAAATAGGAGGTGCATCCATAGCCAGGTGGGCAGGAGCAGCAGTGCGTAGCACACGCTTCTTGATTAGACCGGGGTTTGAGCCGTTGCCCACCAAATACAGAGGATGCGGAAAGGTCAGGGAATGACCACCGCATATCCCCGGAGCAATATGGCCTTAGTTGCTAATGCTCCTAAAAACCAAATAACAACAACAACGTACTGTTTCTGCTGCATTCTACAGATATTTCCATTGACACTGTTCTTCTGAATTGGCTTCTATAATTCCCACTCTCTCCCTTTCAAAACAGTCCGAACACGTGCTGCACCAGCCAACATCGGAGCAATATGGCCTTAATTGCTAATGCTTCTAAAAACCAAATAACAAACAAAACAGAAAATAGAAAGGGTTACAAATTTTAAATATATTACAATTACCAATATTATAATTTCAGTTACCAATATTACAATTAGAAATATACAATTCAAAAGTATTAAGTTTGAATTACTGTTACAATAGAAACCAGATATACAAGGAGATTAAATTCTTACTTGCTGACAGACTCCTCTTACCAATGCATCCCATAAACCTGGTGCATGCAGGCAAGAGATGCTGTTTTAGGTGAGGAATTGGACTTAATTCCTCACCTAATTTATAGGTGAGGAATTAATTCCAGTAGCCAATAGAATTGGGCCACGTTTTCAATCCTGGATCTGGGGTTCTTGTTTCCTGGAAGCCTGTAGTGACCTTCGATCTCATACTCTGAACATCAGGGTTGATGTGCATGTTAGTTCTGGTTGTCTGGAGGGGTGTTGAATGCATGCTATTCCTCCGGACATGTGGCCTATTTACTTTTCCCGTTTTTTTTAATTTTTTTATTTATTTTTCTATTTCCTTATCAAAAAGATGGAACTATTGCTGGTTGAATTCGACTCCCTGTTTTCTGTTGATTGCAGAACATTTTTATGAAGGCTTCTTAAATTTCGGCTGTCTGTAGAAAGAGGGCTGTATTGGACTTTATAACTCTTCCGTATTGTACATTTATTTTGTGGTCTTTGATTCTGCAGTTTAGACATCTGCATATGATTCTCGTATATATTATTTCTTTATTTCAACTTTAAATTTTATTTAATTAACTTTATTTAATAAACATTATTTATAATAAATATAAATAAACTTTATTTCATTAAAGCTACTGAGTATTTTTATTGGCAAAAAACACAACTTTGCAAAATTTTCAATTATTATTAGAAAAGTGAAGAACTGAAATTAATAAGCATTTCAATCTACTGGTGGGCTGTCAAACATTTCATTAAAAGTACAATTCAGGGCAAAGGTAAAGAAAGCCAACACGAGAATGACGAGAAATGTTGGATAACTTACACGGAAAATTAGTGGAAACTCTAGCGCTGCTCGCTCAGTAAACAGATGGTAGGTGTTATCGGTCTGGAGCAAAGTAGAGAATGATATATTGATTGACAGGTAGGCTTGGCAAACGATGTGCTGATTGGTGTGCAAACACAACACAGGATAACATTGGTTTAGTATTAGTATAGCACTCAAAGTACTAATTGTAACTTGCCTTAATCGCACATGCCGTAATGAACGCTTTTCCTAATGATGAAAAAAGGTCAGGTTACCTCCAATTGAATTCAATGGGAGCTTGAACCCCTCCCGAACTGGAGGGGGTAACCTAACCTTTTATTTTTTTTTTTAGAATCACAGTCATATTTAGAAATACATTCATAAAAAATAAATTTTTTTAAGACCATATTTATTTTCTTGGTCATTAATATTCCCTAATGGTGAAAAAAGGTCAGGTTACCTCCACTTGAATCCCATGAGACCTTGAACCCTCCCGAAATGTAGGGGGCAACACTTTTTCTATAGAATCATGAGTGGACTAGCGCATAAATTGTTTATTAACAAAATATTAATTTTTATTTTTAAAGACACTCGTGCAGATACACACGTATCATAACGTCAGTCAACACCTCAATAGCAATTTACTCTATATATACAGGGTGATTTACTACCAGTGCGACAAACTTGCAGGAAGTGTAGGGGGCACAAAGACAAATCAGAATCACATAGCATTGCAGGGTCCGAAATGCCTTCGTCATGCTGTAGAGGACGTTGAACGGGAGGTCGCATGAACAGCGATCCACTGGAAGTCAGCATTTGCGAACCGGTTCCCGAGGCAGTAGGATGGACGAGTATTCAAACGTTGAACTGGCCGACATGCACCTCGCGTATGGAGCTGCGGACTGTAACGGGTGTGCTGCTCTGCGCTTGTACCAGGAACGTTTCCCGCACAGGCGTGCTCCTCATCATTCGATTTTCGCACGTGTGCACAGAAGGTTACGTGAGACTGGTTGTTTCACGAGAGGTACCATGAATCGAGAGCGAACGGCGAGGACGCCAGACAATGAGCAGAATGTCCTACGTCTTGCAGAAGGCAATCCGAGTACGAGTACTCGAGCGATAGGCCAACGATTGGGTATTTCCCAATCCACTGTATGGAGGATACTGTCAACAAACCAAATGAGTTCATTCCATCTGCAACGCGTCCAATCATCGGAGCCTGCAGATTATCCGCTCCGGAGGACTTTTGCTACTTGGTTTCTTCAACAGAAACGGTTCGCAAATGCCGACTTCCAGCGGGATCGCTGTTCACGTTACCTCCGTTTAATGTCCTCTACCGCACGACGAAGGCATTTCGGACCCTGCAATGCTATGTGATTCCGATTCGTCTTTTTGCCCCCTACACTTCCTGCCAGTTTGTCGCACTGGTAGTGAATCACCCTGTATATATATAAAGAATCTTTCTTTCTTTTCCTATTATTTCCTAACTTACTCCTGTTGTTTGCCGCCTTTTTTTCACTTTCTTATTCCAAAGGTATTTTTCCTTCTGCTTGGAAATTTGCTCATATCCAGCCAGTTCCTGAACAGGGTGACAAATCCCTCCCATCCAATTATCGTCCCATTGCAATTACTTCTACTCTTTCTAAAGTAATGGAGAAATCAATTAACCGCCAACTCTTAAACTACCTAGAAACCTTCTGTCTGATCAACGATCGCCAGTACGGTTCCTGTCAGTGTTGATCCACTAGTGATATTCTGGCTTATGTTACCCATTTATGGACTAATTCATTGGAAAAGTTTGGTGAAACACAAGCAGTTGATCTTGACATCTCAAAGGCTTTCGATCGTGTTTGGCATAAAGGTCTTCTAAACCAGCTTCCATCTTATGATTTGCCAACTGTTTTTAGTAATTGGCTATCCAGTTTTTTCTCTGATTGCTCACTGAGGTGATGGTAGATTGCTCTCTGTGGGCATGCCTCCGTAGCCAGGTGTGAAGGAGCAGCAACGTGTAGCACACGCTTCTTGATTAGACCGGGGTTCGAGCCCATAACCACCAAATACAGAGGATGCGGAAAGGTCAGGGAATGACCACCGCATATTCCCGGAGCAATATGGCATTAGTTGCTAATGCTCCTAAAAACCAAATAACAGCTGTCTGTCTTCTAACTTCTCCACTAATGCCCGTGTCCCCCAAGGTTCAGTTCTTTCCCCCACTCTTTTCCTCTTGTATATTAATTACCTTCTTCCATTGACTGGAAATCCTGTTCATAGTTTTGCCGATGATAGCACATTGCATTCCACTTTCCATTCTGAGGAACCTTGCCCTGCTCAATCAGCTTCAATTTCTCAAATATCCGCTACCAATTCCTTAAATGCCGATCTCCAGATAATTCTCCAGTATGGCAAAGACAACTTAGTTGATTTCAATCCTTGTAAAACTCAGTCTTGTCTTATATCTCGCAAAAAGGATTCTTCTGCTCATATGCTTATCTTTGTTGGCTCTCCGATTTCTAGGCAAAATGATGTTTCTCTTTTGGGGATTACCTTGACTTCTAATCTGTCTTGGCCCAAGCACATTACAAATATTGCTTCTTCTGCATCTAAAAAAACTTGGGTTTCTCTTTCGCTCTTGGCGTTACTTTTCTTACATACAGCTGTTCACTCTGTACAAATCGCAAATCTGCCCTACCATGGAATATTGTTCCCACATCTGTGGTAGTGCCCCCAAAACCTCTCTCAGGCTTTTTGATTCCATTCAGAAGAGGGCAGTTAGGTTAATTAATGATTAATCTCTAACAGAGTCTCTCCACTTGCTGTCTCATAGACATTCTGTTTCTGTGGCGTCTCCGCAGCTGGGTGGGCAGGAGCAGCAGTGCGTAGCACATGCTTCGGGATTAGACTGGGGTTTGAGCCCATGACCACCAAATACAGAGGATGCAGAAAGGTCAGGAAATGACGACCGCATATCCCCGGAGCAATATGGCCTTAGTTGCTAATGCTCCTAAAAACCAAATAACAACAACAACGTACTGTTTCTGCTGCATGTCTCTTCTACAGATATTTCCATGGGCACTGTTCTTCTGAATTGGCTTTTATAATTCCCGCTCTCTACCTTTCAAAACAGTTCGAACACGTGCCGCACCAGCCAACATCCATTTACTGTCCAACTTCAAACTCACAGAACCAACTTTTCATCTTCCTCGTTTATTCATTCAACTGCCGTTTTCTGGAACAACCTTCCTTCATACGTATTTTCTGAAAATTGCAATCTACATAAATTCAAGTCCAATGTCAACAAATATCTTCTTTCATCTTCTCAACCTCCAACCCAAGCATGGTACTAAGTATTCATCATCATCAGCCATTTTCAATCCACTGCAGGATGAAGGCCTCTCCAGCAACTTTCCAGTTCCTTTTTTTTTTTTTAGCACTGGCCATCCATTTACTACCCACAAACTCATGAATTTCATCTATCCATCTCTGCCTTTGTCTTTCAGGTTTTCTTCTAGCTCCCCTTGGGTACCATTCTGTTATTTTCTTAGTCCATCTGTCATCATGTCTTCGAGCTACGTGTCCTGCCCAAGACCATTTTAGTTCTTTAGTTTTGATAAGAATGTCCTTTACTTGAGTTTGCTGCCTAATCCATGTGTTTCTCTTCTTATCTGACAGTCTGATTCCCAATGTTTAGTTCTCAGCTTCTCTTCCATTCTTTTGGCCAGTGCCCAAGATTCACTTCTATAAGTCATGGTGAGAAGTATACATTGGTTCATTATTTTATGTTTCAGACAAACTGGGATATTGCTCTTCAGTATGTGACTATGTTGCGGGGACGGGGACGATCGGGGACGAGGCTACTAGTGACGGTCGTGTTCAAAGCCGCTAAGTGGATCTTTCTTATTTATTGATTTGAAATTATTGTTTTTCTAAAACTTTTGATTTAAATTTAGTAGTATAACATTATTTTGTGATTTTTTGATTAATTTGGTGTATTTATTCTTTACTCGGCCTTGTAAAAGTATCGGTAAGGGTTTCCACGTGTTCGTAACTACCGCTACTGTTAGTAACTTTCCCGCCATTGTGATACCGTACTAGATAGCATTAGTTGAACTTCGTTAGCAGTTAAATTGTACGTTTAAATAAATACATATAACGACTTAGTTTACAAACGTAAAATAATTAATAACATAACATAATTAATTAATAAATTAATAGAATCATGACTCAGACCAGAGCAGCAAAGCAAAAGGCTCAAGCTAATAGAAGTGCTGTGGCTCAGAACAGAACTGAGGGGGGCAGTTGTCCTCTGACTCACAGCCTTATAAAATGCACTGTTTGCTTGATGTTTGCAGAGCAATCGGGTACGGGACATGATACTGCCGAGGGGGATGTCTTTGTGTGTGCGCGATGCAAGGAGTGTATCGATATCAGGCAACAACTCGGCGTTCTTGTGGGCCTATATGAGAGCTTGAAGGACAGGGTGGATGCCCTCGAAGAAACTAAATTGAGGGGCCCATCAAGCTCTCAGCTGCCCACATCAACGCCAGAGCTTGCACTTGAGCATCGCGTGACACAGAGACAACCCCTAAGGCAGAATGCTCTGGTCCCGAAGGAACTAGTAGTTGTTGGTGACTCTATTGTCAGGGAAACGGGGAACATGCTTTGTAAAAAAGATAGGTGGAACAGGACCAGGGTATGTCTGCCAGGGGCAAAGGTTGATGATGTAGAGCGAATATCATCTTTTAAGGGCACAAAAGGTGATATAGTTGTACACGTCTAATAATATTAAGAGTAGGAGACCGGCAGAATTACTTAACAAGTACAGGTCACTGTTGAACAAAAGCCGAGAATTAGGGTTGAATTTGAAAGTGTCTGCAATTCTGCCCAGACACGATAGGAGGGAGTATATGATGAGAGCCTTGTCGATCAATTCGGCCCTGGAAAGATTGTGCAAGGCTCAAGGGGTAGAATTTTTTTCAGCCTGGACTGTACTTGTTAACAGGAGAGATTGCTTCTACAGGGATGGGATACACTTAAATAGAAAGGGTGCAAGAATATTTGCTGATGCTATCGAGGCAGTGTTAGGTGGGTCGGAAAACTGCTAACTTGGGGGAGACAAAGACCAATAGATTGACAGTAGCCACTGACAGAGGTGAAAGAGATTCTTGCACTGCTTCTATTGGAATGAGCAGAAGCCTGAAAAACAAGATGCATGGTATTTCAGAGACTGCTGGGAGCCATTGCGGTACAAGTAAACACATGGGTTGTGTTAGGGTAGCTAAGAATAGAAACAGGTGCAGGTATGCTTGCGTGTACACCAATGCTAGGAGTTTAGTAAATAAATTTGAATTTGAGGTATTGCTCAAAACATCGAAGGCAGATATTGTTGGGATATCAGAGACGTGGTGTCACACAGATATAAGGAATGCAGAACTGCAATTTGGGGAGTACAACGTCTACAGAAAGGATAGACAGGATAGGAAGGGGGGAGGGGTTATGCTATTAGTTAAGAAACACATAAAAACCAAGGAAGTGGAGCCAGTTGACATCGCTGGACAGTGCAGTGTGGAGTCAGTTTGGTGTGACATAATCACTGGGAGATCAAAATTGAGAGCAGGAGTGTGCTATAGGCCTAATGACTCTGATGAGTATAATAAGGAACTGTACAGGGAAATGGAGTGGGCCAGTAAATCAGAGTGTCTTATAATGTGAGATTTTAATTTCCCAGATATTGACTGGAATTTGGGGGCTGGTTACTCACACACTAGCAGGGCTTTTGTGGATTTATTGGATGATTGTTTTCTACATCAGCATGTTTGGGAGGCAACTAGAGGGAGTAATACTCTTGATTTGATTATCAGCAGTGATTCTTCATGCATTAAGAATCTGCAGATAAATGAACCACTAGGTGGCAGTGATCACAGTGTGCTGAAGTGGGATTTACTCAAAGAGGTAACTACCATTAGGGGTAAAGGGAAGGGTTATTGCTTCCGTAAAGGCGACTACGATGGACTGAGACAGTATTTAAATTCTATACAGTGGGACCAACTGATGATGTTACCAACAGCAAATTCAAAATGGGAAGCATTCAAAGAACTTATCTTGGAAGCTACTAGGCTTTACATACCAACTAAGAAATATTGTTCAAGGTTTAGGCCAAAATGGATGTCAGATGAACTAATGAGGCATATGGCAGAGAAGAAAAATGCATGGGATACATACAAATTAACACATGACACAGAAGCCTATGATAGATACAAGTTGATATGCAACCAAGTTACAAAGGAGGTTAGGCAGGCGAAGGCGGATTACGAGAAATCCTTGGCAAGGGATGCAAGAAAAACAGCAAAGAGTTCTTTACTTATGTAAACTCTAGAAGGAAGGGGATGAATCAGATTGGTCCACTTGATATTGATGGGTCAAGTGTTGATGATCCTGCTCAGGTAGCTAACAAACTGAATGAATATTTTGCATCGACATTCACACATGAGGAGTTATTCAGCGAGGGGAATGCCAGAGGTGTATTCAACTCTAGCAGTAAGCTACAGAATTTTGAAATAACTGGGAGTAAAGTGGAGGAGAAACTGTTGAAGATAAACACAAGAAAGGCACCCGGGGTGGATGGGATCTATCCAGTTATATTAAAGGAGCAGCAAAGGAAGTAAGCAAACCCTTAGCCATAATTATGAGAGCTTCCTTGGACTCAGGGGAAGTACCCATAGACTGGAAATGTGCAAATGTGACCCCAATTCAGAAAGTAGGATCAAAGGCTGACACAAGTAATTATAGACCTGTGAGCTTAACTTCTGTTCCAGGAAAATTAATGGAGGCACTGGTTAAAGAAGCACTACAGGATCATTTAGACAAGACTTCAGTTATAGCTCAGACACAGCATGGTTTTGTTAAGGGGAAGTCTTGCATGACCAACTTGATTGGATACTATGATGCAGTCACAAAAGAACAGGATGCAGGGAATAACTTTGATATTATATACTTGGATCTTAGAAAGGCTTTTGATACTGTTGCACATGGAAGACTGCTACACAAATTGGAGCAGTGTGACATTGGAGGCAAATTGCTGCTATGGATAAAGGGATGGTTGAGGGGGAGAAGACAGAGAGTGGTAATCAATGGACACTGCTCATCGTGGACTGATGTTATTAGTGCGAGTCCCTCAGGGCTCAGTGTTGGGTCCATTATTGTTTTCTGTATTTATAAATGATATTGATGGTATATCGGGCTTAATGTCCAAGTTTGCAGACGATACAAAGGTTGACAGGGTTGTCAAGGACACTACTGACACTATGCTGCTGCAATAGGATCTGGAAAGGTTGAGCAGATGGGCTGAGAGGTGGCAAATGAAGTTTAACATTGACAAATGTAAAGTACTACACATGGGAAACAGCAACCCCAGAGCAACGTATCAACTCTGTGGTACTACACTGACAGTGGTAGAGAATGAAAGGGACTTGGGGGTGGTTGTGCAGGCAGATATGAAGTTTTCTGAGCAGTGCAGACAGGCTGCAAGAGTAGCTCATGGAGTATTGTCAATGCTATACAGGAATTTTTCCAGCAGGGATAAGGAGGTGATTATTCCATTGTATAAGGCGATGGTCAGGCCACACCTAGAGTACTGTATACAGGTCTGGAGGCCTCATTTTAAGAAGGATGTAGAGCTGCTGGAACGAGTACAGAGAAGGGCAACAAGATTAGTGAATGGAACAAAGGGGTGCTCTTACGAAGAAAGGCTTAAGTTTTGCAAATTACAGTGTCTGGAGACTAGGCACCAGGGAGGTGATCTGATAGAGGTGTATAAAGCCTTGAATGGTTTAAGCATGCTCAATGCTGATGGGATTCTTCCTCTAGCTCAGAAAAATCACCTGAGAGGGCATAAATTCAAATTGAGGAAAGACAGATGTAGGATAGACGTGCGGAAATTTGCCTTTAGCCAGCGGGTGGTTGGTTGGTGGAACAGACTTCCATCCCTTGTGGTGGAGGTTGATAGCCTAAATAAGTTTAAGGCTCAGCTGGAGAGGTATTTTGAACAAACAGAGGGGTGAATTGGAAGTGGTTTTTTTTTTTTTTTTTTTTTTTTTTGGCTGATGCTGCATAAGCTTGCTTTCTTGCATCAAATGCCTCTACTAATGCTAATGCTATGTTTCCTGAATTCTATCCATCCAAAATTTATTCTTCTCTTGACTTCCAGCCATTTATCATTATTACAGCTAATAACTTGTCCCAGATAAGCTCCTTACTGCTCCTTCAATCATTATTTCCCTTTCTGTGGCATACTTGTTCATCATTACTTTTGTTTTAGCCATATTCATCTTTAGTCCAAAATCCTTACTAACTGTGCATAACTGAGTAAGATTTTCCTCTAATTCTTTGGAATCGTGGCTTATGACCACAATGTCATTTGCAAATCGTAAATAGTTTAGGTAATCTCCGTTCACATTCATTCCTTTCTGCGACGAGTCTAATCTTCTGAAAGCTTCCTCAAGGGCAGCAGTAAACAGCTTCGGAGATATTGTGTCTCCTTGTCGAACTCCTTTCTCGATTTTAAATTTGCTACTGTCTTTGTCTAGTCTAATAAAGGATGTAGCACTCTCATATATTTTCTTCAAAATCATAATATATGGAGTATCTATGCCTTGTCTTTCCAGTGCCCGAAACATTGCCTTATGCTGTATGGAGTCAAATGCCTTTTCATAATCCACAAATGCCAGGCATAATGGTGTTTTATATTCATTTGCTTTCTCCATTAGCTGTGATATTACGTGAAGGTGATCCATAGTTGAGAATCCTGTCCTAAAGCCAGCTTGCTCTTTCGGTTGATTCTCATCAAGTATTCTTTCTAATCTGTTAGTAATGACCCTTGTGAACAACTTGTAGATGTGGGATAACAAGCTAATTGGTCTATAATTTCTGATTTATCTCCTTTCTTATGCAGCAAAACTATGATTGCATTATTCCACTGCTTAGGCGTCACACCTTTTCTAATGCACTTTGTGAAGAGCCTTGCCAGTTTTTGTGTTATGTCTCTTCCTCCCAATTTTAACAACCCTACAGTAACTTTATCTTCCCCCAGGCCTATCTGATTCTTCATTTTCTTCAATGCATGTTCTACCTCATCAGGAAGAATATCAGGTATGTCGTATGTGTTGCTAATTTGCAATCCATCTTCCCCACTGCAATCCATCATTTGCAATCCATCATTCCCTTGCTCCTTGTATAATTCTCTGTAGTAGTCTTCTGCTATTTGAATTATGCCTTCTCTGCTGTTTATAAGTACACCATCGCTATTCTTCAGTTTCAGTATCATTTGTGTTTCCGTATTACCGCTCATGGCTGCTGATTTAAATGCTTTGTTTTCCCTTAATGCTTGTTCTACTTTTCTTGTGTTAAATCTTATGTCCTCTCTGAGTCTCTTTCTAATGGCTTTGCATAACTCAGTATACTCAATTTTCTCCTTGTCAGTGTTTATCTTGCTCTTCATTTTTCACCTTCGGATCGTCATAAGTGTTTCTTGACTAATTTTTTCTTCTTTGGATTTCTTTTTCCCTATAGGTTTCTTGGGCTTTATCACTTTCAGAAAGTTGTAATATTCCTCGTCGATATCTTGGTCCTGAGCAGTCTGCAGAAGCTCAAACTTGTTCTTAAGTTCCAGTACATACTGCTTTTTCTCCTCTTCTGTTATCTCAAAGACCTTTGTATTATTTACTAGAGTCAGTTTTTTCCTTTCCTTTCCTGCATCTATATCAAGTGTACATCTTACCATTCTGTGATCACTTCCAACATTTACCTTATGCAGGACGGTAACATCATTCACAATATATCTTCTGTTAGTGAGGATGAAGTCGATTTCATTAGTTGTTAATCCATTTGGACTCTTCCCTGTCCACTTTCTGTTCACCCTTTTCTTGAAAAAAAGTGTTCATTACTGACAATCTTTGAGATTGTGCAAATTCCACAAGTCTTCCGCCTCTTTCATTTCTTTCACCAATTCCAAAATTTCCTATAGTTCCCCTTTCTGCACTGTTTTGTCTTTTTCCAACCTTAGCATTGAAGTCTCCCATAATAATAGTGTAGTGGGTTTTCTGCTCATCTAGAAGACTCAATTTCGGTGTACATTTCTTCAACCTCTTCATCATCATGATGTTGGTGCATAAATCATTATAACCTTCAGCTTGTGCCTCTTAGAAATCGTGAGTATTAGTCTTGACATCCTTGGTGTTGTACTTTCGAATTCCAAAATGTTGTTTTTTTAAATCTTTATGGACCAAAAACCCAACTCCACCTTCACTCCTTTCACTGTTTCCATTGGTGTACAGCAGATATCCACTTGAGAAATGTTGTTGTTGTTATTTGGATTTTAGGAGCATTAGCAACTAAGGCCATATTGCTCCGGGATATGCGGTGGTCATTCCCTGACCTTCCCGCATCCCCCCCTATTTGGTGGTGACGGGCTCGAACCCCGGTCTAATCAAGAAGCGTGTGCTGCGCACTGCTGCTCCTTCCCACCTGGCTACGGAGGCGCCCTTGAGAAATGTATAAATGATTCATTTCTTCTTGTTTCAGCCAAACTGATGTATTCCAATTCACATTTTCTACTTCCTTTTCCTGTTCTAATATCCTGTCTTCACCTATGAGTGATCTTACGTTGTAACAGGCCAAGTTTAGTTTCCGTGCATGGCAGCCTCGTTGTACCCAGAGAGTCTTAGCACCCTCTGCTTCCACTCTGATCCTCTCACTGCCGAAACAGGGGGAGTGAAAGCCGCTGGGGACTGAGGGCCATTTGTTATATCGTGCTGTCACATGCTGGAGGGTTTGGTCTTTTTCTCTTCACGCTGACCATGTGTCTTGAAGAGAACCACTCTACACGTTCGTTGCCACCTACGTGACGTAACAGGGCTTACCATCGAGAAGGTGTGCAAGAGTGGATTTTAGGGAGGCAGGCCAACTGGACTTCTCCTAAATCTTCTGTAATAGAAAGATATTGAATCCATCAGTGTTTTAGACTGAGTGTCTGATAACACGCAGGATACCTGTTCCCCTCTAAGCCCCTTACTAAGTATTATAGTTTCTAATACCTCTCGTTTTTGGGGTTTACATTAAAAAAAAAAAAAAAAAAAAGTCTGGTTACGAAATATAACGAAAAATAAAAACACTCACAAACTCCAAAAATCTGATTTTAATAATGAGGAAAAAACATAATGAAGAACATAAAAATGAATGGAACGGAGCGGAACGAAACTTTTATTAATATAGTTTTCATAAAAAAATCAACCAACGTTTTATTTTCCTTACAAATTTCTTTCATCCTTAAAAGATTCATTGCTTCTATTACCTGTTTATCGTTCATCACAAAACTATTATGCACCATTCTTTATTCATAAATACACATAATACCAACCAATGACCACACAGTAGCTTGTTGTCTGTCGCACCCACCACCAATCATTTCATTGTTTGCCATGCCTACCTGTCAATCAGTATATCCTTCTCGATTTCGGCTTCAGACCAATAGCACCTACTGTCTGTTTACCAAGCGAGCAGCACTAGAGTCTGGTGTCAGGAAACTAATTTTTCCGTATAAGTTATCCGACGTTTCTCGTTCTCGTGTTGGCCTTGTTTACCTTAACCCAATTCAGAAAACCAAATGCTTTTTTTTCAAATAGCTGGGACCTGTTAGGGGAATGATATCACTTGTGTTGCAAAAGTCAGGGATACTATTGCTGGGTTAAAACTATGTGATATTTTGAACTAACTGGTCATCAGGTCTGAACAAAGGAAGGGAAATTACTCTATGGATGGCGCCTCCGTAGCCAGGCGGGAAGGAGCAGCAGTGCGTAGCACACACTTCTTGATTAGACCGGGGTTCGAGTACGTCACTACCAAATACGGAGGATGTGGAAAGGTCAGGGAATGACTGCCATATATCCTGGAGCAATATGGCCTTAGCTGCTAATGCTCCTAAAAAAAAAAAAAAAAAAAACCAAATAACTCTGTGGATATCAGTATCATCATTCAAATATGTTTGATAGTTGGGTATTACAGATTTGGAAGATGATAATGATGAGTTTAGAAACATCGCCAAATGTGGTGTGGTGGTACAATTCAGGTCCATCTGGACCATCAGCCTTCCATTCAGTATTTTGCTTCCTGGTATCTATTTCTAGTTAGATCTTTAGTCTTTGCTTAAAGAGTTAACCTTCTATCCTCTAGTTCTTGTTTCATGCCTGAGTTCCCTTTAATATAATCTTTGAATGGTATACTGCACAGGTTATCTTTATCGCAATACTTGAAATGAATGAACTTCACGTGTGTGAGAAGATGTTTTCTCTTCCGCTGCTTGAGCTTTTGTAATTTTTTTGTCACAAAAATTCTAAGAGACCACATTAACAATTTGTCAGTTTGATCTTTTGGTGTTTTGTTATATTGTGACAGCATAATTGCAATTGCTTTGAAGCAGTGAAAAGAACATTCACAAAATGCACGAATTTTAGATTACTAGTAATGAATAGATTTAAACTTTACACAAGTGAAGTTTTTTTTTTTTTTTTTGAAGTATTCAGCTAATTTCTCCTTCCACATCTCTCTCTCCTATATTGTGCCTATATCATTGTAGGATTTATTTTACTTAACCTTTATTAAAAATTTTAATTAAATTAGAATTTGAAAATTCAAATTTTTGATCAGTTTCTTTATTTCTTGTTTAGCTCCACAGGCTAAAATAGACTTAAATTGTGTATGTTGTCATCACCTTATTTTTGTATTTTGTCTTTTGACAACACCTTAATTTTTGTCATTTCTCTTTTTATTCAAATATACAAAATTATTAATTTGTTTCAAATTTTGCCTGTTTAGTCCATACCCAGAAATCTCTCTCTCAAGTTTCATAACTTTAGTTTTTGCCTACATAATTTTCATGTAAGCTACTATTTAGCAGTAAATTTTCATCTTACTTTAAAAAAAAAAAGGATTAGAATGATAACATTGCAGCAAGGAAAAAAAAAAAATTGGTTCTATTGAAGTTCATCTAATATGAAATTAATATTTCAGATCCAGAAAGTTCATACAAAATCTACAGCTTTGTAAGGAAAGTGATTGATTCTTCTTTGAAGCATGAAAAGTATGAAATGCCTAAAGGTAAAAGTGCATTTTGATTTCTTCTTGATGATAACTCGTTTCCAGTTGATAAAATTTTATGATTTTTTTTTAAAATTTTAATATTTATATTAGTATAAGTGCCTATCAAAATGCATATTACTTTAATTTTTTTACCACTCCATCTCTGCAATCCCTTATCTCCATTATTTCGTTTCCTCTTTCTCCATAGGGATTTTTACTTTTTCTGTCTCTAACCTCCTACTTTAGTCTTTTACCCCTATGTTTGCCTCCTTCTTCAGAATCAAATTTGTTTGAAATTTTAATTTTCATTCCTTTTCTCACTTTCAAACTACTCTTGCTTTATTATTTTCATCCATCATTGACCAGAGTATAAACATAAGTATGTACATTGGCTAATTTGATGAATTACCTATATAGTAGAAAGAACGAGAAATGAATCACCATTTTATTACCCGTCACCACCATGTTTTATGGGACATCAGTCATTTAAAATATGGAGGTGAAGGGGATAAAATTATTATTTTATTTCGTTTCCTCCTTCTTTCATTATTATTCTTTCAGAAATAAGGAATTGCAAGAGGAACAATACTCTGCTACAAAAATTTAGAGGGTTAGTTTCTAGATAAATGAAAGTATACATAGCACAGGTATTGGCATAACTTAAACAAAAAAAAATTAAAATAAGATTGCAGTGGTCCTCAACAAAGTTATTCCATTCCAAATGAAGAGACTGTATGCATGAAAAGTTCCAAGAATTACAGAAAACAGGAATATGTGTGTTATGATGGAAGAAGGTTCAGGTTGTTAAAGTGCCAGATTATACAAATGAAAATGCAATTAACTAGGCTATAAGTGGCGTTATGAGTGGTGGATACTGAAGAATAAAAAGAATAGCCATGGATTTCATTGTGTTTTCGTCTTTTATGGCGTACCTATTCTGCTAACCTATTTTCAATGTATGATGTCCCCCCACCCTCCCAGTTTATATTTTAAGCAGACATATGTATATGTATGCTTTATTATTATGTACTTAATTTCAAAAACTTGAAAATAGAAGAGACCAATAGTTTTGTTTTTATGTTTATAATATCTTGTTTTGCAGCAGAATTGAAAGGTTTTTTTTTTTTTTTTTTTTTTCATTGACAAGAATAGAAAATCACTTTAGATTTCCTAATTTTTAATTAAAAATAAAAAAAAAATTACGTTTAGTAAGGATTTCATTAAGTAAAAAGGTGAAGCTTTGGTATACTCTAGGTAGAATAAAAAAAAAAACAAGACAAGGATGATAATTATAAGTATCTTTTAAATCAGTTTTCAAGTTTGACTGATATAAAACTCAAAGAAGGTATTTTTGTTGGGCCATAAATACAAAAGCAGTTAATTTTAAAGTTTTTTTTTTTTTTTATAACATGAACGAAATCAACTGATTTTTGACTAAATCACATGTGCTGAAAACAAAAATGACAGTAGAAAGTTTGTAGCACGTCAAGTTTTCATGTTATGGCTTCGTCCTCCTTTTTTACAAAAATTGTGAATTTTTACTTATCTAAATGTACATGACTACTTTTCTTGTAAATTAATTGATTTAATTAGAAATGACAACCAGTAAATATTCCAAACAGATAAAAAAACAACATATTTAAACTTTATAAACACCTATTTGATTTAAGAAAGCCATTAACCCACAAACGTGGAGACAAAAATAGGAAATCGTACTACTTGGTTATTTTTTCCTGTTATGAGCAGAATGGTCCTCTCTTATCTGAAACCAGCAATAGTCACCCATCATTGCTAGATCCCCTGCTCATCACTGACAGATCCCAAGTTGTTTGTAAAGAAGTCCAGGTGGGAATGTAGGAAGTGCATCTTCAGCAACATTCATCATCCTAACTTTTGATAGTTATGCAACAATTCTTCTATCAACTCTTTATAGTTCTGTACTTTTTTTTTTTTATTCCCTAAAACCTGCTAACAACAACTCTAAAGGATTTCCACGCAGCTAATTCAGTGCCGTTAAGTTTAGTTTCAAAGATTTTATCCTTTAAAATCCCTCTAATTTGTGGGCCTATGAATATCATCATCGTCAGCCATTTTCAATCCACTGCAGGATGAAGGCCTCTCCAGCAACTTTCCAGTTCCTTCTGTTTTGAGCACTGGCCATCCATTTACTACCCACAAACTCATGAATTTCATCTATCCATTTCCGCCTTTGTCTTCCAGGTTTTCTTCTAGCTCCTCTTGGATACCATTCTGTTATTTTCTTAGTCCATCTGTAATCATGTCTTCGAGCTATGTGTCCTGCCCAAGACCATTTTAGTTCTTTAGTTTTGATAAGAATGTCCTTTACTTGAGTTTGCTGCCTAATCCATGTGTTTCTCTTCTTATCTAACAGTCTGATTCCCAATATAATTCGTTCCATTCTTTGCTGTGTAGTTCTCAGCTTCTCTTCCATTCTTTTAGTGAGTGCCCAAGTTTCACTTCCATAAGTCATGGTGGGGAGTATACATTGGTTCATTATTTTACGTTTCAGACAAACTGGGATATTGCTCTTCAGTATGTGACTATATTTCCTGAATGCTATCCATCCAAAATTTATTCTTGTCTTGACTTCCAGCCATTTATCATTATTACAGCTAATAACTTGTCCTAGATATGACTGCACCTTTTCAATTACTGCTCCTTCAATCATTATTTCCCTTTCTGTGGCATACTTGTTCATCATTACTTTTGTTTTAGCCATATTCATCTTTAGTCCAAAATCCTTACTAACTGTGCATAACTGATTAAGAGTTTCCTCTAATTCTTTGGGATCGTGGCTTATGATCACAATGTCATCTGCAAATCGTAAATGGATTAGGTACTCTCCGTTCACATTGACTCCTTTCTGCGACCAGTCTAATCTTCTGGAAGCTTCCTCAAGGGCAGCAGCAAACAGCTTCGGAGATATTGCGTCTCCTTGTCGAACTCCTTTCTCAATTTTAAATTTCCTACTGTCTTTGTCTAGTCTAATAAAGGAGGTAGCACTCTCACATATTTTCTTCAAAATCCTAATATATGGGGTATCTATGTCTTGTCTTTCCAGTGCCCGAAACATTGCCTTATGCTGTATGGAGTCAAATGCCTTTTCATAATCCACAAATGCCAGGCATAATGGTGTTTTATATTCATTTGCTTTCTCCATTAGCTGTGATATTACGTGAAGGTGATCCATAGTTGAGAATCCTGTCCTAAAGCCAGCTTGCTCTTTCGGTTGATTCTCATCAAGTATTCTTTCTAATCTGTTAGTAATGACCCTTGTGAACAACTTGTAGATGTGGGATAACAAGCTAATTGGTCTATAATTTCCAGTTTCTGATTTATCTCCTTTCTTATGCAGCAAAACTATGATTGCATTATTCCACTGCTTAGGCGCCACACCTTTTCTAATGCACTTTGTGAAGAGCCTTGCCAGTTTTTGTGTTATGTCTCTTCCTCCCAATTTTAACAACTCTACAGTAACTTCATCTTCTCCTGGGGCTTTCTGATTCTTCATTTTCTTCAATGCATGTTCTACCTCATCAGGAAGAATATCAGGTATGTTGTATGCGTTGCTACTTTGCAATCAATCTTCCCCACTGCTGGCATCATTCGCCTGCTCCTTGTATAATTCTCTATAGTAGTCTTCTGCTATTTGAATTATGCCTTCTCTGCTGTTTATAAGTACACCATCGCTATTCTTCAGTTTCAGTATCATTTGTCTTTCTGTATTACTGCTCATGGCTGCTGATTTAAATCCTTTGTTTTCCCTTAATGCTTGTTTTACTTTTCTTGTGTTGAATCTTCTTATGTCCTCTCTGAGTCTCTTTCTAATGGCTTTGCATAACTCAGTATACTCAATTTTCTCCCTGTCAGTGTTTTTCTTGCTTTTCATTTGTCGTCTTCAGTTCATCATGACAAGTGTTTCTTGTCTAATTTTTTTCTTCTTTGGATTTCTTTTTCCCTATAGGTTTCTTGGGCTTTATCACTTTCAGAAAGTTGTAATATTCCTCGTCGATATCTTGGTCCTGAGCAGTCTGCAGAAGCTCAAACTTGTTCTTAAGTTCCAGTACATACTGCTTTTTCTCCTCTTCTGTTATCTCAAAGACCTTTGTATTATTTACTAGAGTCAGTTTTTTCCTTTCCTTTCCTGCATCTATATCAAGTGTACATCTTACCATTCTGTGATCACTTCCAACATTTACCTTATTCAGGACAGTAACATCATTCACAATATATCTTCTGTTAGTGAGGATGAAGTCGATTTCATTAGTATTTAATCCATTTGGACTCTTCCATGTCCACTTTCTGTTCACCCTTTTCTTGAAAAAAAGTGTTCATTACTGACAGTCCTTGAGATTGTGCAAATTCCACAAGTCTTTCACCTCTTTCATTTCTTTTACCAATTCCAATATTTCCTATAGTTCCCCTTTCTGCGTTGTTTTGTCTTTTTCCAACCTTAGCATTGAAGTTCCTCATAATAATAGTGTAGTGGGTTTTCTGCTCATCTAGAAGACTCAATTTCGGTGTACATTTCTTCAACCTCTTCATCATCCTGGCTCGATGTTGGTGCATAAATCATTATAATCTTTAGCTTGTACCTCTTAGAAATCTTGAGTATTAGTCTTGACACCCTTGGTGATGTACTTTTGAATTCCAAAATGTTGTTTTTAAAATATTTATGGACCAGAAACCCAACTCCACCTTCACTCCTTTCACTGTTTCCATTGGTGCACAGCAGATTTCCACTTGATAAACTTATAAGTGATTCATTTCTTTTTCTTGTTTCAGCCAAACTGATGATATTCCAATTCACATTTTCTAATTCCTTTCCCAGCTCTAATATCCTGTCTTCACCGATGAGTGATGTTACGTTATAACAGGCCAAGTTCATTTTCCGTGCATGGCAGCCTGGTCGTACCCAGAGATTCTTAGCACCCTCTGCTTCCACTCTGATCCTCTCGCTGCCGTAAGAGGGAGAGAGTGAAAGCTGCTGGGGACTGAGAGCCATTTGTGTTTTTTTAAGGGCTAAAGACAGCTTGTAAACAACTTGTCTTTCACAGGCACCTGGCCACAGGAAATATAGTAGGGTCCAAACATCTTCTTCCTCAGCCTACAAGTTAATTTTTGTTTGGAATTTTTTCCCGCCATAAAGTGAGGTTCTGGGTGTCTTGGTCGGTTAAGCCTCGGGCTGTCATGCAATCCCGTACTCCATCCATCCATGTCCTCCTATGTCTTCCTCTTCTCCTTCTTCCAGGAGGTATCCATTCCAGCATAGCCTTTGAATATCTGTTTTCTTGCATCCGTTTTACATGTCCATACCATGTTAGACGCTTTTTTTTGATGGTGTCAATAAGTCTTTTTCAATTCCATTTTTTCCCTTATGTCTTCATTCCATTTTCTTCTAGAAGTTCAGCAGGAACACTCAGCAGGAACTTCTAGAAGTTCCTGCTGAGTGTCTCCAAAAATCCATTTCTATGGAGAGCAATTTGTTTTCTGCTCGCCTATTGAATGTCCAGGTTTCTACTCTATACAATAGAAGACTTTGTACAATCGTTTGAAATATAAGTTTCTTTGTTTTATTTATGATATTTTTGCTCCACAGAACAGAGTTTAACATGCCGATAGCCTTTCTGCCATCTGCAATTCTCTTATTGATCTCTGCTTGGGATGATCCATCACTTTGTAAGATTGATCCCAAATATTTGAATTTATCGACTTGTTTGATTTTAAAACCTTCAATATTTAGAACGTGTCCTGGTCCTGAAGACAACATTTCAGTCTTGCTAAAATTGATATTTAGATCCCATTGTTTATATTCCTCAAACAATTGACGACATGAATACTTTGCATCTTCTAAGTCTTGTGCTGTCACCGCCCGATCATCTGCAAAAAGTAAATCGTGAATATAGGTGTTTTTATTAATCGGCAATCCCATTTTATTGCATTTTTTGTGACCAGGATCTTAGGCAGATGTCAATATAAATTTTGAAAAGTGTTGGTGACATGCAATAACCTTGTAATTAGCCTTTTGAAGTGTGACAAAGCTGATCCCACTTTAATTCTGCATCTATTATTCCTGTAAATTGCCTTAATAATGTTAATCAGTTGTCCATCAATATTTGCCTCTTTCAGTGCTTCCCATAAGAGTTTTCTTGTTACACTGTCATATGCCTTTTCAAGGTCAATAAAAATCATAGATTTTTTTCCCTTTTGATTGGCAATTTTCAAGGATCTGTCGTACTGTTGAGATATGGTCTATACATGACCTCCCAGCTGAAAAATCACTTTGTTCTTCTGATATCTCTATTCAGGCTTCTAAATGGTTCCTGATCCATTTTCCAAGGATCTTTAACAGCGGGTTCAGGATGCATATTCCTCTGTAATTTTAACAGCTTTTCTGATCGCACTTCTTATAAATTGATGTAATATATCCTGTTATCATTTCTTTTGGTATTTCTTCTCCTCTCAGTATACTATTTAACAGTTTTTGTATCAGAACAGCCACTCCTCTTCCTCCATATTTCAGAAGTTCCATGCAAACTCCTCCAGGTCCAGGTGATTTGCCATTCCTTCCTTCCTTTAGCAGGAGTTCCACTTCCTTAACAGAAACTTTTAAGCCCGAGTCTTCTACACCAAAATCCTCCATAGTCTTGAACTCTTCCCGGTCTTCTTTTAAAAGTCCTTCATAGTACTCTGTCCAGTCTTTCAGAGGTATTAATTGCAAACCAGCGTTGTTTATTCTGTTTTCTCAAGTCTCAAGCTATTAATTGATATTAATAGCAAATTAATATCAATTTGCTATTAATAGTTGCGCATTTCCTTTCCCATTCTTCATTTTTCGCTTCTACTACCAACCGATTGGCTATTTTCTTCTTTTCAACATAAATGTTCCTATATGCATTATTCCTATCACCCAGCCATTTCTGATATGCAAGTTTCTTTTCTCTACAGCAGCTCTTACTTTCTCTGTAATCCATGTCCTTTTTGGTCCTTGGCTCTTCTTTTTGCCTAGGATTTCATGAGCTATTTTTTTAACAGTATTTTTTAAAATATTTGTAGATTTCTTCAGTATTACCTTTTATCCCTATGTTAATTGCAGCATCCAGTCTCTGGGTGAAGTTGTTTCTAATGCTGTCTTCCTGGAGTAGGTCAACATTAAATTGATCCATTTGTAGCATTTCTCCTTCCCTGCATTGTTGGTTGTCCACCCATATTTTCTTAATCCAGTTCCGCCTCAGTGTTGTTTTAACAAGAAAGTGGTCAGATCCACATTCGGCTCCTCTATAAACTCTGACATTTTTCAATACATATGTCCCTGATGTTTTGAAATAATGTAATCTATAACTGATCTAATTTGTCTTGTCTCCTGTAACCAAGTATATTTATGGATATCCTTGTGTTGGAAAAATGTGTTGTTTATTCTCACGTTGAACTGTTCATAAAGATTGCATAGTCTATCTCCGTTGTCATTCCTCTCTTCCTCTCCAAATCTTCCAATAACTTTGCTATTTTGTTCAGTTCCTACTCTTGCATTGAAATCTCCCATTAGAAATATCTCTTTGTTCTTAGGGATTTTTTTCTATTATTTCTCTCAGATCCTCCCAAAATTGGGGCATATATTCCCAAAATACATATTTTCTCCCATACATTTTCAGTTCCACTGAGATCATTGTTTCATTAATAAATTGTCAGTTTTTGATGTCTCAATTTCTTTTTAACAGCAATAGAAACTCCTGCTCTTGCTCTTTCACTCTTATCGACTCCACTTCAAAAATGGTAGTATTCTCCCATTATTTCCTCTCCACATCCCTTTTTCTTTGTCTCTGATAACACGACGATGTCTAACTTGAATTTTTGCAGTTTATCCGGAAGAAAGTTTCTTTTAGTTGAAAGGCCTTGAATATTCCAGCATCCCAAAATCATAGTCCTTTTCCGTTTGCTGAGTTGTTCTCGAAAGTGCAGTCCGTTTTCATTTGTGTATTTTTTACACTGAATGAGGAGCTAGCCCATTGCAGCAACCCCCAACCTGGAGGGCCGGGGTATCTCTCTCTTAGTCTGTCCCCTACCCTTTGACGTGTCCGGCTTTGGAGGCCCTACCAGTAGCTAAACTACTGCTGACTCAGCTCTCTGGGTCATCGGGACACGCAGGCCAAACATACTACTGCATAATAAGGATTGTAGAAATATAATTCAGAGTGGCCACTTCTCAGGGCCATAAAATTAAAAAGAGGTATTAGTATACCATTAAACAACACAGACATGTTTTTTTTGTTACAATAAATTTGACTGGGAAAGGTACAGAGTGTGATGTTGGATGATTTTGAAGCTGTTTTACAATTTTTTAAAACTGTTTTTGCATTTTTCTAAAAAATGTGAAGTGATAGAAACTTTTCACTGTCATATTAGTAATCAGCACATTCAAATTAACAAAAAATGCTTACTTTCACCCATGTTAAGCAAAACCTTGTTGCCCAGTGTAATGAACACTGTAAAAGAAGCATGGATTCATTTCAAAAATATCATTCACAACTCTTCTTAGGAAACAAAGATGTTGATTATGAAAGTATCATTGAAAATTTGCACAAACATCAAAAATTAAGATGAGGTGAGCTTTGCATCCTGCAGACTTTTTTCTGAAAAAACCTGGTTCCTTCAGCAAGGAACAGGATGATTTCACTAAGATATAAAATAGGTGAAAAGAAGATACCAGGGAATATGGAATGTATATATGAATAAAATGATGACAGGTTACTGCTGATCTTTGAAAAGGAAGACATCTGCTGTAATGCATAAATGAAAGCTTCAGATCATTTGAGATTAAAAGACCTAGAATTTATTTAAATAAATTTGGTGAATTGCATAAATGCCACATTTCTATTAAAATGTATTTATATGCTCTAAGTGTATTAATATTTGTATGCTGTTTTTTGCTTTAATTGAAGCTTGTCCATTATTATAAAAACTACCAAAATTTGTTATTTGGGTAAATTAAGTAAAAAGTTTCCTTTTTTACAGTTTTCATAAAAATTATTATGATTCCAAAATAGAGATATTAGTTTGGAAATATGTAGCAGACTAAGGAAAGATAGCATATTAAAATAAAACCCAATTATAGAAGGTTTCATTTTGCAGACCTGTATTATGTGGTCAATCTGTGAAATAGAGTTATACTAAGTATCCATTTTTATAATACACCTTTTTGAATATTATAGCCTCATTTTTTGATGAGTGGGAAAACTTCAATCCAAATGAAAGCATTTAGAAATATATCTGCTTACTTCTGATAGTGTAGATCACTGATCACAATAGGGAAGATCACTAATCAATTAATATACATTTTTCTTTACTGTGTGTTATTTGGAACAATACAATGTGACAGTTGACATTCAGGAGGTTCACAAATTAAAATAAAAAAGAAAGGAAAAAAGAAAAGAAAAACATAATTTATTATTTAAGTTTATATTTCAAGAAAAGAAAAGAAAGACAGTTAATTTATGAAAAGGTCAGAAATGTAGAAGTTTGCAAAAATGGAAAAAAGTTCTAGTTAAAAGTTCTGACTTTGGCAATGCTAAGGTCGCTCTACCATCACTTTCTTGGGTTCTAAAGCATCTCTTCATCACAATATTTGCTTTTTACAGTATTAACTGAGGGGAAAGTGGATGTTTTCTAAACTACTAAACTGGTTTATGTGAGTGAACAACTGAGGATAGGTTGTCTTCTTGCTGAGATAGATAATTTTTCCCCCCCTTTTAAGAGTTATACTTAGCAATTCGAAGGTAAAAGTTCAAGTAGTGATCTGGTAAGTAGCTGTCAGGTAGCCTTTGCAGTAGTTGTATTATGTTTCAGTCTGGGCAAACAGTTTTGCAGAGAACGTTGTAGGCTTTGTTTTTTTTTTTCCAGCCTTTGTCCAAAGTGATATGTCTTTTATTATTTTCAATAAATTTTATGATTCATATAAGTTTAAATTGAAGTTTTAGATCTAAAGGTCATTTTTGTTTTGTGTTTCCAATTTTTTTTACAGCTGGACTCTATCTATTAGCTACTCATGCTCCTCAGTTTGGCCAATTTCTTTTTGACAATTATGAAACAATATATAATGAATTAATATACTGGACAAAATGCTCAAACAGAGAAATGAAATCAGCTGGATATGCAGCCTTGGAAGCATTATTAAAACAAGTGAGTTATTTATTTATATATAATCCTTCAGATAGGCTTCTGGGGTTGGGAAAATTACAACTCATACTAACTGCAATGGAATACATCAACTATATATGATCAAAACTTTATTTTTTATGAAGTTTTAAAATAAAACAGATTAAAGTAGATTAAAATAAAACGGGATAAAATTTTATGTAAAAATAAAATACATTGACAACATAGTTAAAAGCAATAAAAATATAGATATAATTGAAGTAGAATTAAAATTCAGAAAATTAAAATATACACAAAATATTACTAGTTAAAAGTGATAAAAGTGATAAAACAACACCATAGCTTTCAAAGGACTGCCTCCTTTATCAACAGCTTGTCACAGCACATCCTTAAATAACATCAGCAAGATCACTGCTGATGGCACATGCTACTGCATGAGCATGGGAATTATCTTCCACACATTCGTGGCAACTGGAAATGACTTGGGTGTGTGCCAGTCAGAACCATTCATCCCTTCCAAGAATCACAGTTTCAAAGGAGGATGAATACAGACTCTTATCTCTATTAATGGTATTATGGTATGTTCTGGAGAACAAATCTGCAAGCTCAAGGCATTTCCAGTTCCAGTATTAGCATTAGTAGAGGCATATGATGCAAGAAAGCAAGCTTATGCAGCATCAGCCAAAAAAAAGAAAAAAAAAAAAAAACCCATGTAGATACTCAATTATGAAATGTGGCAGAATTTATTAAAGTATCTACATTTTATTTAGTCTGTTTACATTAGACACTATTGAACTAAAATGTAGATTATGTGAAATTATTTTTAAGAGATTCTTTTGTAGATTGTAAGAGGCATTTGTTGCAATTGTCAGTAACTTCAAAATGCTTATTTGTACATGCTTTTCTTTTGATCAAATCAAATTTTTACCAAAACAATTGTGCACACTGTTTGCACAGTTGCACACCATTTTTCAATTGTGTGCTGTAGTTGCACACATTTTAGTTTTTATGATTTTGCTTGCTTTATATTCCTTTGCAAAGATTAGATTTAAAAATTGATAAATGAATATACCGACTTTATTACAATTGAGATTCTGTGCAAATAATCAGTACATAATAAAATTCATGTTAATTTAAAATAATAGACAACATACAAGTAGTGCAATTGCATCATTTCTGTATATAGCTAACTACTTAAGTAGTTATAAATTGGCATACTTGAGTATATCTCATATTGTGAATACCTTCACAACGAGTTGCCATGATATTGCACCACCTTGAATAAGTAACACTTCATCATAGGAGAAGACCGTTGTTACATTGTGAATACCTTCACAACGAGTTGCCATGATATTGCACCACCTTGAATAAGTAACACTTCATCATAGGAGAAGACCGTTGTTACTTATTCTTGGTGGATACGATCACCCATACCACACTGATTCTGTGCAAATAATCAGTACATAATAAAATTCATGTTAATTTAAAATAATAGATAACGTACAAGTAGTGCAATTGCATCATTTCTGTATATAGCCAACTACTTAAGTAGTTATAAATTGGCATACTTGAGTATATCTCATATTGTGAACATCTTCACGAGTTGCCATCATATTGCACTACTTTGAATAAGTAACACTTCATCATAGGAGAAGACTGTTGTTACTTATTCTTGGTGGATACGATCACCCATACCACATCGTTTCGGAGCTATTGGCTTCTCATCAGTGGGTAGGCAGGCGTTGCAACAATGGCAATCCAGCCACCAAGTATAAGTCCACAATATAAGTTGTGGACTTATACTTGGTGTAAGTCCGGTGGTATAGAGTAACTACATTATAATAATAGATAACATTATTTTAATAGCTTTTCTCATTTAGATATAGTGTATATGCGTAATTCTAAGGTTAATATCCTGGTAAATGTATTTATTATTTTTTTAAAATCATTGTTAGTTATTTATTTGAATTGTTTATATTGGATAAATATTGTTCAGTATTGTTCCATTTATTGCAGATTGCCAAAATCTTAAAGCAAAATGATAATCATATTACTGATGCAGTTGTATTCAAGGTATTTATCTTATTTATTGCTTTCTTCTCAAAGTTTCCTTATCCAGTAATGTATTTCTTTGATGCTTAACATATCTGAATGCTTAAACATTAATAAGTAGAGTATTTATTGGAATGAATGGAGAACCTTCTTTCTCCTAATTTGTAGACAATTTCAAATCTAAAATGATACTTATGATATACATATCTATAATTATATGATGTCTGTGAATGAGGCTTACAGTTTTTCATTAAATGATGATTTAGGACTTTTGCATACCTCATAGCTGCTTTTTCAATTTCATTACTGTATTACTGTCTTACTGTATTTTATAAATTGATGAAATGTTAATTTATTTAGCAAAACCATTGAAACACAATTAATATTGTTGTGCTTTCCTACAAAAATTTCATGTGAATTTATCTCTAAATTGGAAGGTCTCCTGTAAGGAGACTTTCCAGCTTTGAGCTATTTTTGATTGGAATATAGTAAGTATAGTACAGCTGTTGCATTCTCCAGCAACTTAATGAGCAAAAATATAATTTACCTCTATTATTCACAGACTAATAGATTAACAGTAGCTGCAGGCAGAGGTGGAAATAATCCCTGCACTGCTTCTATTGGAATGGGCAACAGCCCGGAAAGCTCCAGTCATTGGAGACTCTGAGGAAGTCCCCAATGACTGGAGATCTGCAAATGTCTCTACAATTCACAAAGGGGATCAAAGGGTGACTCAAGTAATTACAGACCTGTTACTTTGACATCTGTTCCAGGGAAAATAATGGAGTCATTAGTTAAAGGAGCATTGCAGAATCATCTAGACAAGACAGCAGCAATAATTAAGGCAGCATGGGTTTCTCAAGGGGAAGTCTTGTCTGATCAATTTAATTGCATAAAATAATGCATAATGCAAAAAATAATTTTGATATCATATACTTGGATTTCAGGAAAGCTTTTGATACTGTTGCACATGGAAGACTATTGAACAAATTAGAGCAGTATGGCATTAAGCGCAAGTTGCTACAATGGATAAAAGGATGGTCCAGTGGGAGAAGTCAGAGTGGTAATCACTGGGTACTGCTCTATGTGGACTAATGTTATTAGTGGTGTCCCTCAATGTTTGGTGTTGGGCCCATTGTTGTTTTGAACATTTATCAATGATATTGATTTAGGTATATCAAGCTTAGTGTCAAAGTTTGCAGATGATACAAAGGTTGGCAGGGTTGTTAATAACAGTAATGACAGTATGATCTGGAAAAATTGGGTAGATGGGCTGAGAAGTGGCAACTGAAGTTTAATGTTGACAAATGCAAAGTACGGCATATGGGTTGCAGTACCCCAGAGAAATGTACCAACTATGTGGTGTTATACTCAGGCTAGTGAAGAATGAAAGAGACTTTGAAATGAAAGAGAAGAATGAAAGGGTAATTGTGCAGTCAGATATGAAGTTTTATGAGCAGTGCAGACAGGCAGCCAGAATAGGTCATGGGATCTTGTCAATGAAATACAGGAATTTTGTGAGCAGGGATAAGGAGGTGATTATCCCCTTGTATAAGGCAATGGTCAGGCCAAGCCTTGAGTATTGTGTACAGGTCTGTGAGTTTTATTTTAAGAAGGATGTAGAGTTGCTAGAATGAGTACAAAGAAGGGCAACAAGACTTGTGAAGGGAACAAAGGGGTGCTTTTATGAAGAAAGGCTTAAGTTCTGCAAATTGATGTTTCTGTCGAGAGACTAGGCACCTGCGAGGCGATCTGATTGATGTGTATAAGGCCTTGAATGGATTAAGCAGGCTCAATGCTGATGGATTCTTCCTCTTGCTCAGATTATAAACCTGAGGCTGGCATAGATTCAAACTGAGGAAAGACAGTTGTAGAATAGCTGTGCAGAAATTTGCCTTTAGCCAGTGCGTAGTTGATTGCTGGAACATACTTCCATCTGTTGTTGTGGAAGTCGATAGCTTAAATAAAGAATTGGTAAATATATAGAATATAGATACAAATTTAGGTCGTGGCAGTTGAGCATTCTCAGAGCATAACTGCTTTTTAATGGCTTCCTATGCTTTACACTGTTTTTGAAATTTTTTTGAAATTAACTAATATGATTCAAAATTCTGGGACTTTCTTACTGACAGTCTTATCTTAGGTCATCCTTGGTTGATGAATACTTGGCTTGTTGTGGATTGCTTATACAAAATCTACCAAGTTCAGATAGTATTTTCTTCACTGTTAATGGAGAATCAAATATTGACTTGACAATCTGTAATGTAAGGGCAGCTGGTATCGTGGACGATTGGTGATTAAGAGCAGTTTGGGTCTGCTCTGATCATCGGGACCATTGTATTTTCTGTCAGGGACATAACAAAACAGCTCTGTTTCAGGAACAGTTACGACAATTTGCCATCAAAAATGCAAAGTGGAATAGGTTTAATGAACATATTCATGTCCGACTTGGGAATATGGGCATTTGGGCAAGTCAGATTCCTGGAGAGAATAATGCAGTGGAGTTACTTCAGCACTCTCTCTCTCTCTCTCTCTGTCTTTGAGGCTTCCAGCACATCTATGAAGCAAAAGAACTGTAATAGGATTCCAGTTATATGGTGGTCTGGTGAGTTAAGCCAACTTCGGAAGCAGGTTCATAAAGCATGGAAAAGATACCAAAGAAGTCGGTGTAACAATGGGGAGGAGAAAGTTAATGTACCTAAAGTAGAGTATCAGAGGATATGGAGTGCATATGTGCGTTTGATATCTAAATAAAAATTAACTGCCTGGAGAACGTTGGTTAGAACAGTGGGCAACGAGAACCTATGGGGAATTGTATATAAGCTATGTACTGGCAAGACTAAAATATATAATGGAGATACAGCATACTCTATTGGAAGTGTTGACCAGGAAAGTACGAGTTGGAGAGAAAGTATGTCTGTGATTTTGGATCATCTGATTGGAGAAAGATCAGATGATTTCTCAGAGATCATCTTATCTCTGAGAAAGTTGATGAGGAACAGATGTTGATGAAAAGGCTTAATCATGCTTATTCTGGGGTACATGACGAGGATCCCTTTAGCCTGATTGAACTCTGTGATGCAGTACACTTCAAAAATTACTCAATCTTTCTTTTGGCGCCCCTTTCAGCTTTTAACCTGAGTCTCATTTGCCACACCCTTGGCACAGCTCTGAGGAGTGTGTTATAGGCCCAATGAATCTGATGAGTAGAACAAACAGCTAAACAGGGGAAAAAAAAACAGGGCCAGTAAATCAGAATGTCTTATAATAAGGGATTTTAATTGTAATTTGTGCATTGGTAAATCACAGACTAGCAAGACTTTTGTGGATTTCTTGGATGACTGTTTTCTACAGCAGCATGTTAGAGAGGCATCGAGAGGAAGCTATGTCCATGATATAGTTATCAACAGTGATTCTTCATGCAAAGAATCTGCAAGAAAAAGATGACTGGCTGGCAGCAATCACTGTGTACTAACATGGAATTTAATTATGAGAATAGAAATCACTTTAAACAGTTTTTATTATTATTTTTTTGTTATCCTTTTATTTTTATTAAAACGTGTACCACAAATGTATTTTAAACAAGTCATATATTTTTTTTAATTAATTTTTTTAAAAAATATTTTAGGGCAGGGTGCAATTTTTCATCCTTGCATTTTTCATTCTAAAATAGCTCGGCATAGTTTTGATACTCCTGCTCTCATTTTTTGCTTTTACAGTGCTTATGTCACACCAAACTGACTCAACGTTGCACTGACCACCCATGTCAACTGGATGCATTGCGTTTAATTTTTGTACTTCTTAACTAAGAGCATATCCCCCCCCAATCTTGTCTCTCCTTTCTGTATGCATTGTACTACCCATATTCAACTTTCAACTTCTGCATTGTTTATATCTGAGTGGCACTACGTCTCAGAAATCCCAATGGTGTCTGCATTTAATGTCTTGACCAGCATTTCAAATTCATCAGATTTATTTACTGTATTCCTAGCATTGGTGTATATGCACCTGTTCTTACTCTTCGTTACCCAAACACAGCCCGTGTATTTACTTATTTCATGATGACTTCTAGTTTTGATAACATTAGAAAAATTTAATTCCTTTTAGTGGTTTGTAGCCTATGGTATATGCTACTATTGCTAGATACTTTATTTTATTGGGAGTAGTAATGGGGGAAAAATAACTTGAATAATAAGTTTATCTTGTCAGAAATTATATTTTATAATATAAAATATAACAAAATTATATTTTAACAATAACAGTATTCAGGTTAATGGTTGTGAATCCCTGCTGTACTGCATTTGAATTTATGATTATTATTATTTATTTATTTATTTTTTTTTAGTTTTTCATTAAAGCATTTCAGTCTCTGATGCAGAATGGCTTGAGCTATAGAGATGTTGGAGTTGGAATGCTGGGTTATGGATTTTTTGCTGCTGTAAGTAAATTGCAAACTACTTTTATATATGCACAGCTACTCATAGATTTCTGCTCAGATTAAAGTAAATATGAAAATTATTGATAATGTAACCGTTGTTTATATTGTGCCTTCAGATATTGGGTGTATTTTTATAAAGAAAAGCAAACTGTTTTTCACATTAATTCTAACTATACAGGATACTTTTTAATGAAATATGTATTTTTTTTATTGTATTTGCTAAATGAACTCGGATATCAGATATGTGAAAAGTAATATGGCATATTCAGGAGATATTGTAAAGGTCATGCCACGTTGATGAGGTTAGTATCAGACTTTAAAATCCAACAGCTATGCTTTGAGAATACTGAACATTATCCCGACTTCGCTAAAATATATACTGGTGGCTCGAAGTCTGAGTGGATTTGTGCAGCAGTGGTACTTCCTGATACTACTATTTCTCTTTCTCCTCCAACAGAGTGTAGTTGCTACACAACTGAATTATATACCATAAAGCTTGCATTAGAAAATATTTTCCATATGTCAATTCAAAAGAGCATAATATACACAGACTCGCAAAGTTCCTTATTAGCCATGCAAAATAATTTCCCACCTACTCACCCACTATTATAGCTCATCAGAATGCAGTTGATTCATCTCACAGAGTATCAGCAAAAGGTTATCTTCTGCTGGATTCCAGGCCATACTAGAATACCAGGAAATGAAATTGCAGATGATGCTGCCAACCATCCATCCAACTCAGCCTCAATGAATTCCCTAGTACCATTCACAGATTATAAAATGAATATACAAAGTATATGTAAAGGTCAATGGACTCTTCAGTGGCAAGTGCAATTTCATAATAAACTGTTTCAAATGAAACCTGTACTAAAATTATGGGCTTCAAGCCTCATTGCAAACAGACAAGAAGAAGTAATTCTAGCCAGAGCCAGAATCGGCCATACTCATTTAACCCATCTGTTCCTTTTGTCAGGGAATGACCCTCTTCACTGTAATCACTGCCATATGCCACCCACATACTTCTGGAATGTACTCTATATAATAATGCTCGACTAGTGTCATTCAGTTCTCTGGCAAATTTAAAGGATCCTGTGTCACTTAGCCATATCATAGGCGAAAACTCAAATCTCACAGAATTCTTCTCCTTCCTAAAACGAATAGGATTGTATAGCCGTTTTTAACTGCTTCTAAATCAACAACACAGGCAGTATGAACCACTTTCATAAGTGCAATATGGCCTAAATAGCCATTGCACTTAAACCCCCATCAACAACGTGGTTAGTAAATTTTTGCTGCTTATCTGTCAGATCCAAAAATTTCGTTAATTCATACATGCTCCTTCTCTACCTTATCGATGAAATGCATCACAAATATCAAACTAAGAGAACAAACTTATATGGAAAATGATCTTAACCGCCCGGAAACATCCTCATTCATTTAGTTTGAATCTCAGTGATGTCCATTTCTACCTAGAGTTTGCCACTTAGTTTTACTTACGGAATCTCAATTCAATACGGAATCTATAACAATTATTGCTTCAACTACTATTCATCTCAAGTTTTCCTAATTATTCTCTTTGATTCCTTTTGCTTCAAAGGCAGTACTTGTGCATATATCCACTTTGATATTCCTTGTCAAAAACTACCTAATTTGGAATCTCGTGTTACTTAATATCTTGCGACCCATTCTTTTAGATTTATCTTTTGCTTCTCTCATTCTCCCAAATCCACTAATCACTCTGAACTGTTTGACTTTCTCTCTTTGAAACTCTTCTTTCTCCAGTCTAATATTCCTAAAAGTAAGGTTAATATCTTTGGTGACTTTAATGTTCACAACTCCAGCTGTCTTAAGTTTTCTAGTTACATGGATCCATCTGGATGAGATGCTGAGGCTTTTGCAGTTATAATGACTTCAGATGGCTTGTTCATTTGCCCACCAGAATATACTGGGCAATCCTGACAACACAACAAAAAATCTTGATTTTTTTCACACCATCAGCAGTCTAAAGTACATGGTCAATGTTATGGTTCTCCGTAACATATATCATGTACTTAACGTTGACCATAACATTGGCCATATTCCTGCATGGGTCGAATACCCACAGAGACCCACAGGTTACCTGCATGTGGGTCAGGTTGCGGGTCGCAGGGAATTTTGCATTTTGTGGTTCGGGTTGTAGTCTGTTTTTGAATGTAATTTATCACAATTTCAAAAATTTAATATATTATGGGCTGTATGTTATGCTATGAATATATTTTCAGTACATTTTTTATTTGTTTTTTTAAAAGTTTTTGTTGATCCAGTGATCTATTACATTAATGTTGATATTTTAAAAAATTAAGACAAATTTTCTTAATATGTAAATTTTTTTTTTTTTTTTGTTGTTTTTGTTGTTTTTGTATAGGTTAGATCAGATTGTAGGTATAAACACTGCAGGTCGGATTCAGGTGTGTTTCCGATTACTACGGTGTGAGTCAACATTCCATGGAGTTTCTCTTTTGTGGCCAATCTCAGCCTCTTTCTGTTGCATTATAGGAATATGAAATGGGACAATCTGCAGATTTCTGCTTCTCTTTTCCTTTGGTTGAATTATTGATTTAAATCTTCCTGTGTGATTGTTTTCCCAGATCATGTTAGGAAATTGTTTTTGAAGGGATGTTATATAAAGGATGAAATCCTTTATGTAAAATAAAGGATTTTATCCTATATATTGTATCATTTTATATATTCCACTGTAAAATCTCATCCTTTATCTAAGTCTTGTTTTACCAATAAATGAGCTCAGGCTGTTCATATCACAATTTTTGAATCCCCTCTCTAGCTTCATTTTTTTGCTGCATTTGTTGTCTTTTTGCCACACTTGTCTTTTTGGTTGTTTTTTTGCCACAATTGTTGTCCATCTGTGCTGTGTTTTCACCTTATGGTTCTGTTGCATCCTACTTCTCTTCTAATTCTTTTATCAACAGTTTTGGTAAATCACTTCCTACCATACCTATACACTTCATCCAATGTGTTCCAGGGTTTTCTTATAGTAGGATGTTAGAAGTACTTTGGACAATCTTGATACCACGAAAGGTTCTCCTGATGACATTTCTGCAGTTGTTTACTGCACATGTATTTTTGAGCTTGCTCCTGTTCTCTGTTGTCTTTTTACACTGGCCTTTTTCCCTTGGAAATTTGCTCATATCCAACCATTTCCTAAGAAAGGGTGGAAACTTATTGTCCCTTTGTTTTTACATTTACTCTTTCCAAAGTTATGGAGAAACAAACCAGACATAACCCTCATTGACAAGAAGGAAATGGCTACCTACCTACCTACTTCATTCACACAGTGGGGTTCAACACTAGCAATATCCAGAAAACATGAAGAAAAGATCAGGAAATACTGAGACCTGAGACAGGTAGTCAGATTTCAGTAGTGATTCAGAAGAATCAGTAGTGATTCTTCATGCATTAAGAATCTGCAGATAAATGAACCACTAGGTGGCAGTGATCACAGTGTTCTGAAGTGGGAGTTACTCAAAGAGGTAACTACCATTAGGGGTAAAGGGAAGGGGTATTGCTTTCGTAAAGGCGACTACAATGGACTGAGACAGTACTTAAATTCTATACAGTGGGATCAACTGATGATATTGCCAACAGCAAATTCAAAATGGGAAGCATTCAAAGAACTTATCTTGGAAGCTACTAGGCTTTACATACCAACTAAGAAATATTGTTCAAGGTTTAGGCCTAAATGGATGTCAGATGAACTAATGAGGCATATGGCAGAGAAGAAAAATGCATGGGATACATACAAATTAACACGTGACACAGACGCCTATGATAGATACAAGTTGATCTGTAACCAAGTTACAAAGGAGGTTAGGCAGGCGAAGGCAGATTACAAGAGATCCTTGGCAAGGGATGCGAAGAAAAACAGCAAAGAGTTCTTTACTTATGTAAACTCTAGAAGGAAGGGGATGAATCAGATTGGTCCACTTGATATCGATGGATCAACTGTTGATGACCCTGCTCAGGTAGCTAACAAACTAAATGAATATTTTGCATCGACATTCACACATGAGGAGTTATTCAGCGAGGGGAATGCCAGAGGTGTATTCAACTCTAGCAATAAGCTAGAGAATCTTGTAATAACTGAGAGCAAAGTGGAGGAGAAATTGTTGAAGATAAACACAAGAAAGGCACCTGGGGTGGATGGGATCTATCCAGTTATATTAAAGGAGGCAGCAAAGGAAGTAAGCAAACCCTTAGCCATAATTATGAGAGCTTCCTTGGACTCAGGGGAGGTACCCATAGACTGGAGATGTGCGAAGGAGGATCAAAGGCTGACACAAGTAATTATAGACCTGTGAGTTTAACTTCTGTTCCCGGAAAATTAATGGAGACACTGGTTAAAGAAGCACTGCAGGATCATCTAGACAAGACTTCAGTTATAGCTAGGACACAGCATGGTTTTGTTAAGGGGAAGTCTTGCCTGACCAATTTGGTTGGATACTATGATGCAGTCACAAAAGAACTGGATGCAGGGAATAACTTTGATATTATATACTTGGATCTTAGAAAGGCTTTTGATACTGTTGCACATGGAAGACTGCTGCACAAATTGGAGCAGTGTGGCATTGGAGGCAAATTGCTGCTATGGATAAAGGGGTGATTGAGGTTGAGAAGACAGAGTGGTAATCAATGGACACTGCTCATCGTGGACTAATGTTATTAGTGGAGTCCCTCAGGGTTCAGTATTGGGTCCTTTATTGTTTTCTGTATTTATAAATGATATTGATGATGGTATATCAGGCTTAATGTCCAAGTTTGCAGACGATACGAAGGTTGGCAGGGTTGTCAAGGACACTACTGACACTATGCTGCTGCAACAGGATTTGGAAAGGTTGAGCAGATGGGCTTCGAGGTGGCAAATGAAGTTTAACATTGACAAATGTAAAGTACTACATATGGGAAACAGCAACCCCAGAGCAACGTATCAACTCTGTGGTACTACACTGACAGTGGTAGAGAATGAAAAGGACCTGGGGGTGGTTGTGCAGGCAGATACGAAGTTCTCTGAGCAGTGCAGACGGGCTGCAAGAGTAGCTCATGGTGTATTGTCAATGATATATAGGAATTTTTCTAGCAGGGATAAGGAGGTGATTATTCCCTTGTATAAGGCAATGGTCAGGCCACACCTAGAGTACTGTATACAGTCCTGGAGGCCTCATTTCAAGAAGGATGTAGAGCTGCTGGAACGAGTACAGAGAAGGGCAACAAGATTGGTGAATGGGACAAAGGGGTGCTCTTACGAAGAAAGGCTTAAGTTTTGCGAATTACAGTGTCTGGAAACTAGGCACCAGCGAGGTGATCTGATAGAGGTGTACAAAGCCTTGAATGGTTTGAGCATGCATCAATGCTGATGGGATTCTTCCTCTTGCTCAGAATAATCACCTGAGAGGGCATAAATTCAAATCGAGGAAAGACAGATGTAGGATAGATGTGCGGAAATTTGCCTTTAGCCAGCGAGTGGTTGGTAGGTGGAACAGACTTCCATCCCTTGTCGTGGAAGTTGATAGCCTAAATAAGTTTAAGGCTCAGCTGGACAGGTATTTCGAACGAAGAGAGGGGTGAAGTGGAAGTGGTTATTTTTTTATTTATTTATGTTACTTTTTTTTTTTGGCTGATGCTGCATAAGCTTGCTTTCTTGCATCAAATGCCTCTGCTAATGCTAATGCTAATATTTGGCATATGGAACAAGTAAGGACCATCCTGATCACCGTGTGAGTCACCAGCACGGTGCCAAAGGGCTTCCATAAGAACCTAGCAGCAATAGGCCTCCCAGAGAACAGTTACATGGAACTCCAGAAAGCTGCAACCGTGAACACCTGTAGGATAGTAAGAGAGTTCCTCAACCAACAGTAACAGTAACCCGAACAACAAACCACCCCATGCACTTAGTATCAGTACCTGTCACGGGGCATAAAAAACTCCATAAAGGAGAAAAAGTTTTTATGATAATGATTATCTGAAGTTCACAATGTTCTGCCTCTCCAGAATGCTTGGAAAGTTAGAACATCATGGCTGTGCAGCAGATGTGATGTAAGCAGATGAGCAAAGGAGGCAAGGAGCAATTGACTGTTGATGTTACAGTCATGGAGTAAGCTTACAATAAGCACTGCAACCTGTACACAGCCTTTGTCAACAACCTCAAGGCCTTTAACTTTGTGCCCCACCTGGCTGATAGAGACTCTGAAGATCTACGAAGTCAACCCAACACTGACCCGCTTTCTAGATGCAACCATGGCAAAATGGAGGCTCATGACCAAAATGGAGATCCCTCTCTACCTGAGGGTCCTGTTTTAGAACAGGTTCTCTACCTGAGAACTGCACTTGAAACTTTAATGAAGACAACTAGAACTGTACTGACTCTGCACGCAGAGCCGTACTGGCTCTGCGTGCAGACATAGTATCCCTATGGGCAAAGTTGGAAACCATCTTACTTGCAACACACCCCAAATGTGAGAAGGCAGTGACTAAACTCGGGGCATATCTTGACAGTAGGGATGATCCAATGCAACAGTGCACCCCTACCTATGCAGATGCGGAGGATCCCCAGAAGTGGAGAACAAACAACTGAATTAGGAAACACAACCAAATGGAAAACTTCTACAAAAACCACATCTGGCCATTGTTAGACCTACTTCTACAGATCTTCACACAAGTGAGGAAGTAAAAAAATACAGTGGTCACAAATTTAGCAGAAGACCTGAAAACGACAAAAATTAAATCTGTGCAGAAGATATATAACATTGGTGTCATCATTGAAACTGAGATGAAAGAGAAAGCTAACAAAATCATTAGTAACCCCAAAATACAAACATTTGGCCTAAAGACTGCACCCCTGAAAAGAAAGGGGCCCAGCATAATAATTTATGACACCGAAAAGGATCTAACCCCCAACAACACTCCAGGATGAACTATACAGAAGAAGCCTCCAGTAGGACCACTCTGATGTTGAACCAAATGATCCTGTTTTCCTGAAATTTCAAAAAAAAAGGCCAGGGTGGGAAATTCCGCCAACTGGGTATGGAGCTTTCCCCCCGCAGCCTGGAGAACAATAAGTCAACAAAATAGTCTTCATAAATTGGGGCAGTCAACCACTTCAAGGAGCATGTGGCCATCCCCAAATGCTACGTTTGTTGTTTTGGGCATATGTGCCCAAGCTCTACCCACATGTGGACACTGAGAGGGGCCATGACTTTAACTTGTGCCCTAAAAAAGAGGATCCATCCAGTTGCGCAAACTGCAAATCAGTGAAACCGCAGGTAGTTCATTCCATCCTGGATAATAAATGCCCGGTCTACACAAAAGCTAAGACCACATACCAAGTAAGGCTCAATTATGGGGACTTACCTTAAATGATTTAATACTACCACTGTAAAATTTTCACAAATTAAGGTTCAACGAGCTAAAGCAGTTGCAGTGCAGTTGAGTAAAAAGACAGATGAAGAGAACCTTGATATCCTCTTTCTTCAAGAGCCATACTGTCATAGTAAAGAAGTCAGAGGGTATCCTTTGACTTATAAGATTATTCAAGTTGATGGGGAGACCCTGTGGGTGGCTATTCTGGTCAGGAAACTTGATTTCAATGTCATCAAAGTACTAGATTACTGCCTTCCCTGGACAGCCTGTGCCCATAACATCACCCTTTTGGGGGAATTTTATGCAGTTTCCCTTTACTCTCGGCTGGGAGAGGATATCCTCCTGATCATTAGATACTTACAAAGCATCTCGCTGGAATTTCCAAATGCAAAAAAAATCACCGCTGATGTAAATTGCAGGTTGCCAGTGTGGTTCAGTTGAAACTCAAGACAGGCGAGGCACAAGCAATGGACAAAGACTGGAAGAATATCTCTCAAACAGCTGTTTCTCAATTCTCGGTCAACCAAATAACCTACCGACCTTCTCTAGTACAATGTGGGAAGCTGCAATTGATATCACCCTGGCCACAACATTCCAGATTCCACACATGACACCTTTCTTCCTGGACAGTTAAAGAAAGCTGGACCACTTCGGACCTCCATGTAATAACTTTTCAACTGCACCGATCAGTAACCCAACAACCAATTATAAGGCAAACTATCCATAAGTTTGCAATTGACAAGGCAAACTGTCAGCAATTTAAGGATTCACTAATCATGGCTGCCTGCTCTCTCAGCACAGTTGGACTGGATCCAGACCAGCACCAAAAGGCAATTGTAAGCTTAGTCACTGAAACCTCAAATAACTATTAAAAGGAAGAAACCTTCTCTGGGAGCTATAAGCTTGTGGTGCCCAGAGCTCCAACAACTGCGACGGGAGGTTTACACCCAATGGAAAAATTTTCAACGTGCAAGATGGACATGGCTGGAAGTGGAAGTAGAGTATCTCAGGCAGCAGTATCGAATGGCAAGAAATGAATACACAGTCCCGATTAAACAAAGGAAGAAGAAGAAGTTTCCCCCTGGAACTGTCGATCATCCGCTGTGGGTTGCTTTTTCAGCTGTTCAAAGGCAGAGCAATCACCTGCCTAGACTATACAACTGATCCAGCAAATGATCGTAAACTTGAGAAAAAATGCTTTGTCACCCACCTACAGGAGGCTTGGCAAACCCCCTGGACGACTCGACAAAAGAGGAAGTCATTCGAAGATTCATACCGGATAATCAACTAGTGTTTCCCAAATGCTCCAACTGGTTTTCACCAGGACTGCTGACATCATACCTACTCCCGAGACATGGCGCAATAAGAGCAAAACTCTCCAGTTTCACATCAAGTGTCACTCAATCTGAAACTGGAGAGTTTTCCTCTCTGCCATTGTGGACAGCCAGAGAGACATGGGAGCACCTCATGCACCACTGCCAACTATATGAAGACTTCCACTGCCTCTTAGTAACCAGAATATGTTTATTCTGGTTACTAACTTTTTCTGGTTTATTCTGGTTTACTTGCCAATAAACCAAGAACAATATCTCTTGGAGAGCGAGGACAATTATAAAGGGTTGAATTTGAAAGTGTCTGCAATTCTGCCCAGACACGATAGGAGGGAGTATATGATGAGAGCTTTGTCGATCAATTCGGCCTTGGAAAGATTGTGCAAGGCTCAAGAGGTAGATTTTTTTTTTTTCAGCCTGGTCTGTACTTGTTAACAGGAGAGTCTGCTTCTACAGGGATGGGATACACTTAAATAGAAAGGGTGCAATAATATTTGCTGATGCTATCAAGGCAGTGTTAGGTGGGTCGAAAAACTGCTAGCTTGGGGGGGATACAAGGACTAATAGATTAACAGTAGCCACTGGCAGAGGTGACAGTGATTCTTGCACTACTTCTATTGGAATGAGCAGCAGCCTGGAAAACAAGATGCAGGATATTTCAGACTGCTGAGAGTCATTGCAGTACAAGTAAACACATGGGTTGTGTTTGAGAAGCTAAGAATAGGAACAGGTGCATGTATACTTGTGTGTACACCAATGCTAGAAGTTTGGTAACAAAATTCAATGAATTTGAGGTATTGCTCAAAACATCAAAGGCAGATATTGTTGGGATATCAGAGACATGGTGTCACACAGATATAAGGAGTGCAGAACTGGAATTTGGGGAGTACAATGTGTACAGAAAGGATAGACAGGTTAGGAAGGGAGGAGGGGTTATGCTATTAGTTAAGAAACACATAAAATCCAAGGAAGTGAAGCCAGTCGACATTGCTGGACAGTGCAGTGTCAAGTCAGTTTGGTGTGACATAAGCATTGGGAGATCAAAATTGAGAGTAGGAGTGTGCTATAGGCCTAATGACTGTGATGAGTATAATAAGAAACTGTACAGGGAAATAGAGTGGGCCAGTAAATCAGAGAGTCTTATAATGGGGGATTTTAATTTCCAGATATTGACTGGAATTTGTGGGTTGGTCACTCACACACTAGCAAGGCTTTTGTGAATTTATTGGATGATTGTTTTCTACATCAGCATGTTCGGGAAGCAACTACAGGGAGTAATACTCTTGATCTGATTATCAGTAGTGATTCTGCATGCATTAAGAATCTGCAGATAAAGGAACCGCTAGGTGGCAGTGATCAGTGTGCTGAGGTGAGATTTACGCAAAGAGGGTAACTACCATCAGGGGTAAAAGGAAGGGTTATTGCTTTCGTAAAGGCGACTACGATGGTCTGAGACAGTATTTAAATTCTATACATTGGGACCAACTGATGATGTTACCAACAGCAAATTCAAAATGGGAAGGATTCAAAGAACTTATCTTGGAAGCTACTAGGCTTTTCATACCAAATAAGAAATATTGTCACAGTTTAGGCCTAAATGGATGTCAGATGAACTAATGAGACACATGGCAGAGAAGAAAAATGCATGGGATACATATAAATTAACACGTGACACAGAAGCCTATGATAGATATAAGCTGGTCTGTTACCAAGTCACAAAAGAGGTTAGGCAGGAAGGCAGATTATGAGAAATCTTTGGCAAAGGATGCAAAGAAAAACAGCAAAGAGTTCTTTACCTATGTAAACTCTAGAATGAATGGGATGAATCAGATTGGTCCACTGGATATATGATGGTTCAACAGTTGAGGATCCTGCTCAGGTGACTAACAAATTAAACGAGTATTTTTGCATCTACATTCACACATGAGGAGTTATTCAGGAAGGGGAATGCAAAGGTGAAGTAAACCCGGTAGTGAGCAGATGATTTTGTAATAACTGAAAGGAAGTGGAGGAGAAATTGTTGAGGATAAACATAAAAAAGGCCCCTGGGGTGGATGGATCTATTCAGTTATATTAAAGCAGGCAGCAAAGGAAGTAAGCAAACCCTTAGCCATAATTATGAGAGCTTCTTTGGACTCAGGGGAGGTACCCATAGACTGGAGATGTGCAAATGTGACCCCAATTCACAAAGGAGGATCAAAGGCTGACACAAGTAATTATAGACCTGTGAGTTTAACTTCTGTTCCCGGAAAATTAATGGAGGACACTGGTTAAAGAAGCACTGCAGGATCATCTAGACAAGAGTTTGGTTATAGCTCGGACACAGCATAGTTTTGTTAAGGGAAAGTCTTGCCTGACCAATTTGATTGGATACTATGATGCAGTCACAAAGAACTGGATGCAGAGAATAACTTTGATATTATATATTTGGATCTTAGAAAGGCTTTTGATACTGTTGCACATGGAAGGCTGCTGCACAAATTGGAGCAGTGTGGCATTGGAGGCAAATTGCTGCTATGGATAAAGGGATGGTTGAAGGGGAGAAGACAGTGTGGGGGTAATCAATGGACACTGCTCATCGTGGACTAATGTTATTAGTGGAGTCCCTCAGGGTTTAGTGTTGGGTCTATTATTGTTTTCTGTATTTATAAATGATATTGATGATGGTATATCAAGCTTAATGTCCAAGTTTGCAGATGATACAAAGGTTGGCAGGGTTGTTAAGGACAGTACTGATGCTATGCTGCTGCAACAGGATCTGGACAGGTTGAGCAGATGGGCTAAGAGGTGGCAAATGAAGTTTAACATTGAAAATGTAAAGTACTACATATGGGAAACAGCAATCCCAGAGCAACGTATCAACTCTGTGGTAGAGAATGAAAAGGACCTTGCGGGTAATTGTGCATGCAGATATGAAGTTCTCTGAGCAGTGCAGGCGGGCTGCAAGAGTAGCTCATTGTGTCTTGTCAATGATATATAGGAATTTTTTATCAATGATATATAGGCCAAGGAAGCTGTGGCCTTGAGTACTGTATACAGGTCTGGAGGCCTCATTTCAAGAAGGATGTAGAGTTGCTGAAATGAGTACAGAGAAGGGCAACAAGATTAGTGAATGGAACAAAGGGTTGCTCTTATGAAGAAAAGCTTAAGTTTGCAAATTACAGTGTCTGGAGACTAGGCACTGGTGAGGTGATCTGATAGAGGTGTATAAAGTTTTGAATGGTTTGAGCATGCTCAATGCCGATGGGATCCTTCCTCTTGCTCAGAATAATCACCTGATGAGGGCATAAATTCAAATTGAGGAAAGACAGATGTAGGATAGATATGCGGAAATTTGCCAGCAGATAGTTGGTTGGTGGAACAGACTTCCATCCCTTGTTGTGGAAGTTGAAAGCCTAAATAAATTTAAAGCTCAGCTGGACAGATATTTCAAACAAACGGGAGGGTGAAATGGAAGTGTTTTTTTTTTTTTTTGGCTACATGAACTTTCGTTCTTGCATCACATGCCCTCTACTAATGCTAATAAAGCCTTAACACAGTTTGCACACTATTATTTTACTAGTAGAAAGACATACCCCCCCCCCCCACCACCTTAGCAGGAATTTTTCTACAAACCAACCACTCATCATCCAGAATAAGGATCCTTAGATGCTTCAACCAAACAAAAATCTGAAGAACAACAGATCTTTAACTTAACCTGGTTTTGGGGTTTTTTTTTTTTTTTTTAGGAGCATTAGCAACCTAAGGCCATATTGCTCCAGGGATATGCAGTGGTCATTCTCTGACCTTTCCGCATTCTCCGTATTTGGTAGGCACGGGCTCGAACCCCGGTCTAATCAAGAAGCGTGTTCTACGCACTGCTGCTCCTGCCCACCTGGCTACGGAGGCGCCTAACCTGGATTTGACCACTCACTTAAACTGGAGCCATTATCTGAACTTGACCACCTCAAATGGATGGGACATGTCCCAGGAATGGCATGGGAACACCCAACAAAGACATTGTGCAGTTTGCTGCTGAAACGTTATTTGGCGATCTGAACTGGGTACCCTCACCCGGTTCTCTTTCCATTCCTTCCCTTGGTCGGGGGCGATGGTTCATCTGTACCCTCCCCCCTAGTCTTCACCTTTCGAGGCATGAGCCTGCCCCATCCACTTTATCTTCACTATTGACCCCATATTTCTGTCTCTCACCCTGCAGTCTTCAGGCTTCCTTCCCTCTCTAGCTATCTCACGACTAGCATTTGATGCTTGTCAAAACTACACAAGCCTCACACTCAAAAATGTTTTAACTCTAACTCGCATAACTTATATCTCTTTCGGCCTGACCCAATTTCTAGTGTTTCTCCCCCCCCCCCCCTTTTTTTTTTCCTAGCCACTGAAATCTCAGGAAATTAGGTGGTAGGACCTGCCAGAGTAAATAGAAATCTCTAAAATACTGATGTACCTGGTTTGCCTCCACGAGGTATAGTGTAAGCAACAGTGGGTCCCATTAGGGGCCCAACGACTAAAAGGCCAGATGAACAATGGTACAAAACATTACACACCACAATATCCATACACTTTTAAACTTCTGGCTTCGAGTGTTCTGTATCACACCACACTGCAATGTATACTACATGGAGATGGGGGAAACCCCTGGTGCCATTAGACCCTAAACACACCATACACTACACTATACCTAACCCACTGTCCATCATGCTCAATTAACAGAAAATATGGATATACTCTAGAATAAGGGAGGAAGAACCTGTATACCCCTCTCTCACCTGATGTACATGGATGAAATCAAACTATATGCCACAACTGAGAATCAACTCCAACAGCTATTCTAGATCACCAAAGAGTTCAGCACCGACATCAGGATGCAATTTGGCTTAAACAAATGCAAGACCCACGGATTGCAACAAGGACATGTAGTAAGATAAAACAATCAGCTGAAGATTGGAGAAGAGATTGAACCCATGACAGAACGAGAGACCTACAAATATCTGGGGATGATCAAGCTCACCAGTTGGAACACATAAAGATCAAAGCTACACAGAGAAATACCATCAGAGACTAAGAAACCTGCTAAAATCAAAGCTGCATGATGGGAATGTACTGGGACTGTATAAACACTTATGCAGTCCCAGTACTAACATACTAGTTTGTGATCATAGATTGGACCAGCACTGAGCTGGTCTAGGATAATGATAATGAAGAGCTGCCAACACCACTCAAAGTTGGCCATTGAGAGACTGATCATAGCCTGGAAACAAGGAAGGAGTGGACTGATTGGCCTCATTGAGATGAAGGCAATTATGAACCTGTGGAATTACTTCCAAAGAAATGGAGCACCAATCTACCAAGCCATAAGAAAGATAGAAAATGGTACATAACACTCAACAATGAGACCCCCACAGACAGAAAAAACAAACACAGAAAGACAGACAGACGAAGAAGGCACTTCATGGCAGACACCGCAATGACCTCCATCAAGACTACATAGATAAGATGGCTTCCAGCACATGGCTCATGAATTGGAAGCTCTTTCCTGAGACTGAAGGATTATCATGCTCTCCAAAACCAGCTAATCAACACCAGAAAATACATTGCAAGGATTCCGGAGTGACAGATGATGAATGTTGACAATGCCACCTGGCCCCAGAAACAATCCGGCACATCACTGCAGGATGTGGGGTGATCACCCAGATGGAGTACACTCACTAGCATGAGCAGGTGTCTTGGATAATACATCAGAAGCTAGTACAAAAATATCATTTAATCAAAGAAAGTTTACTGTATTACAAGTATGAATCCCAGGCTGTACCTGAGACCCTCACTCATAAACTATGCTGGGATCATGCCATAATATAAGCTTCCGTCAATTGAGACGGAAAGGGCTACCTTCCTGATTGACATAGTAGTGTCTAACACTAGCAACCTCCAGAAAACCTATGAGGAAAAGATCACGAGGTACACAGACCTAAGACAGGAATTCAAAGAAATGTCATACGGGAACAATTAATGATAATCCCAATCACTATGTCAACCACCAGCATGGTACCAAAGAATTCCATAAGAATGTAGTAGTAATAGGCCTCACAAAGAACAGTTACATGGAACTCCGGAAAGTCACAATCCTGAACACCTGGAGAGAACTGGAGTTCTCTGGAGAGAACTCCAGATGGATAGTAACTGGAGAGAACCAACTACCCCCATGCACTTGGTATCATAATCCCGTCACTGGGTGGAAAAAATACCATAAAAAGGAGAAAAATAAATAAATAAATAATAATCTCCTGAGGGAAGCAGTGGAGCAAGTGGCATTGTCTCCCGTAAGGTTACTACAAGGGAAGGGCAAGACCATGCAGCCGAACCAAATGGAAGTGCTTCTTACACAACTGTGCTAGTGACCACCCAGAAAGGAGCTAAAACCAATGTATGAAGTGGAGCTTTGAAATAAATACGTTTGCCATCCGAATATACCACAAATTGAATATGGTTATGTACAGGATGAAACTACACACCAAGTGGTTGGAATGGTTTCCAACTGTTCATGTTACCAAAAAGTGAATAGCAGATCACAGGTGGATAATTGTAACAAAGGATTTAGTAATTCCTGCAATTTTGGAAAAAAATCAAGAAGGATGTGAGTGAGAAACTACAAAGAATATGGTCACAACTGAACCAGAACTAGAGGAGGGACAGCAATACAAGAAATACAGTGCAGAGCAACCAAAGCAGAAAGAGATGAGGTTGCAATACCCAGAATAGTGGAAGAATGCCATAGGCAGAATTGAAGGAAATGGACCTCACACCATCCCAAATCAGAGACCTAGCAGAATCCTGTGGTAAGTTACAGACCACCTCTGTTGGTGAATAATAGTTCATTACCTCAACAACAACAATGAAGTAACACTAGTTACCATGCACTCAGCTATTTACTTAGCAGCCACCATTATATACAGAAGAGAATCCAGAGACCCCATGCCGACAAACTTCCTGGAAGCAACCATGGCAATATTGAGAACCACCATGACCAGACTAATCCTATCAGAAGGGGAATCTTCCGGGGAGATGCCTGAGACCCCTATGATTCTGTCTAGCACTCAAACTACTGTTCACCATTCTCAACAACAGCAAGTACAGATATACCCTAAAAGAAGGAAGGAAGAACCTGTACACCCTCTCTCAATTGATGTACATGGATGACATCAAACTCTATGCAGCAACTGAGAATCAACTCCAACAGCTACTCTGGATCACCGAAGATTTTGGCACTGACATTAGGATGCAGTTTGGCCAAGAGAAATGCAAGACCCATGGATTACATAATGGAAATCCAGTTGGCTGCAACTACTAGGGCCGGTGAAAAGATTGAAGCCAACACAGAGGGGGAGACCTACAAATTTCTAGGAATGATGCAGACTCAGTGGTTAGAATACAAGGAGATCAAGGCCAGCCTGACTGAGAAATACTTCAGGAGACTGAACCTGCTAAAAGTGAAGCTTGAATGGTGGGAACATGGTCAGAGCCATAAACACCTATGCAGTCCTAATACTAAAATACTCTTTTGGAATCATAGATTAGACGAACACTGACCTGGATCAGTTTATGAGATCAACCAGAATAATGATGACCAAGAGACTCCATCCAATGCCACCTGAAGTTGGTCATCGAGAGACTGACCATAACTTGGAAAGAAGGAGAGGAAACAATGACTTCCATTAAGACAAAATAGATAAGATGGTTTCCAGTGCATGGCTCACAAGCAGGAGGCTCTTCCGCTATACCAAAAAATTCATGCTTGCCACCCAAGACCGGTAATCACTTGGAATTACAGGAAATAACATTGCCAACCACCTGGAGTGACAGCTGACACATGTCGATGATGCCACCAGGCTCAGCCAGCCTTGTCTGTCTATCTTGCTTTTTCCAACATCATATTTCTAGGAACCTCCCTCCAGTCCGTGGGGAGGTTCCCACGGACTGGAGATGTGCAAATGTATCCCCAATTCACAAAGGAGGTTCGAAGGGTGACATGAATAATTACAGACCAGTTAGTTTAACTTCTGTTCCGGGTAAAATAATGGAGTCACTGGTTAAAGATGCATTGCAGGATCATCTAGACAAGACTGCAGCAATAATTCAGACACAGCATGGGTTTGTTAAGGGAAAGTCTTGTCTGACAAATTTGATTGGTTATTATGATGTGGTCACAAAGGAACTGGATGCAAAAAATAATTTTGATATCATATACTTGGATTTCAGGAAAGCTTTTGACACTGTTGCGCATGGAAGACTACGGTACAAATTGGAGCAGAATGGTATTAAGGGTAAGTTGCTACAATGGATAAAAGGATGGTTAAGTGGGAGAAGACAGAGGGTGGTAATCAATGGGTGCTGCTCTTCGTGGACTAATGTTATTAATGGAGTCCCACAGGGTTCGGTGTTGGGTCCACTGTTGTTTTGTATATTTATCAATGATATTGATGAAGGTATATCAGGCTTAATGTCGAAGTTTGCAGATGACACGAAGGTTGGCAGGGTTGTTAATGACAGTAATGGCAGTGTGCTGCTGCAACAGGATCTAGATAATTTGGGCAGATGGGCTAAAAAGTGGCAACTGAAGTTTAACCTTGACAAATGCAAAGTACTGCATATGGGTAGAAGTAACCCCAGAGAAACGTACCAACTGTGTGGTACTACACTTAAGGTGGTAGAAAATGAAAAAGACCTCGGAGTAATTGTGCAGTCAGATATGAAGTTTTCTGAGCAATGTAGACAGGCTGCTAGGGCAGGTCATGGGGTTTTGTCAATGATATATAGGAATTTTGCTAGCAGGGAAAAGGAGGTGATTGTCCCTCTGTATAAGGCAATGGTCAGGCCACGCCTTGAGTACTGCGTACAGGTCTGGAGGCCTCATTTTAGGAAGGATGTAGATTTGCTTGAGCGTGTACAGAGAAGAGCAACACGATTGGTGAGGGGAATGAAGGGATCCTCTTACCAAGAGAGGCTTAAGTTCTGCAAATTGCAGTGGCTGGAGACTAGGCACCTGCGCGGTGATCTGATTGAGGTCTATAAGGCCTTGAATGGGTTGAGCACGCTGAATTCTGATGGGATCCTCCCACTTGTTCAGAATACGAACCTACGGGGACATAAGTTCAAATTAAGAAAGGATAGATGTAGAATAGATGTGCGGAAATTTGCCTTTAGCCAGCGGGTGGTTAATTGCTGGAACAAACTTCCATCTGTCGTTGTGGAAGTTGATAGATTAAATAAATTTAAGGAGGAACTGGACAGGCATTTGGAGGGAATGGTGTGATTTTTTTTTTTTTTTTTTTTTTTTTTGGCTGATGCTGCATAAGCTCCTACACTTGCTTTCTTGCATCAAGTGCCACTACTACTACTACTACTACTACTATATCCTGTTGGTTGTATAGTAGTTGCCATGTTTAGTTCCTATTACAACTTTTACTTGAGCAGTTTAATTAGAGCATTTATTTTCAACATCGAAGTAATGTAAGTCATTGATAAATAAAATTTCTTTGAAATATTGTTTAAATTTCTTCAGTTTTTTTTTTTTTTTTTTCACTTTTAATCTGATCTTGAAATATACCTTGGAAAATAGCATTGGTCTTTTGCATCTAACTGTTATGAATCAATTTCATATGTATGATATCATATCATTTCTGGTATGCATCTGAGAAAAACAAGATGTATTTCTATTAATTTCTATAACGTGGGACAAACAAGAAAATTTGAATTATTTTTAAATTCAGTACTTCCAGGTACAAAACTGAATTAATATTTCATAATTTTAGGCATGCAAGTTGTACTTAGGTGAAGATGATGTAAAGAAAATGATGAACGACGTATTATCTCGAAGTGAAGAGTTGTATTTAGGGTAAATTAATTATTTCTTATTTTATTCAAAACGACTGCATTTTACTTAGATCTAGTTTAGTTGAATTCATTTTACTATTTGAATTATAGAATAAAGATATCTGTTATTTAATTTTTAATAAATGAGTATGAATTTCAGAAACAGAACAATCATTGGATCTTATGAATAAAGTTGAGAAAAAAATTTGGAATACTTTCATTAAAAAAGGTGGAACAGGACCAGGGTATGACTGTGATGAGTATAATAAGAAACTGTGCAGGGAAATAGAGTGGGCCAGTAAATCACAGAGTCTTATAATGGGGGATTTTAAGTTCCCAGATATTGACTGGAATTTGTGGGTTGATCACTCACACACTAGCAAGGCTTTTGTGAATTTATTGGATGATTGTTTTCTACATCAGCATGTTCAGGAAGCAACTAGAGGGAGTAATACTCTTGATCTGATTATCAGTAGTGATTCTTCATGCATTAAGAATCTGCAGATAAAGGAACCACTAGGTGGCAGTGATCAGTGTGCTGAAGTGAGATTTACTCAAAGAGGTAACTACCATCAGGGGTAAAGGGAAGGGTTATTGCTTCCGTAAAGGCGACTACGATGGACTGAGACAGTATTTAAATTCTATACAGTGGGACCAACTGATGATGTTACCAACAGCAAATTCAAAATGGGAAGCATTCAAAGAACTTATCTTGGAAGCTACTAGGCTTTACATACCAACTAAGAAATATTGTTCAAGGTTTAGGCCAAAATGGATGTCAGATGAACTAATGAGGCATATGGCAGAGAAGAAAAATGCATGGGATACATACAAATTAACACATGACACAGAAGCCTATGATAGATACAAGTTGATATGCAACCAAGTTACAAAGGAGGTTAAGCAGGCGAAGGCAGATTACGAGAAATCTTTGGCAAGGAATGCAAAGAAAAACAGCAAACAGTTCTTTACTTATGTAAACTCTAGAAGGAAGGGGATGAATCAGATTGGTCCACTTGATATCGATGGGTGAACTGTTGATGATCCTGCTCAGGTAGCTAACAAACTAAATGAATATTTTGCATCGACATTCACACATGAGGAGTTATTCAGCAAGAGGAATGCCAGAGGTGTATTCAACTCTGGCAGTAAGCTAGAGAATCTTGTAATAACAGAGTAAAGTGGAGGAGAAATTGTTGAAGATAAACACAAGAAAGGCACCTGGGGTGGATGGGATCTATCCAGTTATATTAAAGGAGGCAGCAAAGTAAGTAAGCAAACCCTTAGCCATAATTATGAGAGCTTCCTTGGACTCAGGGGAGGTACCCATAGACCGGAGATGTGCAAATGTGACCCCAATTCACAAAGGAGGATCAAAGGCTGACACAAGTAATTATAGACCTGTGAGTTTAACTTCTGTTCCCAGAAAATTAATGGAGGCACTGCAGGATCATCTAGACAAGACTTCAGTTATAGCTCGGACACAGCATGGTTTTGTTAAGGGGAAGTCTTGTCTGACCAATTTGATTGGATACTATGATGCAGTCACAAAAGAACTGGATGCAGGGAATAACTTTGATATTATATACTTGGATCTTAGAAAGGCTTTTGATACTGTTGCACATGGAAGACTGCTGCAAAAATTGGAGCAGTGTGGCATTGGAGGCAAATTGCTGCTATGGATAAAGGGATGGTTGAAGGGGAGAAGACAGTGTGTGGTAATCAATGGACACTGCTCATCGTGGACTAATGTTATTAGTGGAGTCCCTCAGGGTTCGGTCTATTATTGTTTTCTGTATTTATAAATGATATTGATGATGGTATATCAAGCTTAATGTCCAAGTTTGCAGACGATACGAAGGTTGGCAGGATTGTCAAGGACACTACTGACACTATGCTGCTGCAACAGGATCTGAAAAGGTTGAGCAGATGGGCTGAGCGGTGGCAAATGAAGTTTAACATTGACAAATGTAAAGTACTACATATGGGGAAACAGCAACCCCAGAGTAATGTATCAACTCTGTGGTACTACACTGACAGTGGTAGAGAAGGAAAGGGTACCTGGGGTGTGGTTGTGCAGGCAGATAGGAAGTTCTCTGAGCAGTGCAGACGGGCTGCAAGAGTAGCTCATGGTGTATTATAAATATATATGGGAATTTTTCTAGCAGGGATAAGGAGGTGATTATTCCCTTGTATAAGGCAATGGTCAGGCCACATCTAGAGTACTGTATACAGGCCTGGAGGCCTCATTTCAAGAAGGATGTAGAGCTGCTGGAACGAGTACAGAGAAGGGCAACAAGATTAGTGAATGGAACAAAGGGGTGCTCTTATGAAGAAAGGCTTAAGTTTTGCAAATTACAGTGTCTGGAGACGAGGCACCAGCGAGGTGATCTGATAGAGGTGTATAAAGCCTTGAATGTTTTGAGCATGCTCAATGCTGATGGGATTCTTCCTCTTTCTCAGAATAATCACCTGAGAGGAGGACATAAATTCAAATTGAGGAAAGACAGATGTAGGATAGACGTGCGGAAATTTGCCTTTAGCCAGCGGGTGGTTAGTTGGAACAGACTTCCATCCCTTGTCGTGGAAGTTGATAGCCTAAATAAGTTTAAGGCTCGGCTGGATAGGTATTTCAAACGAACAGAGGGGTGAAGTGGAAGTGGTTATTTTTTATTGATTTATTTATTTATTTTTTTTTTTTTTGGTTGATGCTGCATAAGCTTGCTTTCTTGCATCAAATGCCTCTACTAATGCTAATGCTAAAAGAACAACTGAATGGTATGCCTCAATGTATAAAAGACAATGACATTTTGTTGTTTTTCAAGATCTGCATACTTCACCTGTGATGATATTTATGACTTCTGATACAGTTTCCTTCAAAGCTATACTTTTTCATGATATTACTATTATGAAATAATTAAAATTCCCTATCCCTTTCTTTCACCTAGGAAGAAATCTCATAGGGCTTGTTCTTCAGCGATATACACTCCGCTATCAGAATATGTCAAATAATGCAGATCATTTCTGTTATTGTTTAAACTTACTTATAGGTTGATGACCTTACTATCTCATGCTATATCCCATAACATTCATATCCGCTAAGAAATGCTGTACTGTTCGTGGTTTAGACTTAAATGGATGTCAGATGAACTAATGAGACTCATTACAGATAAGAAAACTGCATGGGATGCATATAAGTTATTAGGTGACACAGAGGCCTGTGGGAGATATAAACTAGTCCTGGGATGTATTCAATTCACAAAGGATGTTAGGAAAGTGAAGGCAGATTATGAGAAATCTTTGGGAATGGATGCAAAGACTTCTTTACTTATGTAAACACTAGGGGAGGGGGATGAATCAAATTGGCCCACGTGATATGGATGGTTCGACTGTTGATGATTTTGCTCAGGTAGCTGACAAACTGATTGAGTATTCTGCATATAGATTCATATATGAATGTATACATTCATATATGATGAATTCTGTGGGAAGTGAAGGCCAGAAGTTTATCAAACTCTAACAGGGAGTTAAATGATTTTGTAATAACTGAGAGCAAAATGGAAGAGAAATTGTTGAAGTTAAACATAAAGTCACCTGGAGTGGATGGAATCTATTAAAGGAGGCAGCAAAGGAAGTAAGCAAATCCTTAGCCATAATTATCACAACATATTTGGATTCAGGGGAGGTTCCCATGGACTGGATTCACAAAGGCAGAATGAATGGGTGACAAGAGTAATTATAGACCTTTTAGTTTAACTCCTGTTCCTTGAAAATAATGGCGTCACTCGTTAAAGAAGCATTGCAGGATCATCTAGACAAGACTGAAACTATAGTTCAGACACAGCATGGGTTTGTTAAGGGGAAATCTTGTCTGACCAATTTGATTGAATATTATGATGTGGTCACAAAAAAACTAGATGCAAAAAATAAGTTTTATGTCATACATTTGGATTTCAGAAAAGCTGCACCAGCATGGCAGAATTATGGTCCATTTTCCCCAACATGAATCGTTTAGGAGGCTTCCATCCTGAAGTGGATTGATAATTGCTGCAGTTAACCTTTTTTTTTTCTTTTTTTTTTTTTTTTTTTGCTGCTATAGATAAAGGGATGGTTGAGTGGGAGAAGACAGAGTGGTAATCAATGGACATTGCCCTTCGTGGATCAATGTTTTTAGTGGAATCCCCAACAGTTTGGTGTTGGGCCCATTGTTATTTTCAATATTTATCAGTGATATTAATGAAGGTATATCAGGTTTAATGTCCAAGTTTGAAGATGATACAAAGGTTGGCAGGGTTGTTAATTTATTAATTTATTTATTTCGTATGATGTGATCAATACACGGAACCAGTTTTTTCTTGCTTTCTTCGTGTATCATGGCCGGGATATTCAACCAACCGGTTGGTTTGGCACCATCATGATATCCAGCCCGAGGCAGGAATCGAACCCGCGACCTTTGGGTTGCCAGGCAGGCACTTTACCTACCCGGCTAGCCCGGTCGGCAGGGTTGTTAATGACAGTATGCTACTGCAACAGGGTCTAGAAAAGTTGGGCAGATGGGCTGAGAGGTGGCAAAGTTTAACATTGACAAATGCAAAGTATTGCATATGGGTAGAAGTAACGCCAGAGAAATGTACAAACTCTATGGTACTACATTTAGAGTGATAAAAATGAAAAAGACCTGTGAGTAATTGTTTAGTCAGATATGTCAGATATGAAATTGACAAATGCAAAATACTGCATATAGGTGCCAAATGTATGTTAATACACTGGTACCAACTGTACCAGTGTAGTAATGTACCAACTGTGTGCTACTATACTTAGAGTAGTGGAGAATGAAAAAGACATGGAGGTAATTGTGCAGTCAGATACGAAGTTTTCTGAGCATTGCAGACCGGCCCCCAGAGCAGCTCATGGGGTCTTGTGAATGATATACAGGAATTTTGCTATCAGGGACAAGGTGATAATGCCTTTTTATAAGGAAATGGTCAGGCCACACTTAAGTACTGCATACAGATCTGGGGACCTCATTTTAGCAAGAATGTAGAGGTGCTGTGGAGGCCTTGTGAAACCACATCTCAGAGGCATAAGTGATTGTAGGAATGAATATGGCTTTATAGAAGAGAGCCAGCTTGCATTTTTTCAACCCTCAGTCTCGGCGGGTCACCCTGGCCACCATTGCCGTGTAGGTCCTGATCTTTCTTTGTATATAGTTCAGGTGTGGGAGGAAGGATAGGTTCTTATTTATTATTATTATTCCTAGGTACTTTAGTTCAGTGACAAGTTTGACTGTAATGCCATGGATCTTGATTTGTGGTCTTGTTGGCACCAGGGAACCGTTTAGCAAGATGGATTGAGATTTTTCTGGGTGATATTGTGAGGTGGTGGAGTTGTACCCAGTCCATAAGGGGTAGTGAGGGTGTGATATGCATAGGTTTCAAGTTGAGCCCTTGAGTCAGTGGCCAATATTAGTGACAGATCATCTGCATAGGCCTGAGTGTGGACCTCCCCAAGGTCTATACCCAGGAACTCATCCAGAACATAGGTCCAGAGCAGTGGACCAAGACCTGAGCCCTGGGGGTAGATTTTCCTCTTCGCTTGGCAATAAGGTGCCTGGACTACTACATTTCTGTTTGTTAGGTAGTTTTTTATGCAGTTATAAAGGTTGTTAGGGAGTTGCGCTTTTCGCAGTCAGCCGAGTACGCTCGGCCACCAAAGTGTGTTTAACGCCCCGGCGAAGTTGACTGAGATAACTATGAGGTATTTCTTGTCACAGCTGTTGGCTGCATTGATGGGATTTTCCAATTCGTCGACAGTTGATCTTCCTGGCTTGAAGCCATATTGATTCGGAGCAGGCATCCATGCAGCACTGTAGTGGTTGTCTATTTTTTGACGGAGTAAATGTTCAAACACCTTACTCAGCACCGAGAGTAGGGCGATGGGCCTATACGTCAGGAAGTTCTTGAGGTTTAGAAGGATTCTTCCGAATTAGGCGAATACCTGCTATCCGCTAGTCTGATGGGAACCACCCCCTTTGTAGGCAGTGGTTATAGAGGTTTAGGAGGAGGTTTGGGGTGTATTCTGCTACTTTTTTCACGATTTCCAGTTCTATCAGGTCAAGTCCGGGGGTTTTTCTGTTTCTAATCTTGTTGACTGTGAGATGGAGGTCAGTTATGGTGAGAGGGTCCTCTCTCCTGGTATAGTGGTAGTTTTCATTGTCCAGGCAAATCTGCTGTTGGTTGGGAGAATTTTGTTCATCTAGTTATTTGAATAAGGTCTTGAGGATGTTACTAACTGAGTCAGTCCTGGTGGTGGTCATTAGCCCTTGTGGGGTTCTCGTCGACTGTGTTACCTCACCTCTGGGGAGCTTGTTTGTTGTCACTTTATAAACAACTCCCCAGGGGTCAATGTTTCCTATTGTTCAGACCAGATATCATTTATAATGATTTTAATTCTGATATAGACTTAACAAAGTTTGTTTATCTGATAACAAAGCCATGTACTGATTTGGTTACAACTGCACAGCTGCCAACTTTTGACTTTGAAAAGATAAAGACGGAGTAATTGTAAACAGGAGAAACTATAAATTAAATTTCACTGACACCGTACACCTTTTTATATTAAAATACAGCCAACTGTTTACAGTATAATATGCTTTCGAAACATTACCTAGGATTTTCATATACAGACACTGGCTAAGAGAGCAAAGAATGATGACAATGTGTTTTTCATGTATCTGAATACAAAGAAGAAGAAAAATCAGATTAGATCATTGTATACAGAAGGTGGAAAAGTCTTAGCTGATGTTGTTGATGAACTGAATAAATACTTTGCATTAATCTTTATTGATAAAACACCCATTATTATGAGAAGCCTAAAGCAATGCATGAGCATAGCTGAAAAAAAATAGTGTGAAATTAGCAATATTGAAATTTCAGATTATTTATTACAAAAAATTCAGTCTAAAGGCGAGTAAGGCACGAAATGAGGGAAAATAGACAACAGTTTTGAGGGCGACAGCAAGAGAGCATATTGAATCACTGTGGGTAATTTTGAATGTTTCATTGGATTCGGGAGAGATTGTTTTGGATTGGAGTTAGTGCTAAAATATCGCCAATACATAAAAGGCAGTTCTAAGAGTGAAGTCGGTAACTACACCAATTAGTCTGACTCCAGTGATAGGGAAATCGTGGAGGCAATATTGAAGGGCGCAATCCAGGTATATTTAGCATTAGCACCAGCAGTGACAAATGATGCAAGAAAGCAAGCTTATACAGCACCAGCCAGAAAAAAAAAACAAAACAAAAAAACCTGACAGCTCCCATTCCAGCCTATTCATTCTCTACATCAGTTTGTCAGCTATCTGAGCAGGCTCGTCAACACTGGAACCATCAATATCAAGTGGACCAACCTGATTTATCCCCTTCTTTTTAGAGTTTATATAAGTAAAGAAGTCTTTTCTGTTTTTCTTAGCATCCTTTGCCAAAGATTTCTCGTAATCTGCCTTCGCTTGCCTAATCTCTTTTGTGACTTGATTACAGACTAGCTTATATCTGCCATAGGCTTGTGTCGCCTGATAATTTATATGCATCCCATACATTTTTCTTCTCTGCCACGAGTCTCATTAGTTGATTTTACAACCATTTAGGCCTAAACAAACCTTGAACAATATTTCTTAATAGGTATGGAACGTCTAGTAGCTTCCACGATTAATTTCTTGAATGCTTTCTACTTAGAATTTGCTGTTAGTAACATCATCAGTTGGTCCCACTGTACAGAATGTAAAAACTGTCCGAGACCACTGTAGTCACCTTTAAGGAAGCAAAAACCCTAAGTATAACTGCATTCCTGTCTAGATGGTACTGCATTACTTTTTTTTAACCAGTGATTCCATTATTTTCCCCAGAACAGAAGTCAGTCCTGGCTTCTATCCTGAAGAAAAAAAAATAATACTTATGAGAGAATCCTGAATTCAGGATGCCCTCATAATCATGGTTAAAGGTTTGCTTACCTCCTTTGCTGCCTTCATTAATATATTCAGCACATCCCATCCACCCCAGGTGTCATTAGCTTCAACAACTTCTTCACTTTCCTCTCAGTTATCACAAAATCATTCAGCTCATCACTTTGACTCCCTTCTGGCAACTTCATGCCTAAAAAATTCCTCATGTGTGAATGCAAATGCAAAATACCCATTCAGATTGGCAGTAACCTGAGCAGGATCACCAGTTAAACCATTCATATCTAGTTGACCAATATGATTCACCCCTTTCTTTCTACTGTTTACATCAGTAGAAGTCTTTGCTGCTTTTCTCTGCATTCTTTGCCTAGCCTTCCTTTGAGACTTAATTTTTCAGTCTGGTTTATATCTACTGTAGGCATAAATATCATCTGATAGTTTATATGCATCCTGTGTGTATTTTTCTTCACGGCCACAAGTGTTAATCACTTCACCTGACATCCATTTAGGTCTAAGTCAGGTACTAACTAAAAAAATGTTAACTATATAGAGAACCTAGATGGAACTTTATGCACCACACAGTACTGTAATTATGAATTAAAAGTCTTTACTTTTCTGATCATCCCAGTACATTCATAATTCTTTTGGTAAAGAGTTCAGATATTCATTATGTATTTTAGAAAATTAGACTTACAGTGAAGCATTAGACTTAAGGAACACGCTGTCAGAGAGCCTTACAATATGAATTGTCAGTTGCAATTCTGATTCATGATGGAATTTGCATTTTTTTACAAAAATGTACCAAAAGAAAGACAGCTGTAGTTTTCTGCTCAATAAAGTGAGTCATCCACAACCCTAATTTACTGACTGAACATTAACATCAGAAGAGGAATATAATGCAAGAAAGCAAGCTTATATGGCATTATCCAAAACAAAAAAAAAAAAAAAAAAAACCCTTCCTATTTCACCTATTCATTCACTTCAGAAGGTTGTCCAGTACTTTCTTGAATTTATTTATTTAAGATATCAACTTCCTTAATGACAGATCAAAGTTTATTCCAGCAATCAACCACCAGCTGGCTAAAAGGAAATTTCCACACATCTATTCTGCAACTGTCTTTCCTCAATTTGAATTATTGCCAGCTCAAGTGCATAATCTGGGCAAGAGGAAGAATCCCATCAGCACAGACCTTGCTCAAAACATTCAAAGTCTTATACACCTCAATCAGATCACCTCACAGGTGGCCAACCGGGCTAGCCAGGTAGGTAAAGTGCCTGCCTGGCAACCCAAAGGTCGCAGGTTCAATTCCCGCCTCGGACTTGGATCACAGTAAAATGCAAAAACTTTGGGAGGTGCAATATGGCCATAGAAGCTGATGCGCCAACAACTAACAAAAAAAAAAAAAAAAAAACCTCGCAGGTGCCTAGTCTTCACATGCTGCAATCTGCAGAATTTCAGCCATTCTTGGTAAGGGCAACCCTTTGTTTCCCCTCAATAATCTTGGCAATAAGAGAAAATTGGAGTCCATTCATAGGCCAATTCTTCTTCTTAACATGACCAGGACATGTAACATGGTTAGCATGCACGCACTGTAGGTACTGGCTGGGGTGTTACCCCTTGACCTGGAGGTCATGTGTGTTGGAATGCTCTACCAACTCGGCAAGGACAAACCCGCTACCTATATCGACCATACAACAGATCCATTAAGCAACAGACCCAGCGAGAAAAGTCTTCTTTTCTCGCTGGGTCTGTTGGTGGAAAAGTTTTCTCCACCAAAGGAGAAATAACTCGAAAATTTATACCGGGCATTGACAAAGTATTTCCCAAGTCCCCGACTGGTTTTCACCAGGACTACAAACTACCTACTTCTAACTGGACATGGCGCCATCCGCAGCAAACTCACCATGCCAGGATCAAAAACAACCCCCTATGTGCATGTGGCTCCCAAGAAACCTGGGACCACTTGATGTTCGATTGCCATCTGTACGAAGATCTGCAAGCCCTTCTCATCACTCAGCTCCAATACAATTCCAGAAATCAGGAACACTGCCTACTTGACGACAAACAGAACTGCAAACCATTCACAAAGTTTGCTCAAGACTTGTTCACAAGGTGCAGAACCCTACCACAACCAAGAAACTTGGCAATTACTTTGCATGACCAGAACAACCTCATCACTATGAACCCTGCACTGAATCTCAGCCTGAACAGCAACACTGGAAAAACTGAATAAGAAACAACCACTATCCTGTTATCGGGGGAAAAAAAAAAAAAAAAATCTGATCACAAAACTGAACAGACTCTTCGCTTTCTCTACAAAGATCTGATGTAACAAACACTAAACTAGACACTCTCCCATCAGGACCAAAACTGCATATAACTAACTTTGCTGGTTGAAGCCAAAACTGATGTCTCACCTTCCTCTTATCACGATAAGACAAGAGAAAGACCAAAACTGACTCTCCAATCAGACCACAGCTATACTGCCACCTTGCCAATTGGCAGCTCAGGCTTGGACACCTTGTGAAACCCACTTTGCCGACTGAAGCCAAAACTGAAGTTCCATCTTCTTACCATGATAAGACAAGGAAATCACCGGAATGGACAATCTCCAACTAAGACTTTGAATGCAGCCAAGTTGCCAACTTGCCATTTGGCGATATGGGTAGGGCCCTTAGTCTCACCCACTTTCTTTTCCTATCCTGGTGGGGGAAGGAGAGGGGAGGGGATGATCTGTTGTCTCCTTTCTTCCCTGGCAGGAAAGAAAACCCCCCACTTTCTCCTGGTGGGGCATGGGCATGCCCCACTGGAAATCATTGAGGTCATCTTCTCTTTCATCTCCATACTACTGACTTTTTCCCCCAACCTTCAATCTCTCTCCCCTACTCTGTCTGTACACTAGTACACGTCCCACACATCCAAATTTAAATTTGACAAAATTAAACCGTGTTCACCAGGCTTTTCCAATCCTAACACTATCTTCCCAATTTTTTTTGGCCCTAGCCACTGAAATCTCAGGAAATTAGGTGGCAGAGCCCGCCAGAGTAAAACAAATAAATTACTGGTGTACCTGATCTGCCTCCACGGGGCTTAGTGTGGACAACTTTTGGAACTCACCAGGGTCCCAGTGGTTAAATGGCCAGAAGAACAACGGTACACAACACTACACACCACAATATCCATACACTTTTAAATCTCTGGCTTTTACAGTGTACTGTATCACACGACAATGTAAACTAAGCGGAGATGGGGGAAACCCCTGGTGCCGTTAGACCTTAAACACACTATACATTATAAAGGTGATAACCTCCTATAATAACCATAATCTAAAAATTTTTTTTTTGAATGTACATTTTGCACAGGAACAGTGACAGGTGCATATTTATTATATAATCTCAGCAATTCATCACATTGCTTATTTTTTCATATTTATATTGTCCTGTGTGCCTTTTCTAACTGTCTGTCTGTCTGTCTATCCATATAAATTTCTGTTTTTTTAAATCATCTCATAATTTAACTTTTCACAATCCAGAGTACCCCGGCAGCAAAAAAATCACAATTTTTATCAAGATTTATTTTTTATGATGGATTTTGTAATAGAAAATGTATAGACACTGTGTGTATGTGTAAATTCTTACTTATAACAAAAATTTTAACATACATTTTTGTTACAATTGTCATATTAGAAAAGAAAGTAAATTTGTAAAATTATTTATTCATTAAATTGAGGAATGCAGAGTTTTTTTCAATAAAAGTTATATAATGAAAGCAATAACCAATAAAAAGGAAATGTCTTAATAAAAACAAAAAGAAACTTTACATATCGTTTGCTATCATTATATTAATTAATTAATATAATGATAGCAAACTTCTTATCTGCATAAGAAGTTTGCTATCATTATATCGTGCTGGTGGGGTACTTTACTTAGATGCAAATCTGGAAGTCCAGATTGCTTTAGGTTTTTAAAATGAGGAAGAGAACTGTTTGTTTTATAACTACTGATAAGAAAAGAAAAAGCTTCCTTGTTATTGTTGACATATGTCTGTAATATCTTCAGATATTTTGAAAGTTTCTGTAACAAAATGAGGCAGGCTGTTTAATTGCATCATGGATGTTGGTTATGGAATAACAAAATTCTAAGTATTTAGATTTTTTCATGGGGTATGGGGAGGTTTCAAGATTAGGGGAAAGGGGGGGGGGATCCAGGCTAGCTGTGGTTACAGCTACAGCATTGGAAGGAGGAAAGGCTGTTATTTTAAGTGTTATTGTTTGTCATTTTAGAAATTTATTGTTTAAACAGTTTTTCTATACAAATAATATATCTGGTTAATTAGTTTGATAATTTTTTATAGTCATTTTTTTATATTTCTCTTGTAGTCAGGGTATTCTTTTAGAAGATAGAATTAAGTCTCTTCCCAACTTTTTAGAAGCATTAGCAGCCATTGTTAATGAAATTGACCAGGTCTGTAAATTTTTATATCTTTAATGATTTCATTTGTATGTATTGATTCAAATTTTTCCTCTGTGCACTAGAATTAAGGATGTTAATTGTTTAATTTTGATTTTATATTATCCATTCAGTGATAGCACTGGACCAGCGAGGTTTCTCTCTCAGTCGTTGAAAATGATTTTTTATACTTTCCTAAATATATACAGTAGAATCCAGATAAGAAATTCCCGCATAAGAAGTTTTCCCCTCTACTAGGTTTGGCTTCTTAATTCACGTTGTCAACCGCATATATTGTAATGCATTATTTTCCCTCGTAAGAAGTTTCCTGGGTATAAAGCTTTCCCATTTAAGAAGTAGGTGATAAAGAATACACAGTGTGTATTATTATAATGACATCTTCCCACTTGATACATTTTTTAAATATAGAAATTCTTTATTTTTATATTTAAAAAAAAATTAAACAAAATAAACATTTTGGTAATTGAACTAGTTAATGAAAAGCATCATTTTAGTTCGTAGTAAATCACTGTAGGTGAAATGGCATAGTTTTTTTTTATATCTCATATTGTGAATGCCTTCACAATGAGTTGCCGTGATATTAGTCTTCTCCACTGGCGAAGCAGTGCTTATTCGAGGTAGTGCAATATCAGGGAAACTCATTGTGGCATTCCATTTACAATATGAGATGTAACAAAAATGATGCCATTTCACCTAGTTCAGTGATTTTTCTACAAACTAAAATGATTCTATACACCAGTGGTCTCAAACTGGCGGCCCACGGGCTACATCCAGCCCTCCGAAGCAATTTTACACGGCCCGCAAATACATTTCAATTATGTATTTGTTGTAAATACGGTGCTTATATTCACTAATTTTGTTTAAAAAAAAATTCCGGCCCATCAGCTGCTTTCAGATCGTGCATTCGGCCCACATGCAATTTGAGTTTGAGACCACTGCTATACACTGACTTGTTAGATTAGTGAATTTTCCATAGTCTGAGGCTTTCAGCCCTAAAACCATTATAGTATAAACATTTTGATATAATGGAAGTGACATATTGCAATTGTTTCACCGATATCTATAATTGGATATTGTCAACCACGTGAAGCATTTGCTGTTAAATTCTGATGGTTTTGAACAGTTCTGAATTACTTAGTGGATGTGTCTTATTGTAATTGTCGTGTTGCTGTTCATGGCTGAGTTAGTCAGTCTCAGATAAGGACAGCAAGGTTATTTTCTCCTGGAAACCTGGGGTTTTTTTGTAAAGATATGCAATTTATGGTCATAATACTCGTGCGTAGATGAGGAGGTTATTGGTTAACCCTAAAGTCTTATTGTAATTGTGACCTTTTAAGGTATATTGAAAGCTGAATTTATAACACTATTTATTCTGTAGATTACCATTAGTATTTTTGCCGATTCTTTAAAGAACAACCATATTTTTGTCTATCTACCATATTGGCCCTAATTATTCATCCCTCCGTGGAAGGATGAACTCCAAAGAAGTTCATCCTTCCAACTTGGTAATAAGTTTAATGAACAGCAATTAGATTAAGCAATTAGAAATTCAGCAATTAAGCAATTAGAAATTCTCAGTTTAAAAATGTTTCCCATAGGCAGAGTAAAATATTTATAAATTCTCAAATAGTATTTAAAATCATCTTTAGCTCATGTATTTGTACCTTTTCATTTTTATTCGTGTAGATAATATTTCATAACCGTATGTCATTTCCCTTCTAAGAAGTTTCCCCTCATAAGAAGTTCTAAACCTCCAGTCCCTTGGAAAACTTCTTATCCGGGTTCTACTGAATATATAAAAATTGTCATATTAGGGTTAACCAATAACCTCCTCATCTACGCACGAGTATTATGACCATAAATTGCATATCTTTACAAAAAAACCCCCAGGTTTCCAGGAGAAAATAACTTTGCTGTCCTTATCTGAGACTGACTAACTCAGCCATGAAATAAAAAAACCCATAAAAGTTCCTCGCAACTCTGACAAGATTTAATCCAGGTTATTTCCACCCAGTGATTATTTCCACCCACACAATGATTATGAACACTGTGCTATCCATGATGACACCTTCCTAAATAGAGACAAATTTTTACTTTGTATATAGTTTTTTTTTTTTTTAAATCATTTTTCCAGAGTTATGAATGAGAGAATATGTATTGTTGCTTGTCACAGTGTTTGTTCATAGTAACACTAGGCTGGGAACCTGACTGGTACTGATGCTATGAAGCTTGGAACTGTTTTTTTTTTTTTTCTGGTCTGTAGTTATAGAACTTTTCTGTGTGATATGTAGATATCAACAGCTTTAACTGCAGTAAATAATGCATTTTTGACAGATTGGGCTGAAAGATTCATTACTGTTTTTGAATAAAAATCATGAAAATGTATAAAAATGACATTTTCACCCATGATAGAGTTTGCAACTTGCATAATATGCGCAGTTTATATGCTTCATGGCATGCTAGATTTAAAATAAATTTTTAAAAAAATTGAAAATGGAAGTAAATAATGCTATCTAATATTTTTTAATCTTTAATATTTTTTTCCAAAATATTTATACACATAATAAGCAGAAATATATGTGGCTATGCACATTTGAAATGTCATGCATTTAACATTTTAAACTGAAAATGGAAAAGATGAACAGATTAATCTTTATATTTTCTGTAGCATTTTTTTTAATTTTCAACAGAATTAATTTTTGAAAGGTGTAAAAAAACAGCATTCTTTAAATATTTAATTTTTTTTTATTAAAAGCAAAAAAATTATATATAGTAAGTATTGCATTCCATTAACAAAAGATAAAATATTGGTATACTCCATGCAGAATTCAAGAAACCCAAAAAAACATTCCCAGAAATTAAAAAAAAGTTGTCACTTGTCAGGTTCTGTACTATCAGTTTTGTTACAATTAGGGGGCACTACCACTGTCTGGTTAAAGATGATAGAAGAAGAAAGAATAAATCCATTTTATGATTTCTGAGATAATCAATAAGGAAGAAATCATGAAATTTTGTTTTATATCGTTACAAAGTGTGAGGGGTAAATAGTTTTAAATTGCTTTTTTTCTTTTTTTTTTTTTTCACGTACCACTAAGCAGATATATTTTAGCTTAAAATTTTAACTATCGTTTTTTTTTTCCCTATATTGAATTTATCAGCCCTCAACATTCCCTAAATTAGTTTCATTAGAAATTCCTTAAATTAGTTTCATTTTATGCTAAATCTAAAAGGGGGAAAAAAAAAAAATGAAATTGCAAAGAAAAAGCAATGTGTAGCTAGAGAATTTCATCAGAAAGTGTCTTGCTGACAATGCAGTAGCTCACTCTGCATTATCGGTGAAGCAAATTCTGATGTAAAAGCAGATCTTTGAAATGGAACATCCTCCCTACTCTTCTAATGTGGCCCCATTTGACTTATTTTTATTCCTAAGTATCAGAAATTCACTGAAAGAGACATATATTTTGGGTCTTTGAAGATAATGCAATATGTTAACTTTTAAGGTAAGACAATAAGGCACTACTATCAGGAACTAATAAAGACAGTAAAACACAATGCTTTACCATTAAGGGTATCTTGAAATTGGGACATTATAGCAAGTTTCATCTTGTTGCAACTTGTCTAGACATAGTATTGCTGGAATTGATCACATATCTTCAGTCAGTCTGAATTTTGTAACATTTTAAAATAATGATTTTTAATAAGCAGGAAATTGCATCAAATATGATTAAAATTAGGGAGGAGCATAGCAGAAACCCAATGGATGCTGTAGCTTCTCCGAAGAGTCATGTCTAGCTGTGGCAGATGCCTGGAGAAAGCTATTTGCCAGACTGTTGTCCCAACAATGCAGTTTGAGGGAAGCGGTGTGATGGTGTTTTGAGCTGTTTTTCATGGTTGGTCTGGGATCATTGTTTCTTTTGAATAAAACCATGAGTGTAGAGGTCTTTTTCTCTCTCTCTCTCTCTCTCTCTCTCGGACAAGAATGAGTTATCTATGTTGTGGCAGCATATTCGAGAAGGCCCGTACCTGCAGAATGATGCTCCATGTCACACTGCTCATGTTGTGATGGATTTTTCCGAGGATATGAGTGTTAGAAAGTTGGAGCTCTGACCTCAATTCTCTAGAGCAGGGGTTCTTAACCTGGTGCTTTTTAAAAAATGAATTTTGCTCTTGATCAATCTTAAAATGGGTGCTTGCAAGCATCTTCACTCATTTTATATAAATTTATGTATAAAAAATTTATATACTTGTACTTAAAAAGGTGTTTTCTATTTCTCGACTTTCTGCGATGTTCTACAAAAATCCATGCCAATCTTCATTAGAAAATCCTTTCTTTTGTTAGTGATTGGAGGAAAATTATATTTCATGATGTTTTAATCTCAAAAACGGTGAAAGTTTGACACTTTTATGGTATTTTTAAAATTTTTTTTCTTATTAATTATTGTTAATTTGACATTTATTTAGTAAGAAAAATGTTTACAAAATACTTTGAGTGTACGATTTGTTGCCCTAGTGTCGCTGCAGACTGAGGATACTGCCGCATGTGATTTTCAGTTTCTAGTTTTAACAGGTTTTTGTCGGGTTTCTCTCAGGTGTGCTGCTGCAGTAGATATCGTATATGCATAGTGTTATAGTAAGAAATCTTTTGATTTTGTATGCAAATGTTAAATGCATTTTCTTTTAACAGATTTAACTAAAGTTACTAAACCCTTTCAAAATGGATAAGTTTTTAAAAAGAAATCAAAATGGAGGAAACAAATGATGCATTAACACTACCTTCGCAGTTGTCTGATTTAGACCTACACTTTTTCAAATCGAGTTCAAAAAATTAAAAAGTATGCATTTCAATCCTCTTGGGAATATGATTATTTTATAATAGATAATAGTAGTGGAACTTGTGTAATTTGCTTATTATGTCAGGTGTGTTTGACTGGCTATCGGAAGTTGAATTGGAATGACATTACCAAACATGCCATAGGAATTTTCATGAAGCTTTTCCCAAATTTAGTGATATTAGAAAAGCTAAACTTCAAGGAGAAAAAAATAAACTTGAAAGACAGAGAAATATTTTAAATTTAGGTCAAGCTAATAGTAGTGAAGTTTTAGTGAATGAAGTTTAATTTATTATATCAAATATAATTGCAAAGAATTCTTTGCTTTACACTAGTGGTGAAATAATAAAAAATTGTGTAGTGTCATCGTTAGAAGTGCTTGCTAGCGTTTTACCAGAAAAACAGAAAGCTACCTTGATTAGCTCCTTTTGAGTAATGATACAGTTTCAAATCGAGTTCATAAAATGGCAGATGTCATATTCAATGAATTATTAGGTAGAATCGAAAGTTGTGTATTTTTTCCACTGGCACTTGATGAATCAACTGATGTTTTGAGCATATCACAACTCATGTGCTTTGTTCCTTTGATTCAACACAACGGCATCTGTGAAGAAGATTTTTTGGCTATTTTGCCACTTACTGGTCATACAACTGGAAAAGATGTATATGATACACTTATGAAATTCCTCACAGTGCACAAAATTGATCTGAGTAAACTTGTATCAATTGTTACTGATGGTGTGCCTTCCATGATAGGTAAAAACAAAGGCCTTATTGCTTATCTTAATACAGATGAAAGGATACCTAATTTTGTGCATTATCACTGTTTGATTCATATTGAGGCCTTGTATTCACAAATGAAAGATCAAAAAGAGATTATAGGATGTCTTGAAGTCATTGTTAGTCATAAACTATTGAAGATCTTCAAGCAACACATTCTGATCTTATTACCCATACTTAGGTTCATTGGCTCAGTCATGGAAAGGTGCTCTCCAGAATTTGGGAGGTGTTTGAAGAAGTAAAATCTTTTCTAATACAAGCTATAAAGAAAACCTTTTTCATGAAATTTTTACTGAAGATTTCAAGATTACACTTTCTTTCATGGTTGTCATCTTCAGCCATTTAAATGAGTTAAATTTGAGGCTACAGGGAAAAGATAAATTTGTGGTAGTTTTATATGAGGAGATTATTGCATTTGAGAAAAAACTTCAAGTGTTTCAGAATCAAGTTTTAAAAGGAAATTTGCTTCATTTTCCTACTCTTAAAAATGTCTGGAGGAAACTGCTGGGGAGTGTCCATCATTTGTAATGAATGTAACCTCAGTGACCAATTCCAAGAAAGATTTGAATACTTGAAAGAGCACCTCCAAAAATATGAATTAACGATAAATTACAGAAATTTTGAAATCAGTAACTTGGAACAAATTTTCAATCAAAATGAAGTAGCAGCTGCCAAGTTAGAACTTGTTGATATGCAATCGTCTTTAGCTCTGAAATGTCTTTTCCAACACAAAACTATTTTAAAATTCTGTGGTTCTTCCAAGTGCAAAAAATTTCCTTTATTACAAAGAGAAGCATTCAAAGTACTTTCTATGTGTGGATCAACATACACGCATGAAAACGATTTTTAATTAATGAAGAATATGAAAAACAAACAAAAAAAAAAAAGGACAAGAAGGTTGACATCACATTTGGAAGAAAATTTGTGATTATCTCTTCATAATGGAGAAATTAATTTCAAAGGTTTGGCATCATCTCTTCAAAGTCAATGTTTACACTGATAAGATAATAAATATTAGCATCCAAAAATTTTAATTGAGAAATATAATTCTTGTATGCGTAATATGGCTAAAAAGTTAATTAAAAAAATCCGCATTTGTAATCTTTAAGCAAAAAAAATTTTTTTTTTAATATGTGGTGTTTGCATATATTGTAATCTGCAAAATATTGCTCGCTTAAAGCAAAAGGTTAAGAACCCCTGCTCTAGAAAACCTCTGGGATGAATTGGATTGTTAAGAGCATGTGAGGAGAGACTTCCTAAAAAAAACAGAGGTGAACTATTTGCTACTATTTTAAAGGTCAAATGGTAGGAAATATCAGAGGGCATTTACAAAAAAACTGGTGGAAAGTGTTCCATGGAAACTAGAAGCTGTTGCAGAGCTAAAGGTTTCAGCACAGTTTATTAGTTTTCCCTTAAATAAAGGTTATTTGTATGAATATTAATGGTAGTAGTGTATAGTGTTTTTCTCAACCTGTGGTCCGGTGTTGGTTGTAGATGGTCCCTGGGAAGGTAAATTTTATTGTAAGTATAAAATATAATCACAAAAAAAAATTTTAATTTGCATTCAGCTGTTTACTTTATCGCAAATCAAGAGGTTTCCCTTACAATGTAAGGGATACCTCCTCATTGGAATGTAAGACATGTCGCCAGTGCAGTGTTGGTGAGGATACAAGCTTTCATCTGTCACAGTCGATCACCAGCTTCTGAGCATGTAATATGTATTGGATTTGTTTTTGTGTATTTGTAAAGTAGTTTTTACATTTAAAAAAAAAAATTAGTGTGATAGAGAATGACTGTTAAAATTTGTAGTGATTATTTGATTGTATATGTTGGGTGGGTTTTTTTAGTATATTTTTAATTATATATAATTAATGAGTGATATTTTGTTTGAGATTGGAATTATTTATTTTAGTAATTTAATATCAGCCCTATGTTCAGTATCGTATAATGAATATCATGGATAAGTCGCTAAAAACAGAATTTTTCAAACCTCAACCCAATACTAGTTTTTTCATTGATGTAAAGAAACCCTAATCGGTGGTCCACAGTAAGTAAAGAATGCTTGAAGTGGTCCATGAATGATAAAAGGTTGAGAAGCACTGGTGTAGTGTATATGTTGTCAGTGAAATTTCATTTTTAGTGCAGTTAAACTTTAAAAACCTCCTGCCTTTTCTGAATATCTCTTATTTTCCCTTCTGTTTTTGGGAAGGATGCTTTTTTACAATTTTTTTTGCCTCTTTTGATCCATAAATCTGTTTTTCATTTTTTTTTTTTAGCCCAAAATTCTCATGTTTTTCTCCTGTTTTGGCTAAAAAATCTGTTTTCCTCCAGCTTGCAAAATGTCTGATCTCCATTTGTTTGCAAGTCAGAATCTGGCAGCTATGTATATGGTTCTGCTATTGGATTTCAAACTAAAAACAGTTTAGTTTTACAAGCCTAAATGCTCATTAGAAATGACAAGGCAGTTAGTTCTTAAAGCTTATCTGATATATGACATGATTTATCTTTTGGTGATTAACATGTTGTTTATTTATTTCATACCTATTTTTGTTATTTTAAACTATTTATAATTTGGTTGTTGATTATGTTGGTAATGTAATATTTTTAACCGGAAGTTTCATTTGAATTGCATAGTTTTAATCCAGTTAAAATATTAATGGCATATTTTTATTTTGAATAAACTCTTATATGTGCTGATTTATCTTTTGCAGGTCCCTGAAAATTACCTGATATGCTTAGAACATCTTGTTGTTCTTCAGTTTGAATATTTTCCTCAACTTCCTGTATCATTTCACTATCGCTGTTGTCATTCACTTATCAGATTATTTTTAGCCATAAAGGCTAAAGAAATTTGCTTCAAAGGATTTTTGAATAGAATAGGTTTGTTTGTCAGTGCTGTAATTAATAAAAATTATTTATTATCCACTTTATTAATTTTATATTTATATTAGTCTTCTTTAGACAATTGTCTTATATCATTTGTAAATGACTGTGAGTTTGTTTCCTTCTGATGTTCTGCTCATACCATTAAAATCTATTAATTAATTGAATTTAATTCATTAATTGAATTTAATTCAATTAATTAATACAAAGTGTTAAAATTGCTAACGTTATTTCATGAATACAAAAGTTGTTTAAATCTTTCTATGAGAATTTATTGATATTTGAAGTTTTGTCATAAACAGGTAGAAGGAAAAGAATACTAAATAAAATTAAAGGAATGAAGAGAGTGCATATACATGATTTAAATTATGGAAAATGAATCTGAATTAAATTTAAAATTGCATTTTTTGATTTCTTTTTCTGCAATGAGCTGTATCAATGTGTTTAAATCTTTTTTGAGTAACAGGATGCTTTGGAATGGATAAGAAATTAGCAGAATTCCATATCTGGTGTTTGGTTTATGTTCATGTGTGTGTGAATGTATGTTTATGTTCATGTGTGTGAATGTATGTTTATGTGCTTGAGGGTGATTGCTCTGAAAGTATAATTAATTCTTTGTCTGTGAAATTGAGATGAAATCATATATTGGTAAAAATAACATAGCAGTTTACCAACCATAAGAACTATGTTAAGAACAGGTTTGAGTAACTGTTCTCCCTCCCCCCCCCCATCCAGTTTAATCACCATAAATTTTCACCAACAAGACAAGTTTTAAATGTAACAGACATATATTTATTATAGAAGGATAATTACCTTTCATATCACATAAGTAATAAAATAAACTTGCAGTTTCTTTCATGCAAATTTAAGCACATTAGACCAAGTTTAGACAAATATCGATTATTTGGTGGTCACCAGTTATTATTATAAGGAAAACTAAGCTATATTTAAGTATAGATAGCATTGTTTTTACATTTTCTTTGGTCAGAATCTGATATACCATTGAACTTGACTTCAGTCATTTTTTTTTTTTAAACTATTAACCTATAGTGCTGAATTTATAAATAATAAAGAAAACATTTTTTTCATTGCTTATAGGATAAATTAGGTTTTCTAAGCTTAAGTTGAAATATATAGGCTCCCTAATGATATAATTAGTCCTATAGCAATTTTTAAATTCACTTGCACTTTTAAGCTTTTTAAAACAGGAGAGCAGCTGAAGGGCAGTTTCTTTCCAACTTTGTTTTTCTACATCTTTGAAGATTTCAAATAAAGTTTTTATTTCAAGAAATAAAGCTTGTCAATGCCTCCATTCCATGCTGCCCTTGTTTATACCCTTTAGAAATAACACTTAAGTTTCACATATATTCTTCTATCAGTATAGTAAATTTCCGAAGCAGATGATCAATCTTCAGAAAACTTGAAAATATATGTTGTTTGCTATTAATGAGAATTTCTTTGAATTTGAATTTTTTACTCACAAACTTTACTTGAAACATTGTCACCTGTATTTTTTCAGCAATGAAACAGTTTAATTAAATGGTTATTTTTCATTAGCAGTATCTAGTCTGCAGTTTCCATTTTCCCTCTCTTTGCTTCAGCAATTCATTTTAGTGGATGTTGGGTGTAATAAGTTAGGGTGTGGTGTTTTCTTACCATCATTAACAGAGTCAAGAATTTCATTAATTGACTGTCCACTTTGGGAAGCACATTAGACAAGTGAAGTTGCTAATCTACACCAGATGAAATAGCTTGGGTTTGATTTTGTCACTAAACAAATGTGAAAAATACTTCCGTCTGGAATGGGAGTAGCTTTTTATGGCCTGGTTTATTTGGTCTTGGTTGAGAGGTAACATGGTTTTTCCTCCCAGAAACATGGTTTCCTTCATCTGGTACAACAAGCAAATTGACCACATGACAGTTGTCAGGGTTTATAAAAAAAACTCAAATGGGTGAAAAGTCTAAATCATTGCATGCTCAAAGGAAGCAATTTTCTTCAGGATGATTCCTGGAGCAAGAAATCTGATATCTGGATATCTAAGTCTGGAGGCCTCATTTCAGGAAGGATGTAGAGTTGTTAGAATGAGTACAGAGAAGGGAAACAAGATTGGTGAGGGGAACGAAGGGGTCCTTTTAGCAAGAAAGGCTTAAGTTCTGCAAATCACAGCATCTGGAGACCAGGCATCGGCAAGGTGATCTGATCGAGGTGTACAAGGTCTTGAATGGTTTGAGCAGGCTCAGTGCTGATGGGATTCTTCCTCTTACTCAGATTACAAACCTGAGGTGGCATAAATTCAAATTGAGGAAAGACAGTTGTAGAATAGATGTGTAGAAAAATGCCTTTAACCAGTGGGTAGTTGATTGCTGGAACAAATTTCCATCTGACGTTGTGGAAGTTGAAAGCTTAAATAAATTCAAGGAAAAACTGGACAAACTTTAGAGTGAATGGATGGGTGAAATGGAAATTTTTCTTCTTTTTTTGGCAGTATAAGCTTGCTTTCTTGCATCATATGCCTCTACTATTTCTAATGCTAAGTCTAAATCATTGCATGCTTTAAGGAAGCAATTTTCTTCAGGAAATTGCTTCCTGGAACAAGGAATTTGATATCTTTATGACAGCATCACCAACTCAGCAGTGGTGAAAGGAATTAACATTTTGATTGAAACATCCATTTCACTGTGCTCATATTAGAGCACAGTGAAATGGATGCTATGATAAAAAGTATGAACAAGCATTTATATGCAAGCATTATGGTAAGTAAAACAAACTTTTATTGAGTAAGTGATTTAGCATGAAATAATTAATTTAAAGGCCATACTCTAATATACGGTGCACCCTTGTAATTGGCTATCAGAATGGGGGAAAGCAGTGATTGACAGGTTGTGACTCCACCCACTGACTGCATCCCCTCTTTGTTTCACGCAGACGTCACTGGAGTGCTAAATGTGAAATTCGTTGCGCATACTTTCATTTGAATACTGCTTTCTGTTGTGTCCGGTGCTCTGCTGCTACTTGTTGCTGGTTTCTCTTGTGTCCGGTGCTTTGCTGCTACTTGCCACATGGTCCTGAGTTTGAGCCTACAGGCCAGGACTGATGAGGTGAGTTTAATTTGTATTTCTGTGTTATTTTCACGTATCATTAACCTTGTATTGTGCCTGTTGCGTTCTTTTCAAAAAAATTCTATGTTGCCGTTTTGTACTTAGGCAAAAAGTAATTTTATTGTTCGTTGCACGTGTTAATTGACTTTCGTTTCTGTTTAGTGAAAAAACGTTAGGCTTTTAGGTTAGAGTTTTACACGACTTCAGGAAGGATTCAAGCAAAAACCAGTCGTTGGACGAAAATAAAAAATATGATGGGAGCATGTTTTTCATCAACTTTCATTTGTGTTTAGTGAAAAATGGTTAGGTTTTTAGGTTACCTTTTTATGCAACTTCGGGAGTTATTTGGTGAAAATTAGTCGTTTACTGTGTCTCATTAGTTTTAGTTTTGAAAAAAAAAAATTACTGCATTATTTTTATGTATAATTATTTTGGTTGCTGCTCTGAAAAAAATTGCTGCATTGCCGTTAATTTCATTGTTTTTCAGCTCCGCCATACTGTTATGTCGCGTGACATTTGCCACGTGCAGTCATCGAGAAGAAGAGGGGGAACACAGTGAGTGGGCGGAGTTATGAACCGTACGTCACTGCTTTCCCCCTCTTCTTCTCGACGTGATTTTCAAAGGGGCACTGTGTTCTGGAGTTTTACCAATTTAAATAATAAGCATTTAAACAATTTGTAAGTTAAACTGCAATAAATAGGAATCATAATATTGTAGACTTCCAAACAGGAAGTCTATGTCTACATTTGCTGTTTACTCTCTTGGTAAAAATGATGAAGCCAGGTCTAATTTGCTAAGGGGGATACACAGACCAATATATTAACAGCAGCTGCTGGCAGATGTGAAAGTGATTCTTGCACTGCTTCTATTGGAATGAGCAGTAGCCTGCAAAACAAGGTGCTGGGAATTCCAAGGATTGCTTGGATTCATCACGGAACAAGTAAATACATGGGCTGTGTTACGGTAACTAAGAGTAGGAACAGGTGCATATATACTTGCAGGGAGTTTAGTAAATAAATTTGATGAATTTGAAGCACTGGTCGAAACATCAAAGGCAGATATTGTTGGGATATCACAAATGTGAAGTCACACAGCTATAAGGAATATGGAATTGGAATCTTGGGAGTACAATGTGTACAGAAAGGATAGACACGATAGGAAGGGAAGGAGGGGTTATGCTCTTAGTTAAGAAACACATAAAATCTAAAGAAGTGTATCATGTTGAAATGGGTGGACAGTGCAATGTTGAATTAGTTTGTTGTGACATAAGCACTGGGAAAGCAAAATTGAGAGTAGGAGTGTGTTTTAGGCCTAATGACGGATGACTATAATGAACAGTTGTACAGATAAATACAGTGGGCAGTAAATATGAGTATCTTATAATGGGAGATTTTAATTTACCAGATATTGACTGGAACTTGTGGATTGGTCACTCGCACACTAGCAAGGCTTTTGTGGAGTTATTGGTTGATTGTTTTCTACAGCAGCATGTATGAGAGGAAACCAAAGGGAGTAATACTCTTGATCTGATTATTAGCAGGGATTTTTCATGTATTAAGAATCTGCAGATAAATGACCCACTAGGTGACAGCGGTCACAGTGTATTGATGTGGGATTTACTCAAAGGTGTGACTACCATCAGGCATAAAGGGAAGGGTTTTTCCTTTTTGTAAAGGTGACTACAGTGGTCTCAGACAGTTTTTAAATTCTATACAATGGAACCAAGTGATGATGATACCAGCAGCAAATTCTAAATGGGAAGAATTCAAGGAACTTGGAAACTAAGTAAACTAAGAAATGTTGTTCAAGGTTTACGCTTAAATCGACGTCAGATGAACTAATGACTCGTGGCAGAGAAGAATAATGCATGGGATACATATAAACTAACAAGTGACCCAGAAGCCTATGGTAGATATAAGTTGGTCTGTAATCTAGTCACAAACAGTTAGACAGCCAAAGGCAGATTACGAGAAATCCTTGGTAAAAGATGTAAAGAAAAACAGCAAAGATTTTGTACTTATGAAGACTCTAGAAGAAAGGGGATGAATCAGATTGGTCCGCTTGATATTGACAGCTCGACCGTTGATGATTCTGCTCAGGAAGCTGACAAACTAAATGAGTATACACCTAATTCTGTTTTTACACGATAGATATGTTCCTGAAAAATACGTGTAAAAAAGACATTGTATTTATTGAAGAAAAGAAGATTGGTTCCGGATCTAAAAAATCAGTAAAAATAATTTAAAAAAAAACACATAAAAATATTCGTTTTAAGCTTATTATTTTATTTCAACAAAATACACATGTAATAATATGTAATGAAAATGTATTAAAGTAAATTTGTATGCATATGAAATGAAAAAAAATTCTTCATGAACAAAAAAATCTGTTTTACACATAACAAGATTTTATTAATTTTCACTTTCTGATAATAAACGGCGCATATGTTTGCGTATGACTGGAATATCACTGCTATCACTAGAAATGTTGTGGACATCATCTTTTTCCTCTATTAATGAAATTCTTTTTGTGATCTCTTGAGCAAAATCAGCACGAGTCTCCTCTGGTGCTGATGTTTCACCGGTTTTACGAACGAATTCAGTTATCAATCGTTGTGTTCATGTTTTGGTTAGGCCATTATATAATTCTCTGTAAGAGGCTGTCAACAACTTCAGTTCACGTTGAAACTTCCCAGCACGTTCCTCATTAGGGTCATGTTTGACAAAATGATTACCTAATTTTCTGGCCAGTTCCACACCTTCTTTTATTAAATCTACATTTAGAACAGGATCATTTTCTTCATTATCACTATGTTCTGTGGGATAAGGAGTCCCAAGGACTCCTTATCCCACCTCTAATATTTCATCTTTGCTTAGGGCTTTGTCGATTAACAATTCATCAATATCTTCAAACGATAGATCATCGAATCCTTCTCCACCAATTTTGTGTGGCATTGTAATGATGTTGGGAAATTCGGTCGTATTAGGGATGATGGGATCTTTGCTTTTTACACATTGTGGCCAAACCGCTTTCCACCACGCATTTAAAGTTGCTGGTTTTAATTCAGTTAATGCTAATCCAACTTGATTGATACAATCCATAATTGAGAATTTCTTCCACACATCAATGACTGTTAGTGTTTCATCATTCAGTTTGTCCAAAATGTGTTGGAATGTTCGTTTTACGTTGTATGTTTTAATTGTTGCAATTATACTTTGGTCTAGTGGTTGTATCAAAGATGTGGTATTAGGTGGCAGAAATAAAATTTGTACGTTTGGGTGTTCCAAGACAGGATGGCCGGGTGCATTGTCAAGAATTAGAAGAGCTTTAAATTCGAGACCTTTCAAATTCATATAACTTCTGGGATGAAACATTTGTTGAACCATTCTGTAAAGATAGCAGTGGTCACCCAGACCTTGTTTGCCATCCAGTGAACAGGCAGTTTGATATCTACACCTTTCATTGAACGTGGGTTTAGGGCTCGATTTACCAGCAGTGGTTTCAACATACGATCTCCTGAAGCGTTGGAGGAAAATAATAAGGTCACACAATCCTTAGCTACCTTAAAACCACCAGCAGTTTTCTGCGATTTGGCTACATATGTTCTGTTCGGCATTCATTTCCAGAAGAAACCAGTTTCATCTGCTTTTTTTTTGGTTTTTTTTTAGGAGCATTAGCAACTAAGGCCATATTGCTCCGGGATATGCGGTGGTCATTCCCTGACCTTTCCGCATCCTCCATATTTGGTGGTGACGGGCTTGAACCCCGGTCTAATCAAGAAGCGTGTGCTATGCACTGCTGCTGCTCCTTCCCACCTGGCTACAGAGTTGCCTGTTTCATCTGCATTCCACACTTGATCAGGAGTGTATCCTCCATCTTCAATAATTTTTGCAATTTCCTGCGAATACTTTAGCAGCCAATTCATCTGCAGATGCAGTTTCACCTTTAATTTTTATATTATGAAGAGCATTCCTTTTAAGAAACCCTGTCATCCAACCTGTACTCAAAAAAATTCATACTTTCTGTTTAACTGAGATGAAGTGCTTGGCTCCTTTTCTTTAATCTGTCTGTAAATTCTTAGTGCTGTTTGCTTGATGGCATTTCCATCTGCTGGTACTCTTTTTTGTGACTGATCTTCTATCCATATTACCAGAGCCTTTTCCATTTTTTCCTTAGCAATATCTCTTGTATATGATGATGATGAATTAACACTTACTTTTGTTCCAGAACATACCGACTTCCTAATTGCAGCTTCATTTTTCTTAATAGTTCTTATGGTAGCTTTATGTACACCAAAATGCTTTCCTACAGATGTAGCCCCTTGTCCAGTTGCAAGACGATCTAAAATTTGAATTTTAAGTTCCAAAGAAATCGCTTTCCTTTTCATTTTGGTAATAGGCGAATTATTCAACATTATATAAGGACTACCGAAAAATATCTCAGTTATAATTAATAAAAAAAGTATGAAACATTTGTAAACTTACAATTTATTGACTATCGGAAAAATTAATAAATTTATATGTGCATAAATTTCACTAAAGATTCTTTCACTTTGAAATAGAGCTTACTACTAAATGTCTTCTGAAGATACAATGCACGAATACCATAGATGTGCACCAAATTCAATAAAAACGTTGATGATTCATAGATACTTAGACGTACACATTGGTAAACAAAAGCATGCGTTTCAAAACGCACACACTAGCTGTTATCCAATTTATTGGTGCGTGTAATATAGAAATGATACTAACATGCCACAAACAAAAAAAAATTTTCTTAGAATTTAGGCAGAAAAAATTCATAGAAATCGTGTTAAATCAAAATGACTTGCGTAAAAAGAGAATGAAATATTTATTTTGAATTCGTGTAAAAAAAGTTTGTGCAAAAACAGAATTAGGTGTATTATGTCTACATTCACACATGACGAGGTTTTCAGGGAGTGTAATGCCAGAAGTTCAAACTCTGGCAGGGAGCTAAATGATTTTATAATAACTGAGAGCAAAGTGGAGAAGAAATTGTTGAAGTTAAACATAACAAAAGCACATGGGGTCAATAGGAACTATTCAGTTATATTAAAGAAGATGACAAAGGAAGTAAGCAAACCCTTAGCCAAAAATGAGAGATTTGGACTCAGGGAAGGTCCCCATGGCCTGGAGATGTGCAAATGTGTCATTAATTCACAACGGAGGATCAAAGGGTGACACAAGTAATTACAGACTTTTTAGTTTAACTTCTGTTCCAGGGAAATTAATGGAGTCTATAGTTAAAGAAGGAATGCAGGACCATCTAGATAAGACGGCAGTTATAGTTTAGATACAGTATGGGTTTGTTAAGGGAAAGTCTTGTCTGACCAATTTGATTGGATACTATGATGCAGTCACAAAGGAACTGGATGCGAAAAATAATTTTTATATCATATACTTGGATTTTCAGAAAACATTTGTACATGGAAGACTACCGTATGAATTGGAGCAGTATGGCATTAACGGCAAATTTTTGCTATAGATAAAGGGATGGTTGAGTGGGAGAAGACAGAGAGTGGTAATCAATGGAGACTGCTCTCTTCATGAACTAATGTTTTTAGTGGAGTTCCCGAGAGTTCGGTGTTATGCCCATTGTTGTTTTCTGTTTTTATTAATGATTTTGATGAAGGTATATCATGTTTAATGTCTAAGTTTGCAAACGATAAGAAGGTTGGCATATTTGTTAATGACAGTACACTACTGCAACAGGATTTAGAAAAATTGAGATGAGAGGTGGCAACTGAATTTTAAAATTGACAAAAGTACTGCATGTGGGTAGCAATAGCCCCAGAGTGACATATCAAATGTGTGGTTCTACACTCAGGGTAGTGGAGAATGAACAAGATTGGTGAGTACTTGTGCAGTCAGGTTTGAAGTTTTCTGAGCAGTGCAGACTGTCTGCAACATTAGCTCATCATGTCTTGCCAACGATATACATGAATTTTGCCCGCAGGGATAAGGAGGTGATTATCTCCTAGTATAAGGTTATGGTTAGGCCACACCTTGAGTACTGTCTGGAGGCCTCATTTTAGGAAGCATGTAGAGCTGCTCGTTGCCCTTCTCTGTACTCATTCTAGCAGCTCTAGCATGTAGAGCTGCTAGAATGAGTACAGAGAAGGGCAACGAGATTGGTAAGTGGAACAAAGGGTTGGTGTTACCAAGAAAGGCTTAAGCTCTGAAATTTGCAGTGTCTGTACACTTGGCACTTGCAAGAGGATCTCATTGAGGAGTATAAGGCCTTGAATGGTTTGAGCAAGCTCAATGCTGATGGGATTCTTCCTTCTCCCCAGATTAATTGCTTGAAGGGACATAAATAAAAATTGAGGAAAGACAGTTGTAGAATATATGTGCAGAAATTTGCCTTTAGCCATCAGGTGGTTGATTGCTGGAGCAAACTTCCATCTGTCATTGTGGAAGTTAGCTTAAATAGCTTCAAGGAAGACATATGTATTGAATGGATGGGTGAAATGGGAAGGTGTTTTTTTTTTTTTATCTTTTTTTGGCTGATGCTGTATAAGCTTGCTTTCTGCATCATACGCCTCTACTAATGCTAATCCACCATTATCACCTTGTGCAGAACTTTACCTTCTTCAGTAACCATCCATTGCAGCTCTTGACAAACATTCATATGAATTTGCTGTTGTGCGGCCACGAGTAGTCATGGACATCTAGATCTGATTATCAGCAGTTATTCATGCATTAAGAATTTGCAAATAAAGGAACCACTAGGTGGCAGTGATCACAGTGTACTGATGTGGGATTTACTTAAAGATGTAACTACCATCAGGGGTAAAGAAAGGGGATTTTGCTTTTGTAAAAGTAACTATATTTCAGACTTTTCAATTCTATACAGTGGAAACTGATGATGACCAACAGGGTCCTGAGCTGGATATCATCATTCTTCTGTTTCTTGATGATTCCCTTCTACTTTTCTTGCTCTCTCTCTCTTAGGGTAACTCGGGAATTTTTTTTTTTTTTTTTTTGGCTGGTGCAGCATAAGCTTCAGGCTTCCTTGCATCCTATAGCTAATAATATAATATAACAGCAAATTCTAAATTGAAGTATTCAATGAATTAAACTTAATCTACTAAGCTTTTCATACCAACTAAGAAATGCTATTCAAGGTTTAGGCCTAAATTGATGTCAGATGAACTAATGAGACTCATGGCAGAGAAGAAAAATGCATGGGATACATATAAATTATTAGGCAACACAGAAGCCTTTGGTAGGTATCAGATTATCTGTAATCAAGTCATCTGGTGAAGGTAGATTACAAAGCAGGTTAGGCAAGTGAAGGCAAATTGAGAAATCTTTGGCAAAGAGAGTGCAAAGAAAAATATCAAAGACTTGTTTACTTATATAAACTCTGGAAGGAAGGGGAGGAATCAATGGTTCCAGTATTGATGATCGTGCTTAGATAGCTGACAAACTTAACGAGTATTTTGTATCTACATTCGCACATGAGAAATTCTGTAGGGAAGTGGAGGACAGAAGCTTATTAAACTCTAACAGGGAGCTTTATGATTTTGTAATAACTGAGAGCTAAGTGGAGGAGAAATTGTTGAAGTTAAGGGTAAGAAAGGCACCTGGGGTGGATGAGATCTATCCAGTTATATTAAAGGAGGCAGCAAAGGAAGTAAGAGTCGGGTAGGTAAAATGCCTGCCTGGCAACCCAAAGGTCGCGGGTTTGATTCCCGCCTCGGGCTTGGATCAAAGTACTGCAAAAAAAAACCTTGGGAGGTGCATTATGGCCACAGAAGCCTATGCGTCAACAACTACGAAAAAAAAAAAAAAAAAAAAAGGAAGTAAGCAATCCCTTACTCATAATTATGAAAGCATCCGTGGACTCAGGGAGGTCACCACGGACTGGAGGTGTGCAAATGTATCTCCAATTCACAAAGGGATGTCAAAAGAGACAAGAGTAATTACAGACCTGTTATTTTAACTTCTGTTTCAGGGAAAAATAATGTAGTCCTGGTTAAAGAAGCATTGCAGGATCATCTAGCATTAGCAAAGGGACATGATGCAAGAAAGCAAGCTTATATAGCATCAGTCAAAGAAAAAAAAAAATCCCTTATTTTACCCATCCATTCGTTCCAAATGTTTGTCAAGTTCTGCCTTCAATCTATTTAAGCTATCAACTTCTACAACGATAGATGGAAGCTTGTTCCAGCAAACAACCACTTGCTGGCTAAAGGCAAACTATTGCACATCTATTCTACAACCATCTTTCCTCAATCTGAATTTATGCCCTCTCAAGTGATTATTCTGAGCAAGAGGAAGAATCCCATCAGCATTGAGCATGCTCAAACCATTCAAGGCTTTATACACCTCAATCAGATCACCTCGCAGGTGCCTAGTCTCCAGACACTGTAATTTGCAAAACTTAAGCCTTTCTTCTTAAGAGCAACCCTTTGTTCCATTCACTAATCTTGTTGCCCTTCTCTGTACTCGTTCCAACAGCTCTACATCCTTCTTAAAATGAGGCCTCCAGACCTGTATGCAGTACTCAAGGTGTGGTCTGACCATTGCCTTATGCAAGGGGATAATCACCTCCTTATCCCTGGTAGAAAATTCCTGTATATCATTGACAAGACTGTATGAACTTGCAGACCATCTGTACTGCTCAGAAAACTTCATATCTGCCTGCACAATTACCCCCAGGTCCTTTTCATTCTCTACCACTGTCAGTGTGGAACCACAGAGTTGATACGTTACTCTGGGATTACTGCTTCCCATATGTAATACTTTACATTTGTCAATGTTAAACTTCATTTGCCCTCTCAGCTCATCTGCTCAACTTTTCTAGATCCTGTTGCAGCAGTGTACTGGCATTAGTGTCCTTAACAACCCTGCCAACCTTCGTATCGTCTGCAAACTTGGACATTAAGCCTGATATACCATTATCAATATCATTTATAAATACGGAAAACAACAATGGACCCAACACTGAACCCTGAGGGACTCCACTAATAAAATTAGTCCACAAAGAGCAGTGTCCATTGATTACCACTCTGTCTTCTCTCACTCAACCATCCCTTTGTCCATAGCAGCAATTTGCCTCCAATGCCACACTGCTCCAATTTGTGCAGCAGTCTTCCATGTGCAACAGTATCAAAAGCTTTTCTAAGATCCAGATATATGATATCAAAGTTATTCTTTGCACACAGTTCCTTTGTGACTACATCATAGTATCCAATCAAGTTAGTCTGACAAGACTGCCCCTTAACAAATCCATGCTGTGTCCGAGCTATAACTGAAGTCTTGTATAGATGATCCTGCAATGCTTTTTTAACCAGTGCCTCCATTAATTTCCCTGGAACAGAAGTTAAACTAACAGGTCTGTAATCACCTGTCTCTCTTTGATCCTCCTTTGTGGATTGGGGTCACATTTGCACATCTCAAGTCCATGGGTACCTCCCCTGAGTCCAGGGAAGCTCTCAAATTATGGTTAAGGGTTTGCTTACTTCCTTTTCCGCCGCCTTTAATATAACTGGATAGATTCCATCCACCCCAGGTGCCTATCTTCAAGAATTTCTCCTCCACTTTACTCTCAGTTATCACAAGATTATCTACCTTACTGCCAGAGTTGAATACACCTCTAGCATTCCCCTCCCTGAATATCTCCTTATGTGTGAATGTCGATGCAAAATATTCATTCAGTTTGTTAGCTACCTGAGCAGGATAATCAACAGTTGAACCATCGATATCAAGCGGAACAATCTGATTCATCCCCTTCCTTCTAGAGTTTACATAAGTAAAGAACTCTTTGCTGTTTTTCTTTGCGTCCTTTGCGAAAGATTTCTTGTAATCTGCCTTCGCCTGCCTAACCCCCTTTGTAATTTGGTTACAGACCAGCTTATGTCTATCATAGGCTTCTGTGTCACATGTTAAGTTATATGTATCCCATGCATTTTTTTCTCTGCCACATGTCTAATTAGTTCATCTGACATCCATTTATGCCTAAATCTTTAACAATATTTCTTTGTTGGTATGAAAAGACTAGTGGCTTCCAAGTTTAATTCTTTGAATTCTTCCCATTTTGAATTTGCTGTTGGTAACATTATTAGTTGGTTCCACTGTATAGAATTTAAATACTGTCTCAGACCACCGTAAGCACCTTTACGAAAGCAAAAACCTTTCCCTTTACCCTTGATGGTAGTTACCTCTTTGAGTAAATCCCACTTCAGCACACTGTGATCACTGTCACCTAGTTGTTCCTTTATCTGCAGATTCTTGTTGCATGAAGAATCACTATTGATAATCAGATCAAGAATATTACTCCCTCTAGTTGCCTCCCGAACATGTTGCTGTAGAAAACAATCATCCAATAAATCCACAAAAGCCTTGCTAGTGTGTAAGTGACCAACCCACAAATTCCAATCAATATCTGGGAAATTAAAATCCCCTATTATAAGACACTCTAATTTACTGGCCCACTCTATTTCTCTGCACAATTGCTCATTATGCTCATCAGTTCCATTAGGCCTATAACACACACCTACTCTCATTTTTCTTTTCCCAGTGCTTATGTTACACCAAACAGACTCAATATTGCATTGTCCACCAACACCAATTGGATGCACTTCCTTAGATTTTGTTTCTTATCTAAGGACAACCGCACCCCCCCCCCTCAGTTCTTCCCTGAGCCACAGCACTTCCACTAGTTTGAGTCTTTTGCTTTGCTGCTCTGGTCAGAGTCATGATTTCTATTGAAGTTCAATAAAATTCCAATACAAAATATAACCCTAAATCTATATCCCAATGCAGTTATAACGCTATATATATATATTTCGGTATCGAATATTATCTCTGATTTACATTATATGACTTTCTTATCCCTTGTAAACTTATATGTATTAATTTAGGATATTTATTTAGCGAGGGGAAAGCCAGAGGTGTATTCAACTCTAGCAGTAAGCTAGAGAATCTTGTAATAACTGAGAGTAAAGTGGAGGAGAAATTGTTGAAGGTAAACACAAGAAAGGCACCCGGGGTGGATGGGATCTATCCAGTTATATTAAAGGAGGCAGCAAAGGAAGTAAGCAAACCCTTAGCCATAATTATGAGAGCTTCCTTGGACTCAGGGGAGGTACCCACAGACTGGAGATGTGCAAATGTCACCCCAATTCACAAAGGAGGATCAAAGGCTGACACAAGTAATTATAAACCTGTGAGTTGAACTTCTGTTCCAGGAAAATTAATGGAGGCACTGGTTAAAGAGGCACTGCAGGATCATTTGGACAAGACTTCAGCTATAGCTCGGGCACAGCTTGTTAGTCCATTTGTTAAGGGGAAGTCATGCCTGACCAATTTGATTGGATACTATGATGCAGTCACAAAGGAACTGGATGCAGGGAATAACTTTGATATTATATACTTGGATCTTAGAAAGGCTTTTGATACTGTTGCACATGGAAGACTGCTGCACAAATTGGAGCAGTGTGGCAATGGAGTCAAATTGCTGCTGTGGATAAAGGGGTGGCTGAGGGGGAGAAGACAGAGAGTGGTAATCAATGGACACTGCTCGTTGTGGACTAATGTTATTAGTGGAGTCCCTCAGGGCTCAGTGTTGGGTCCATTATTGTTTTCTGTATTAATAAATGATATTGATGAGGGTATATCAAGCTTAATGTCGAAGTTTACAGACGATACAAAGGTAGGCTGGGTTGTCAAGGACACTACTGACACTATGCTGCTGCAACAGGATCTGGAAAGGTTGAGCAGATGGGCTGAGAGGTGGCAAATGAAGTTTAACATTGACAAATGTAAAGTACTACACATGGGAAACAGCAACCCCAGAGCAACGTATCAACTCTGTGGTACTACACTGACAGTGGCAGAGAATGAAAGGGACCTGGGGGTGGTTGTGCAGGCAGATATGAAGTTCTCTGAGCAGTGCAGACAGGCTGCAAGAGTAGCTCATGGTGTATTGTCAATGATATATAGGAATATTTGTAGCAGGGATAAGGAGGTGATTATTCCCTTGTATAAGGCAATGATCAGGCCAAACATAGAGTACTGTATACAGGTCTGGAGGCCTCATTTCAAGAAGGATGTAGAGCTGCTGGAACAAGTACAGAGAAGGGCAACAAGATTAGTGAATGGAGCAAAGGGGTGCTCTTACGAAGAAAGGCTTAAGTTTTGCAAATTACGGTGTCTGGAGACTAGGCACCAGCGAGGTGATCTGATTGAGGTGTATAAGGCCTTGAATGGTTTGAGCATGCTCAATGCTGATGGGGTTCTTCCTCTTGCTCAGAATAATCACCGGAGCGGGCATAAATTCAAATTGAGGAAAGACAGATGTAGGATAGACATGCGGAAATTTGCCTTTAGCCAGCAGGTGGTTGGTTGGTGGAACAGACTTCCATCCCTTGTCGTGGAAGTTGATAGCCTAAATAAGTTTAAGGCTCAGCTGGACAGGTATTTTGAACGAACAGAGGGGTGAAGTGGAAGTGGTTTTTTTTTGGCTGATGCTGCATAAGCTTGCTTTCTTGCATCAAATGCCTCTACTAATGCTAATGTTACGTTTGTAATAACTAGATCGCTATTTATTTAGTTAAAAAAGTACAATTCAATTGACAATGAAATTTAATAAGATTAATAAATTTTACTGATTAATTGATACTACTATAATCGCTATCTAGTTTTCCGTTAAACCTTACGCTAGCACATGTATCGTATAATGGCGGCAAGTTACAAACGGTTAATCTACGGACACAAGGTATTATTTACTTTCCAAATCATGCTACCTAAATTCAAAATAAACCACGGAGCTTGACTAGGTCTATAAGCTACTTATAGAAAATAATTTAATCTAACAATTAAGTCAATAAAGCGGCTAAGTTTAATTAAAAACTTTCATTCGGGGAAGCTGCAAAACCTGTCCACATGTGGATTTGATACCCTTACCGATATTAAGTAATAACCTACAAAATCTCTATCTAAATTCAATTTAAACTAAATTATTGTTACTAGGAATATAAAGCAACTCTAAAAAAATAAATTAATATGCCAATTTAAGTCAATAAAAAAGCAAAAACTTCTTTATTTGCTGGAGCCGTAAATACTTTGCCTGTTCACATGTACTCTCACACCCACTTGTTCACATGTACAAATCTGCAATCTAGACAAGGTTGCAGTGATAATTGTGACACAGCATGGGTTTGTTTAGCATTAGCTATTTAGCAGAGGCATATGATGCAAGAAAGCAAGCTTATACGGCATCAACCAAAAAAAAAAAAAAACCCTAACCATTTTACTCATCCATTTTTCCAAAATTGTTTGTCTAGTTGTATAGTTAAGGCAAAGTTTTATCTGACCAATTTGATTGGATACTCTGATGTGGTCACAAAGGAACTGGATTAAAAAAATAATTTTGATATAATATACTTGGATTTCAGGAAAGCTTTTGATACTGTTGCATATGGAAGAATACTGTACAAATTGGAGCAGTATGGCATTAAGAGCAATTTGTGCTATGGATAAAGGGATGGTTTGGTGGGAGAAGACAGGCAGTGGTAATCAATGGACACTGCTCTTCATGGACTAATGTTATTAGTGGAAATCTCTAGGGTTCCATGTTGGGCCCAACGTTGTTTTGTATATTTATCAATGATATTGATGAAGGTATATCAGGCTTAATGTCTAACTTTGCAGATGATACAAAGACTGGCAGGGTTTTTAATGACAGTATGTTACAGCAACAGGACCTAGGATCTAATATATACTATTGCAACAGGATCTAAAAGCTGGGCAGATGGTCTGATGTGATAACTTGAAGTTTAACACTGACAAATGCAAAGTACAACATGTGAGTAGAAGTAACCCCAGAGAAACATACCAACTGGACTGTACTACACTCAGGCTGGTAGAGAACGAAAATAACCTGGGGGTCAGTCAGATATGAAGTTTTCTGAGCAGTGCAGACAAGCTGTCACAGCTGCAGAGTGATATATCAAATGTTTGGTTTTACACTCAAGGTAGTGGAGAATGAAAAATCTGTGTGTAATTGTGCAGTCAGTGTGAATTTTTTCTGACAGTGCAGACAGTCTGCAACATTCGCTCATCGTGTCTTGTCAATGATATACAGGAATTTTGCTTGTAGGGACAAGGAGGTGATTATCCAGTTGTTTCCAGTTCTCCAGTGTCCAACCAGTGTGTTGTTGACCTTACAGCATTCACTGTCGACTCTGATCAGTGGTGAGGAGAGGTTGTCTCTTGGGTCGTCTATTGTGGAACCCCATATGTCTGAGTGTGCAGCATATCATCACTTGAGATATCGTTCTTGAATTCTCCATAATATATTGTGATGTTAACTGTCACACAGTGAACTGAACTGCTGTTGCCCATGAAATGCATTGCACTCTTCACTCACTACAAACACCACCTTGCATACTGCTTTTCATTTCTTGGCAGGAGGTCTTGCTCAATGCTGATAGGCCTAATGACTCTGATGAGTATAATAAACAGCTGTATGGAGAAATAGAGTGGGCCAGTAAATCAGAATGTCTTATAATGCCGGTTTTTAACTTTTCAGATATGGACTGGAATTTGTGGATTGATCACTCACACATGTAAGGTTCTTGTGGATTTATTGGATGATTGTTTTCTACCCAGCATGTTCGGGAGGCAACTAGATGGAGTAATACACTTGATCTGATTATCAGTAGTGATTCTTCATGCATTAAGAATCTGCAGATAAAGGAACCACTAGGTGGCTGTGATTACAGTGTGCTGAAATGGGATTTACTCAAAGAGGTAACTACCATCAGGGGTAAAGGGAAGGGTTTTTGCTTTCATAAAGGTGACTACGGTGGTCTGAGACAGTATTTTAATTCTATATGGTGGGACCAACTAATGATATTACCATCAGCAAATTCTAAATGGGAAACATTCAAAGAATTAATCTTGGAAGCTACGAGGCTTTACATACCAACTAAGAAATATTGTTCAAGGTTTAGGCCTAAATGGATGTCAGATGAATTAATGAGACATGTGGCAGAGAAGAAAAATGCATGGGATACATATAAATTAACAGGTGACACAGAAGCCTATGGAAGATATAAGCTGGTCTGTAACCAAATTACAAAGGAGGTTAGGCAGGCAAAGGCAGATTACAAGAAATCTTTGGCCAAGGATGCAAAGAAAAACAGCAAAGAGTTCTTTATTTATGTAAACTCTAGAAAGAAGGGGATGAATCAGATTGGTCCAGTTGATATTGAAGGTTCAATATCAACATTGATGACACTGCTCAGGTAACAATCTAAATGAGTATTTTGCATCTACATTCACACATGAGAAGTTATTCAAGGAGGGGAATGCCAGAGGTGTATTCAACTCTGGCAGTAAGCTAGATAATCTTGTAATAACTGAGAGTAAAGTGGAGGAGAAATTGTTGAAGATAAACACAAGAAAGGCACCTGGGGTGGATGGGATCTATCCAGTTATATTAAAGGAGGCAGAAAGGAAGTAAGCAAACCTTTAACCATAATTATGAGAGCTTCCATGGACTCAGGGGAGGTACCCATGGACTGTAATTGTGAAAATGTGACCCCGATTCAAAAATTAGGATCAAAGGGAGACAGAAGTAATTACAGACCTGTTAGTTTAACTTCTGTTCCAGCGAAATTAATGGAGGCACTGGTTAAAGAAGCACTGCAGGATAATTTAGACTAGACTTCAGTTGTAGCTTGGACACAGCATGGGTTTGTTAAGGGGAAGTCTTGTCTGACCAAGTTGATTGGATACTATGATGTGGTCACAAAGGAACTGGTGCAGGGAATAACTTTGATATCATATATTTGGATGTTAGAAAGCCTTTTGATACTGTTTCGCATATGGAAGACTGCTACACAAATTGGAGCGGTGTGACATTGGAAGCAAATTGCTGCTATGAATAAAGGGATGGTTGAGTGGGAGAAGGCAGAGAGTGGTAATCATTGGACACTGTTCTTCGTGGACTAATGTTATTAGTGGAGTCCCTCAGGGTTCAGTATTGGGTCCATTGTTGTTTTCTGTATTTATAAATGATATTGATTATGGTATATCAAGCTTAATGTCCAAGTTTGCAGACGATATGAAGGTTGGCAGGGTTGTTAAGGATACTAATGACAGTACGCTGCTGCTGCAACAGCATCTAGAAAAGTTGAGCAGATGGGCTGAGAGGTGGCAATTGAAGTTTAACCTTGACAAATGTAAAGTATTACCTATGGGAAGCAGTAATCCCAGAGTAAGGTATCAACAGTGTGGTGCTACACTGACAGTGTGTTAATTGTCTGATGGCACCAGGAGTTTCCCCCATCTCCGCTATTGCTGGTACTGCACTGACAGTGGTAGAGAAGAAAAGGACCTGGGGGTAATTGTGCAGTCAGATATAAAGTTTTCTGAGCAGTGCAGATGGTCTGCAAGAGTAGCTCATGGTGTCTTGTCAATTATATACAGTAAATTTTCTACAGAGATAAGAAGGTGATTACCCCTTTGTATAAGGCAATGGTCAGGCCACACCTTGAGTACTGTATACAGGTCTGGTGGCCTCATTTTAAGAAGGATGTAGAGCTGCCGGAACAAGTACAGAGAAGTGCAACGAGATTAGTGAATGGAACAAGGGGTTGCTCTTACAACGAAAGACTTAAAGTTTTGCCAATTACATAGTCTGGAGACTAGGCACCTGCAAGGTGATCTGATTGAGGTGTATAAGGCCTTGAATGGATTGAGCAAGCTCAATGCTGATGGGATTCTTCCTCTTGCTCAGATCTCCAACCTGAGGGGGGCATAGATTCAAATTGAGAAAAGAGTTGTAGAATAGATGTGCGGAAGTTTGTTTTTGGCCAGTGGGTAGTTGATCGATGGAACAGACTTTGATTTGTTGCTGATGTGGAAGTTAATAGCTTAAATAGATTCAAAGCAGAAGTAGACAAACATTTGGAATGAGTGGATGGGTGAAATGAAGTGGGTTTTTTTTTTTTTTTTTTTTGGCTGATTCTATATAAGCTTTCTTTCTTGCATCATGTGCCAATGTGAATGCTAATTGTGGAACTCCATATGTCTGTGTGTGCATCATGTCATCACTTGGGATATTGTTCTTGAATTCTCCTTATTATATTGTGATGTTAACTGTCACAAAGTGAACTGCTGTTGAGCCTGTGGAATGCATTGCACTCTTCACTCGCTACGAACACCACTTTGCGTATTCCTTTTCAATTCTGTTAGCAGGAGGTGGTTTGTCTTGTTTAGTACCAATCTTTGTACACCTTAACCACAGTGGGCTGTGAGCAACCAATAACATTTATTGTTTCTGATATAGAAGCACCCAATGCACAAGCTCCCACAATCGTGCCCTTTTGAAACTCTGTAATAGCTGCTACTTTATTACTTTGACTTGCACGACCTGCTGCAAAGTACAACTGCCCTATTCAGCTTTTTATACTGCAAGCTGTGCAGTTTAGTCCATTACACATGGGGGGTTGTCATAATTTAATTATCACTGAGTGTATTTTTATAATGATGATCCTTAGAGATATTTGTGATATTTTTTAAAAATTTTCTTGGGTGAATGTAGATGGAACGAATGTGGTTACCTCATCTTCAGGTGTTTATATTGGTCCTGTTGCTCCCTTTTAGTGGGCCGTAATGCTTTTATGATTAAAATATAGTTACTCATAATCAACTGTCATTTGAGGGATGTGTGACTTTAATGATTCAAGTTTACAACGGGCCATGCATGTTCTAATGCTTCCTCTTTCAATATCCTTCCTCGCTATTTTAGTAATGTTGTTTGCTCCTCTCAACTTTTATATAGTTTTGATATTTGAATAGACCATTATTTTTACATTATAGAATTTATTTTATTTTTTTAATTTAATCATGGAAATTATTTTTCAATTCTGAATAGTGACTGTTTTTTTAGCATTCGATAAATAATGGTGAAGTGGTCCTAAATATAAGTTTGTATATCTTAATTTTTAAAAATGATATTTTTAAGATTAAGGAAATTTTTTATGCAAATTTATCCATTTATTGTTACTGGAAAATATATATTATTACGTATTTATTTTTTTAGTGTTCCAGTGCTTGCTTCGGACATGCTCCCACCCTGTTGTTATTGCAGTAGAGAATAGAGAAGACCAGGAAAACCTAGAGAATGAACGAAAGCAAACCACTTTTAATATACAGGAAATAGATCCTCGTCAGATAACATATAAGAGTTATATGCATTTATGGCTTAACTTGTTTGTTGTTTCACCACAAGTGAGTATATTCAGTAAATTTTTTAATAATTTTTTAATGCTGGTGTACCATTAAAATAATGAATGTTCTGTTTGCTATAGCCTTTTATTGTTACCTTGTATGTGTAGTTTTTATTGTGTCATTCCTCCATGATTATGTACCCAGCCACATTATTTTTCCTGTATGTGCACTGACTTAGTCTGACCAGTTTCAGAGTAATTTGACTTTACCTCCTTACAAACCTACTCATTTTAGTTCCCTTTTGCCTGCTGAACAGGCTAAATTTTTAGATTTTTTCCTTATTTCATAGAATTTCTAACTAGTAGCTATTTCACACTAATCGTGCATAGTGGTTATAGTATAATGTTGCAATTGGTTTCATTTAATATTAGCCATACAGTGCAAAGAAGCCAGTTTTTATTGTTCCTGCAAAAGAAATAATAAATAAATAACTACATAAATAAAAAATAATTTAAATGGTCAATTTTATTTTACTTGCCCTCACATATTTGGTTTGCATTCTTGCTTAATCTAGGAAATACAGAAGTTGTGATAAATGTAATTGTTCATAGATGATACAAATAAAATAAATTAATCCATAGGATGGGATATCTGTGCATAATAATTTTCTTTTTTTTTTTTTTTTTTTTTTTAAATTTTGAATGTAATGTAAAATGTCACGAAAATGGTAATTTACTTTGAGTGAATGTAACTAAATCAGTGGTTACTGAGCATATGCACATCTCCATTTGTACATCTCCAGTTAATAGGTACCTCCCCTGAGTCCAAGGAAGCTCTCATAATTATGGCTAAGGGTTTACTTCCTTCCTTTAATATAACTGGATAGATCCCATCCACCCCAGGTGCTCATTTTATGTTTATCTTCAACACTTTCTCCTCCACTTTGCTCTCAGTTATTAAAACACACCTCTGGTATTTCCTCCCTGAATAACTCCATGTATAAATGCAGATGTAAAATACTCATTCAGTTTGTTAGCTACCTGAGCAGGATCAGCAACTGTTGAAACATTGATATCAAGAGGGCCAATCTGATTCATCCCCTTCCTTCTAGAGTTTACATACATAAGTAAAGAAGTTTTTGCTGATTTTCTTTGCATCCTTTGCCAAAGATTTCTTGTAATCTGCCTTTGCCTTCCTAACCTCCTTTGCGACTTGATTACAGACCAGCTATATCTTACATAGGGATGCATATAAATTATCAAGCAACTCAGAAGCCTATGGCAGATATAAGCTAGTCTGTAATCAGATCACAAAGGAGGTTAGGCAGGTGAAGGCAGATTACGAGAAATCTTTGGCAAAGGATGCTAAGAAAAACAGCAATGATTTCTTTATTTATATAAACTCTAAAAGGAAGGGGATGAATCTGATTGGTCCACTTGATATGGATGGTTTGACTGCTGATGATCCTGCTCAGATAGCAAACAAACTGAATGAGTATTTTGCCTCTACATTCACACACGAGGAGTTAAGGTTTGAAAATGGAAGAAGGTTATCAAATTGTAGCAGGGTGCTTAATGATTTTGTAATAACTGAGAACAAAGTGGAGGAGAAATTATTGAAATTAAACATAAGAAAGGCACCTGGGGTGGATGGGATCTATCCAGTTATATTAAAGGAGGCAGCAAAGCAACTAAGCAAACCCTTAGCCATAATTATGAGACCATCCTTGGAGTCAGGGGAGGTCCCCACGGACTGGAGATATTCAAATGTATCCCCAATTCACAAAGGGGGGATCAAAGGGTGACACGAGTAATTACAGACCAGTTAGTTTAACTTCTGTTCCAGGTAAAATAATGGAGTCACTGGTTAAAGTTGCCTTGCAGGATCATCTAGACAAGACTGCAGCAATAATTCAGACACAGCATGGGTTTGTTGAGGGAAAGTCTTGTCTGACAAATTTGATAGCAAATTATGATGTGGTTACAAAGGAACTGTATGCAAAAAATAATTTTGATATCATATATTTGGATTTATGATGTGGTTACAAAGGAACTGGATGCAAAAAATAATTTTGATATTATATATTTGGATTTCAGGAAAGCTTTTGACACTTTTGCGCATGGAAGACTATTGTATAAATTGGAGCAGAATGGTATTAAGGGTAAGTTGCTAAAATGGATAAAAGGATGGTTGAGTGGGAAAAGATAGAGGGTGTTAATCAATGGGTGCTGCTCTTCATGGACTAATGTTATTAATGGAGTCCCGCAGGGTTCGGTGTTGGGTCCACTGTCGTTTTGTATATTTATCAATGATATTGATGAAGGTATATCAGGCTTAGTGTTGAAGTTTGCAGATGATACAAAGGTTGGCAGGGTTGTTAATGACAGTAATGGCAGTGTGCTACTGCAACAGGATCTAGAAAATTTGGGTAGATGGGCTAAGAAGTGGCAACTGAACTTTAACCTTGACAAATGCAAAAAATTTGTCAAGGTTAAAGAATATGGGTAGAAGTAACTCCAGAGAAACGTACCAACTGTGTGGTACTACACTTAAGGTGGTAGAAAATGAAAAAGACCTGGGAGTAATTGTGCAGTCAGATATAAAGTTTTCTGAGCAATGTAGACAGTCTGCCAGGGCAGGTCATGGGGTTTTGTCAATGATATATAGAAATTTTGCTAGCAGGAAAAAGGAGGTGATTGTCCCTCTATATAAGGCAATGGTCAGGCCATGCCTTGAGTACTGCATACAAGTCTGGAGGCCTCATTTTAGGATGGATGTCGATTTGCTTGAACATGTACAGAGAAGGGCAACAAGATTGGTGAGGGGAATGAAGGGATCCTCTTACCAAGAGAGGCTTAAGTTCTGCAAATTGCAGTGGCTGGAGACTAGGCACCTGCACGGTGATCTGATTTAGGTGTATAAGGCCTTGAATGGGTTGAGCACTGATGAGATTCTGATGGGATTCTTCCACTTGTTCAGATTACGAACCAAAAGGGGCATAAATTCAAGTTAAGAAAAGAGAGATGTAGAATAGATATGTGGAAATTTGCCTTTAGCCAGCAGGTGGTTAATTGCTCGAACAAACTTTCATCTGTTCGTTGTGAAGTTGATAAGTTAAATAAATTTAAGGAGGAACTGGACAGGTATTTGGAGGGAATGGTGTGTTTTTTTTTTTTTTTTTTTTTTTTGGCTGATACTGCATAAGCTCATACACTTGCTTTCTTGCATCACATGCTACTACTATGTCAAGCTGGGCATGCTACCTGTGAATCTAAAATGGTGATGGAATTGACAGAGTTGAATACACCTCTGGCATTCCCCTCGCTGAATAACTCCTCATGTGTGAATGTCGATGCAAAATATTCATTCAGTTTGTTAGCTACCTGAGCAGGATCATCAACAATTGAACCATCGATATCAAGTGGACCAATCTGATTCATCCCCTTCCTTCTAGAGTTTACATAAGTAAAGAACTCTTTGCTGTTTTTCTTTGCATCCTTTGCGAAAGATTTCTCGTAATCTGCCTTTGCCTGTCTAACCTCTTTTGTAACTTGGTTACAGACCAGCTTATGTCTAACATAGGCTTCTGTGTCACATGTTAATTTATATGTATCCCATGCATTTTTTCTCTATCACATGTCTAATTAGTTCATCTGACATCCATTTATTCCTAAATCTTGAACAATATTTCTTTGTTGGTATGAAAAGCCTAGTGGCTTCCAAGATTAATTCTTTGAATGCTTCCCATTTTGAATTTGTTGTTGGTAACATAATTAGTTGGTTCCACCGTATAGAATTTAAATACTGTCTCAGACCACCGTAAGCACCTTTACGAAAGCAAAAGCCCTTCCCTTTACCCTTGGTGGCAGTTACCTCTTTGAGTAAATCCCACTTTAGCACACTGTGATCACTGCCACCTAGTGGTTCCTTTATCTGCAGATTCTTGATGCACGAAGAATCACTACTGATAATCAGATCAAGAGTATTACTCCCTTTAGTTGCTTCCCGAACATGCTGCTGTAGAAAACAATCATGCAATAAATCCAGAAAAGCCTTGCTAGCGTGTAAGTGACCAACCCAGAAATTCCATTCAATATTCGGGAAATTAAAATCCCCCATTATACAACACTAATTTACTGGACCACTATTTCTCTGCACAATTGCTCATTATACTCATCAGATATATTAGGCCTATAACACACACATACTCTCATTTTTCCTTTTCCAGTGCTTATGTCACACCAGACTCAACATTGCATTGTCCACCAACATAAATTGGATGCACTTCCTTAGATTTTATGTGTTTCTTAACTAACAGCATAACCCCTCCTACCCTCCTGTCCTGTCTATCCTTTCTGTACACATTGTACTCCTCAAATTCCAGTTCTGCACTTCTTATGTCTGTGTGACATAAGAAGTGCAGAATGTCTCTGATATCACAACAATGTCTGACTTTGATGTCTTGACTAGCACTTCAAGTTCATCGAATTTATTAACTATACTTCTAGCATTGGTGTACATGCAAGTATACATGCACCTGTTTCTACTCTTATTTACCCTAACACAGCCCGTGTATTTACTTGTTCCACTATGACTCCCAGCAGTCCTGGAAATTTCCATTGCCTTGCTTTCCAGGCTACTGCCCAATTGCATTTCAAAAGAAGTAGTGCAAGAATCACTTTTACCTCTGCCAGTGGCTACTGGTAATCTATTAGGCCGTGTACCCCCCAAGCTATCAGTTTTCCGACCCACCTAACTCTACCTCGATAGCATCAGCAAATATTCTTGCACCCTTTCTATTTAAGTGTATCCCATCCCTGTAGAAGCAGTCTCTCCTGTTAACAAGCACAGACCAGGCTGAAAAAAATTCTACCCCTTGAGTCTTGCACAGTCTCTTCAGGGTCGAATTGATTGACAAGTCCTGTCCTGTCTATCCTTTCTGTACACATTGTACTCCTCAAATTCCAGTTCTGCACTTCTTGTTTGTTTTGTTATTTGGTTTTTAGGAGCATTAGCAACTAAGGCCATATTGCTCCGGGATATACGGTGGTCATTCCATGACCTTTCCGCATTCTCCATATTTGGTGGTGACGGGCTCGAACCCCGGTCTAATCAAGAAGCGTGTGCTACGCACTGCTGCTCCTTCCCACCTGGCTACGGAGGCGCCTCTGCACTTCTTATGTCTGTGTTATGGCACAGACTTCTTATGGCTCTCATTATATACTCCCTCCTATCGTGTCTGGGCAGAATTGTAGACACTTTCAAATTCAACCCTAACTCACGGCTTTTTTTCAGCATTGTCTTGTACTTGTTAAGTAATTCTGCCGGTCTCCTACTCTTAATATCGTTAGTGCCAATGTGTACAACAATATCACCCTTTGTGCCCTTAAACTATGATATCTGCCCTACAGCGTCATCAATCTTTGCCCCCGGCAGACATACACTGGTCCTGTTCCATCTATCCTTTTTGCACAATATGTTCTCTGTCTCCCTGATAATAGAGTCACCTACAACAACTAGTTCCTTTGGGACCAGTGCATTCTGCCTTGGAGGTTGCCGCTGTGTTGCGTGATGTTCATGTGCAAGCTCTGGCATTGATGTGGGCAGCTGAGAGCTTGATGGGCCCCTCAATTTAAATCCTTCGAGGGCATCCACCCTGTCTTTCAAGCTGTCATATAAGCCCATAACAATGCCGAGTTGGCACCTGATTTCCTTGCACTCCTTACGTCGTGCACACACAAAGACATTCCCCTTGGCAATATCATGTCCCGTTCCTGATTGCTCCACAAACATCAAACAAGCGTGCATTTCAATAGACTGTGATTCAGAGGACAACCACCCCCCCCTGAGTCACAGCACTTCCCTTAGTTTGAGCCTTTTGCTTTGCTGCTCCGGTCTGAATCATGATTTCTATTCAAGTTAAATAAAATTCCAATACAAAATATAACCCTAAATCTATATCCCAATGCAGTCATAACACTTATATACATTTATTTGACATAATAGATGGATGCATTTAATGATGTTTCAACAGATGCTCGTAGGTTCCACCATGAGACGCGATGCATACGTGACACTAACGCAGCATGGATTGGCGGACATGGTCGAATACACCTGGAGTTTCTTTGACAGTAGCAGCAGTGCAAAAGAGTCTTGCCACGAGATCCATTTCTGTCTCCACAGGCGATTCGTACACGGTAGATTTGAGGGCCCCTACAGAAAGAAATCAAGGCTCGATATATCAGGTGAGTGTGGGGGCCAGGCAGTGGGTCCACAACGGCTAATCCATCGATACCCAAAACGCCTGTTCAAATGGTCACGAACACACCTTCCATAATGGGCAGGAGCCCTGTCATGTTTAAACCAAATGTTGTGTCTCACATTTGCTGGAACATTGTCAAGTAACCCTGGTAGAACTTGTTCAAGAAAGATTCGATATTTAGCAGAGTTCATGCGGGATGGTAACAGGTATGGGCCGACTAAGCAGTCATCGACCATACCTGCCCACACGTTTATTGCGAAGCGATGTTGTGCCGCATGGGGGCGCACAACGTGTGGGTTGTCGTGAGCCGAAACATGAACATTGTGCTGATTGAATAAGCCTTCCTGAGTGAAATAAGCCTCATCCGTGAACAAAACATAGGCTGGAAAATTCAAGTCTTGAACACTTTCTTGGAGAAACCACTGCGACAAAGCCACACGTGCAGGATGGTCTTGGGGGAGCAGTAACTGAACCCTTTGGAGATGAAAGGGGTGTAAGGAATCGTTGTGCCACACTTGCTGTACACTGCAGAGAAATACCAGGAGAAAGCGCATTTCTTTGCAGTGTACAGCAAGTGTGGCGCAACGATTCCTTACACCCCTTTCATCTCCAAAGGGTTCAGTTACTGCTCCCCCAAGACCATCCTGCACGTGTGGCTTTGTCACAGTGGTTTCTCCAAGAAAGTGTTCAAGACTTTGCAACGAGACATTCCTAAGGCAGAGGCAATGGCATGTGTGCTGGTAGTAGGATTATTCTGGATGGCATTCAACACACTTTCTTACCTGGTGGGAGTTCACGTCGAACGTGATCTGCCCGCACTACTCCTGTTACGTCTAAATGACCCATAAACGCACAAATTTTGATGCACACGTGCAGACAAACGGTGGTCCGGTACATGTCTGTCTGGGAAGTGTTCTCCATAAATTTGTTGAGGGGGCTCATCCATTGCTCTCTGCTAATCCATACACTAGGTGCATGTTTGCCAGCTCACAGTTCGTATATCGATGCATGCTCTTTGTGCGGCGACTACTGCTTGAATGAGTAAACCAGAAATTTTCCCTCTTGCGAACTGATGAACAGCGCAGTCTACCGACTTACGGTGACGTTTCCGGTTATGGGTTCCTATGCGATTCAAATTCCTTTAGATGTTACCTACCTCCCCTAAACGTTTGTAGCAATATTTTTGAGACACCCTGTGTATGTATTTCGGTATCGAATATTATCTCCAATTTACGTTATGCAACTTTCTTATCCTCTGTCAACTTATATGTATTAATTTATGATGTTACGTTTGTAATAACTAGGTCGCTATATTTATTTAGTTAAAAAAGTACAATTCAATTTGCAATGAAATTTAACAAGATTAATAAATTTTACTGATTAATTGATATTACTATACTTGCTATCTAGTTTTCCATTAAACCTTACACTATCTAGTTTTCCGATTCCAACAGATCCAAATTCTTCTTAAAATGAAGCTTCCAGACATATGCATTACCCAAGATTTGTCCTTGCCATTACCTTATACAGCAGAATAATTACTTCCCTATTCCTGCATATCACTGACAAAACCCCACAAATATCCTAGCAACCTGTCTGCACTGTTTAACTGTACCCTTAGGTTTTTTTTTTTTTTTTTTTTTCTGTAATATTTTGTTTGGTTTCACACAATTAATACAATATTAGAGAACAAAAAAAAAAAAAAAACCTGAGGGTACAGTTAAACAGTGCAGATCTAAGTATCAAAGGTTAAAGTGAGTAATTACAGAACTGTAAGCTTGACATCTGTTCCAAGAATAGTCTAGGAATACAATTAGGAAAATAACCTAGGAATACAATTATATGACAGAAATCCGTGCACTGATTTCTTAAGGGGCAATCTTGCCTGACCATTCTGATTTGATACTATGATGCAGTAACAAAGGAAATGGATGCAAAAATATAACTTTGAAATTATATACATAGATTTCAACTTTTCATATACCTTGTTGCAGTAGCAACAAATATAAAATTACAAAGTTATATTTTTGCATCCATTTCCTCTGTTACTGCATCATAGTATCAAATCAGAATGGTCAGGCAAGATTGCCCCTTAAGAAATCAGTGCACGGATTTCTGTCATATAATTGTATTCCTAGGTAGATGGTCCTGCATTACTTCTTTATCCAGTGACTTTGTTATTTTTCTTGGAACAGATGTCAAGCTTACAGTTCTGTAATTACTCACTTCAACCTTTGATACTTATTTGAGAATTAGGGAGACATTTGTGCATTTCCAATTCACAATGACCTCCTCTGAATCAGTGGATTCTCTCTTAGTTATGTATGGCTCAAGGTTTGATTACCTCTTTTACTGCTGCTTTTAATATCTATCTTTAATATAGATTCTTTTAATAGAATCTATCATAATTTGATAGATTCTTCCAACCCCAGAGGCATCCTTACTATTAGTTTTGAATAATTTATTTTTCACTTTCTTTTCTGTTGTCAGAAAATCATTTAACTCTCAGTTAATATTTGGTGTATACCTCTGGTATTCCCATTCCTAAAAACATCTTCATGGGCTAATGTAGATGCAGAATATTTATTCAGTTTGTCAGCACTCTGAAACAGGATCATCAGTAATTATGCCGTTAATATCTAGTTGTCTAATGTGGTTCAGCTCTTCCTTCTAGTGTTTTCATATGGAAAGAATTCATTGATACTTTTCTTTGCATTCTTAACTAAAGACTTCTCATAATGTTCCTTAGCCTGCCCAACCCTGTTTGTGACTTGATTGCAGACTAGTTTGTACGTACTGTAGATTTCTATTTCCATGGCTGATTTATAATCATCCAGTGCATTTTTCTTCTGTGTCATTAGTCTCATCAGTTCCATCAGGCGATCATTAACTGCAATAGGTTATGGGAGCTGTCGACCGACCGGATCCCATTGCTAACACCACAACACAGGACTCTGCACTTCATCTGGGTGAAAGAACATCAGCACTGGACCTTGGATGATTGGAGACAGGTCTCCTGGTCCAATGAGTCTCATTTACAGTTATTTTGAGTGGACGGGAAGATGCATAGCTTTTGGCAGAAACCGCACAAAGCTATGCACCTGTCATGTCAACAAGGTACTGTTCAGGTAGATGGATGGTCGGTAATAGTCTGGGGCGTGTTCAACTGGCACATGTTGGGACCTCTAGTACATCTAGATGTATCTCTGAATGGTCCAGCTTACGTGTCCATCCTTGCAGACCATCTGCATTCCTTCGTGGTCATTCTGCACCCTCAGGGCAATGGGCTCTTTCAGCATGACAGTGTGCCTTCCCACAGAGCCATGGTGACTAGAATATGATTCGAAGAGCATTCCACAGATTTTACCACCATGGAATGGCCGTCCTGTTCACTGGACATGAATTCTGTGGAGCATTTTTGGAATGTTATGGAAAGGTCCATTCGAGCTTTGGATCTTCCATCCAGGAATGTGACGGAATTATGGACAGCGGTGCAGCAATCATGAATGGAAATATCTTTGGAACGCTTTCACGAACTAGTGGACTCAATGCCTCTCCATGTGACTGCCCTTATCCAGGCGAAAGGTGGACCTACTTGTTGAAAGGGAGGTATCCCACGATTTCTGTCCACTCAGTGTATTACGTTCACTGCCACCTAGTGGCTCCTTTATCGGGACATTCATTCTCGGTGTAATGTGTCACTACTTGTAAGCAGCTGAGGGGTATTGTTTTTTGTCATTATCCCCTAGCATGTTGGTGTAGAAAACAGTCATCCAGTAAACCTGGAAACGTCTTTATACTGTGTGAGTGAGCACCCTACGAGTTCCAGTCAATATCTGGAAAGTTAAAAATCTTCCATTCTAAGACATTCTGATTTACTGGCCTACTTAATTTATCTGTTAGTTGTTCATTATACACTCACAGTCATTTTGCCTGTAGCACACTTTTATTCTCATTGTTGTTTTCACAATGCTTATGTTGTACTGAACTAAGTCAATATTATGTTTCACTAAACTATGTCAATATACTAGGTATCTGTGAGGTGATCTGATTGAGGTGTATAAAGCCTTGAATGGTTTGAGCATGCTCAATGCTGATGGGATTCTTCCTCTTGCTCAGAATAATTGCTGAGAGGGCATAAATTCAAATTGAGAAAAGATGGTTGTAGGATAGATGTGCGGACGTTTGCCTTTAGCCAGCGGGTGGTTGATTGCTGGAACAAACTTCCATCTATCGATGTAGAAGTTAATAGCTTAAATAGATTCAAGGCAGAACTTGTCAAACATTTGGAGCAAGTGGATGGGTGAAATAAGGGTGGTTTTTTTTTTTTTTTTTTTGGCTGACTCTATATAAGCTTGTTTTCTTGCATCATGTGCCTATGCTAATATTATGTTGCACTAAACTAACTCAGGATTGTCTTTCCAGTGCCTATATTACACTATGTTGGCTTAATATTGTGCTGTTCAAGTACATTAACTGGGATGCATTGCTATATATTTTGTGCTTTATAATCACAAGCATAATTCCCTCTCCATCTTTTCTGTTCTTTCTCTGTACATATTCAAATTCTGCATCCCTTATGTCTTAGTGCACTGTCTCTCTCATAACTCTATAATCTCTGTATTTGATAACCTGAAAACCAATACTTAAAATTCATCAGATTTGTTTTCTATTGTCCTAGCATTGGAGTATACAAGCAAGTATATGTGCTCCTGTTTTTGCCCTTAGTAATCCAAACACAGCCTGTATATTTACATCAAAGAGAGCAGGCAGTGTAATCTTTGGTAATAATTTAAATTTAAAAGTATGGTTGCAGGATACATGTGTGAAAATTTGCTTTCTGCAAAGAGTAATTGATTATTGGAACAAATGTTCTGGTTTGTTGAAGTGGGTAGTTTGAATGAATTTAAGGAAGGGTGAGACAAATTATTAGAGGAAATTAATAGTTGGTGCGGATAGTTTTTTTTTTGGTCGATGCTGTTTAAGCTTCCTTCCTTGCACCATTTCCCATTACTAATATGAATGGTAAATGGGTGGTTCAGTGGTAGGAGACAAAAGAAGGGTTATAAATGGCCATTGCTCTTCATGAACTAATGTGATGATTGGGATTTTACAGGGAATTAGTGTTGTGCCACTTACTCTTTTTAATATTAATATATTTTGTGTTTGTTGCTGATGTTGCAAAGGTGAGCGCATTGGTTAATGACAGTAATCAGGGTGTGGTACTTCAAGAGGATCCAGAGAACCGAATTGAATTGCAAAATAGGAAACAATTTGAGTGGTATCAAACTCAAGTTACCAGAGTTGTTTAGAACAACTCTTGGCGTATTTGTGTCAGCAATGTTCAGAAACTTCTTGCTAACAAGGTGAAAGGTGGTCATGTCATGTGAGGCAATGGTTAGGCAATGTCTGGAATACTGCATTGTAACTCCATTTTAGGTCTGATGACAAGGGTACAGAGAAGAGCAACAAGATCAGTTGGAGCACAAAAGGATATTTCTACCAAGAAAGACTGGGTTTTATAAATTGTAGTCTCCAGAAACTAGACATCTGTTTGATGACCTAATTAAAGTGTACAAGTCTTTAAAGGAGTAAGTGAACTAATTGGTAATGGCATTTTTACTCTTTCTCAGATGAAATATACATGATAGCATAAATTTAAATTGGAAAAGGATGATTGTAAAATGAATGAGTTAATTCCATTCAGCCAAAGCATAATCAGTTATTGGCATAAACTTCCACCCAGTGTTGTGATGGTAGGTAGTTTGAATAAATTTAAGGAAGGTTTGGACAGATTATTGGAAAGAGTGTAGAAATGAAGTATTTAGTTTTGTGGCTGGTGCTGTATAAACATAGCTTCCTTGTTTCATGTTGGCAATACTAATATGACAAATAACATCACAATATAAACTATGCTTCACTTAGCTCGAGAACATTACTTGTCTTTACATTTGTTTTCTTAGAGTAGTTTTCAGCACCCTGTTATTCAATCAAGGTAGTTTTTCATTATATTCTGTAAAGCATGCTTTCTCTCTCCAAATAAATTTGTGCATTATAAATTGCAGTTCATAAGATGGATAAGCACTATTGCCAAAAGTGTAATTTCAGTTATTGTGTTGACTGAGATGTGCGACTCTATTTGCAATGTAATTGTTTTAATAAATAATTTAAAACGTAGTGTATATTGTTCATTTCGTTCAGCAATTCATGATGCTTATGAGAATTTATAAAGTCTGTACGTAGTACTGTTATGCATTTTTTCTTGTTTTGTTCCATTTAGGCAACCGATAATTACCTAATTTATTTTGTAGTGTACTTACCAGTGCTCTTATATTGCTGAAACAGTATTTATTGAATATCTATATATGTATTATATCCTTCATGGTATAAAGTGTTTAGATCTGTAAAGATTTCAGATTACTTAATTTTTTTTATGATTCTACAGGATTTTGATGTACTAGAGTTACCTCTGGACATAAAAAATTATCAAGAATCTCTTTATGATGAAATACTATCTAATATGTTGGCAATCTTAAGGAAGTTGGACCTTGAAGCTAGTCATTTACCACTAATTAAGGTATGTCAACATTAATTATAATCCAGAATGAAGAGAGTTTACAGTATTTCTGTGATATTTGTTAAATGGTCACAGAAAATAACACTTCTTTCAGTATGTAATGGAATACCTCTTAATATACTTATCATGAATTAATTTAAATTATATCTTTGAAAAGCTTATTTCCGATTGCCAGTTACTGAGAAAAAAAAAAAAAAAAAAACCCCGCCGTGTTTGTGTTACATATTCTCAGAATTTCTAATGAAACTTTAAATGTGTTAGATGTTAGAACCTAAGATTGGAAATTCTCTTCCTGCTAAGAAGTTTTTAATATTAAGAAAGATAATGTGAACATTTTAAAATATTTACATAAGTGCAAAGTTTGGGTTTATGAATGTAATAAAATGCCTCATTTAACCCTTTCAGGAATACATAGTAGAATAGTGTTTTATGAAAGGTGCCACAGGTGGTTTCCCACATGTGCGCCATGGTACTTTGTTGAAGAAGTACAGAATCTTTTTAAAAGCCTGAAAAAGCGTAATGTCTGGTTTCTATCAGAGTAGTGTTAGGTTTTGTTATGTCTCTGGTTGCTTAGCTGCAGAGCCCCTAGTGGAACACCACATCGTCTGCCACTACCACTGGGAGGTGAGCCAGGCTGCCCATCATACTCTGTCTGGTCTCTGCCAGGGTTGCCTGAGCTTCCTGACAGAGGCCAAGTTTAGGGGGGGGGAAAGGGAACAGGGGTACAGGCTTGTGAATAGTCTGCTATTCCTTTAAGTGGTTATCTTATTTACCAGATCTATCATCACTTGAATTCATCACCTGCCTTTGCCATTGAGCTAAAGAAGAAGATTACTTTGCTGTTACCCAAGTAACTCCTGATATACTTTATAAAGTGTGTGAGGAAATTAAATTTGGTGGGATGTCTACAGTACTCCATACTTGAGCATTCTTCTTTTTCATATGATGCCTTTACCAGAGTGCTTGTGAAGAGGATCTGTTGCTATTGCCCAAGTAAAGCCAATCATAAAGTGTGGGAGGAAAATTCATTTTGTTGGGGTATCTTCAGTATTTATTTTTCCTCATTATCACATTTTTTTTGTGTGTGAAAAATAAGCTGTTATAAATGTTTTAATTTGTAAAGCTGCTTTGCAATTTCCCCATGTAATTTTTAATGAGTATTTAGAAATTTCAATTGGCAGATGTTTATTTCACAATTTATAATAATTGTAAAATAATAAACTGCCTTTTTTATAAATATGTAATAAATTTGCATTTTTTATTTATATAAGACAGCTGAAATGTATATTTGTATTTTACTGTTATAGGAAGAAGGTGGAAGTCATATGAGTGAGAACTGCAAAGCATTAACTTCATCAGATCCTGTTTCTGATCTTAGTCCTTGCAAACCAAAGGACTTTCATATTTTGATTAATGTTGTAGATTTTTCTAGGTAAAATTTCACTTTTGCAAAATGTATAATTTTTATTTTTAATTTACATGTACACTGGACATGGCAGTATATATATATATACAGGGTGATTCACTACCAGTGCGACAAACTTGCAGGAGGTGTAGGGGACACAAAGACAAATTGGAATCACATAGCATTGCAGGGTCCGAAATGCCTTCGCCATGCGGTAGAGGACTTTGAACGGGAGGTCGTGTGAACAGCGATCCCGCTGGAAGTCAGCATTTGCGAACCATTTCTGTTGAAGAAACCAAGTAGCAAAAGTCCTCCAGAGTGGATAATCTGCAGGCTCCAATGATTGGACGCGTTGCAGATAGTATGAACTCATTTGGTTTGTTGACAGTATCCTTCATACAGTGGATTGGGAAATACCCAATCGTTGGTCTATCGCTCAAGTACTCGTACTCAGATTGCCTTCTGCAAGACGTAGGACATTCTCCTCATTGTCTGGCGTTCTCGTCGTTCGCTCTCGATTCATGGTACCTCTCGTGAAACAACCAGTCTCACGTAACCTTCTGTGCACACGTGCGAAAATTTTATAATGAGGAGCACGCCTGTGCGGGAAACGTTCATGGTACAAGCGCAGAGCAGCGCGCCCATTACAGTCCGCAGCTCCATACGCTAGGTGCATGTCGGCCAGTTCAATGTTTGAATACTCGTCCATCCTACTGCCTCGGGAACCAGTTCGCAAATGCTGACTTCCAGCGGGATCACTGTTCACGCGACCTCCCCTTCAACGTCCTCTACCGCATGACGAAGGCATTTCGGACCCCGTAATGCTATGTGATTCCGGTTCGTTTTTGTGCCCCCTACACCTCCTGCAAGTTTGTCGCACTGGTAGTGAATCACCCTGTATAGAGGCACCATAGCTGAGTGGTCATGTGCGCAGGTGCATAAGTACACATGCAGAGGAGGGAGGGTGAATTGGTACTCCGATCTTTTCACCATGGCGACGATTTGTATAGCGATTGAAATGCAGCGATTCCATGACCATTATTGGCCTCGTGGTCCTCTGTCGATATGGGGCATAATGGTCAGTCTATTCTATTTTATTTTAATTTATTTTGATTTTGTTATCATTTAGTAGTTCCTTTAACCCTCTTTTGGTGATATTTCACGTCTTTCAGAACTGGTATCTCTCGGGGGGGTACCGCTAAATTAATATTTAGCGTTTAATGTTTAATTATAGCTAAATTAAAAACCTTAGTAGGTGGTAGTTTATTGCATATGGACCTTATCTGTTTCTTGATAGCCTGGAAAGTAAGTGTAAGCCACATGTGGAAGGCTTCTAAGGATATGTTATATTTGTAAGATAATTTTAGGCTGAATTTCATTAGATCTGAGTGTAGTTGCTTAATGATGGCATTGGTATTAATATGGGTTTTTGGTTGAAATTTAAATCCAAAAGAAAGAATCTCGCGCAGTTCAGGATAGTCTATGATGCTCAAATCTCCGGTTATAATATGCTTATGCTTATGGTGTTTGTCCACATAGGCCTGATATTGTGGTAAATGGCAAAAGCATACCGCCTCAATATCACTATTGACAAGGTTAGTAGCTGTTTTTTTGTAATTACAGACTGTAAGTCCTTAGACATATCCTTAGACTGTAAGTCCTTAGACATAAGGATAACATATCCTTAGAAGCCTTCCACATGTGGCTTACACTTACTTTCCAGGCTATCAAGAAACAGATAAGGTCCATATGCAATAAACTACCACCTACTAAGGTTTTTAATTTAGCTATAATTAAACAGAAACTTAAAATGATACAAAATAAGTTTATACTTACTACCATTGATAAAGCCTCTAATAACTACAGTATTATATGTAAAAAATTTTACACTACCATATTATTAAACGAACTTAACAATAGTACCACTTAAAAATTAGTAACAGACAAACGTAACTCTATTACCAAGAAAATACGGGCTTGGCATAAAAAATTAAAGCTAACTAACCATGACACCATGTATACATACATATACTGTATACCTAAATTTCACAAAACTCCTACCGGTTTTAGATTTATAACTTCGTGTAGGGATAGCTACGCTAAGATTCCACATCGCAAACTCGTCAATTTACTTCATACTATTTCTGAGAACATTGGTCATTCCAAAATTATTCTCAATAATAGACCAGTATTAAATTACATTAATAGTAACATAGACATAAATACTATAGAACATATCAATACATTTGACTTCAATAACTTGTTTACTAGTATCCTTCATAACAGCTTAAAAACTGTTTACTGAATATTATAATAAATATAAAACTTTTTTACCTTGTGAGAAATACTACTGGGATGACCTTATTAACCTTTGTATTTTCAACAACTACATATTTAATGGCAGTAACTTATATAGGCAACACACAGGTATACCTATGGGTGCCTGTAGCTCTTGTTTAGTGGCTAATCTATACCTACACCACTTTGAAAGTAACTTTAAACACAATATTATTATATACAGATATATTGACGATTTGATAGTTTTTAACATGCCAGATTTCCTTACAGAAGCAATTAAATACTATCCGCCAGAATTAATATTAGAACGAACTAACACAAACAGTTCCAAATTAGCTACGTTCCTAGACTTAGATATACGGATAATAAATAATACGGTACACACTAAACTGTACGACAAACGTAAAGATTTTCATTTCTATTCTATAGACCTCACCAACTGGAACTCTAACATCTCTAAACGGATTCTTCGCAATATCATAATCGCACAAGGTATCAGAAGATTATGCATATGTAACAAGACCGATTACATTATAGATACACTTATAGATTTCAGATCTAAATTATTAAAAAATTGCTTCCCACACTACATAATTGCACGATATCTTTATAAAGCCATATTGATAGCCAATAACAAATGGCGATATAACCGTAACACACAATATATCATGGATAAAGTCTTAAACCAGCACTGATACAGCATAGCCGTTGTGGGTTATTTTTCGTGGTAGTTAAGTTACTTTGGCTTACGTAGCCTTTGTTGGACATGTATGTATGTAAATAGTAGGCACTGCACATGGAGTAAGTTTTATATAGCTTACACGCATTAGAAACGTTGTACCTATATTTGCTCTATGGATAGGAACTTATTCTGTTAACATCTACAATTACTTCGAGAGATATCTAATTGCGGGCATTTTCTATGTATAAAAACTGCAGAGGGCACGGAATATTTTAATACTAAATATATAGTTCAACGATTTTAACTACTTTTCCTAGGGGGGGCTTCGGTCGGTAGGCGTGTATATAATCTACATGTGCTGATTCACGCGGGCTTTTTGTACTTTGGGCATACCGTGGTAAGCATTTATATATTTTTTCTACGTAATGTTAACGCATTCTATTGTCTTTACATCGCTTGCCATAACCAGGATCCCTTACTATAAGGGTCGGGAATGTGCGCTCCCGGTTGTATCCTACGTTAGTTTATGATTTAGCTTTTCTATTCTTTTTAACTTTCTCTTTTTTATCCCTATTTTTTCATACCTCATGAACTATTAGAGTATTCGAGGGGGATTGAGGTACTATACCTATACTTATACTTTTTCCATTCGCCTTAGTTAGCACAAGCTTCTACTTTACTTGATAATCGCTTAGACTGCATATATTATAAACTATACACATAAGCCTAAAAATAGATATATCTCCTTCTCTAATTAAATTTTGGCTATCTGTCGGGCTAACAGTCATCTCGCCAGCTTACTGCTAAATTGGAACGTATCAACGAAAATACCTTTTATATTTATGGCCCTCTATCTCATTAATTTTTAACTATCATTCGGACAAGTTACTGGACGATGACTACAGAAACGGATAGCTCGTTAATTGTGGTTGATACATTGAAAGGGTTAGCCCTTGAAAAAGTCCCTTTCAATGTATCTTATCGCCTATAATTAACTTTTTAATTGTACATTTGTATTACTTATTTTATGTTATTTTGGCATATATGTATATTTTCCAGGCTGCGTTTAGCACCCGTATAGGTTTTTGGTTTTTCTTGAGTAGCTATTTTACTAGCTTTCATTTCATGTTATGCATTACAACTTAACTCAAATATATATAAAATAAATTTTCTGTTTATACTCTGGGATGACCACACGGTCAGAGGAATTCACAATACAGACAGAATACAAGAAACAGCACCATATTCAGTAGTCAAAGGCTTGAACCCTGGTAACTCAAGGCGCACGTGTACTTATGCACCTGCGCACATGACCACTCAGCTATGGTGCCTCTATACAGGGTGATTCACTACCAGTGCGACAAACTTGCAGGAGGTATATATATATATATATATATATATATATATATATATATGCAAAATTTTGCATATATATATATATATGCAAAATTTGAAAAAATGTAAAATTTGAAATTTGAAAAGAACGACCAAGGTAGAAATAGCAGATTTTTGAAAAGAACGACCAAAGTAGAAATAGCATTGCAGTATCTTTCATAATTTCTGTGTCTTCTTCAGAGGTCATCCACCTAAATTATGAAAAAGAACAGCAATACTCTTACTTCTGTAGTACAGAAGTAACCTTTGAATGACCTCTGAAGAAGACACAGAAATTATGAAAGATACTGCAATGCTATTTCTACTTTGGTCGTTCTTTTCAAAAATCTGCTATTTCTACCTTGGTCGTTCTTTTCAAATTTTACATTTTTTCAAATTTTGCATTTTTTCAAAATTCGCGCTTTGTTTATAACGTTACACTTTTCTTTTCCTTTATTCAACATACATTGCTCCCAGGGTACACGGTATTTTCATTATTAGCATAAGTTAAATTAAAGATTTACACATAACATTAAAAATAATTTTCTATATACATTATGGTTGTAGGGTACCTTTGCTCTTACAGTGTCCCTGATCCATAATTCATATTATCGATATTCATATTATCGATATTTCATTTTATCTCTATTCAAATTCAAATCCATTTTCTTTCTTTACTTAATTTTAATTTTTTATTCATAATTATATATGAATATATATATGAATATTCTCACAATATATACATAAAGTTCTAATTGACCAATGCAAATTGGACATGCAAAAGATGAAATTGAATTTCTGTGGAATTCAGATTCAGAAATTGATAAAACTGAATCAAGTGATATATAAGTAGATGTAGAGAACATTATTGGATCTATAAATTTATTAATCCCATTAAGCGCATGTATTGAAAAAATTAACAATATTTATGAAATGGCAGAAGACTTATTTCATGATACTCACATACTCAACTTCACATAGATGTAGAATACTAGTGACAATCAAATGGAGATTAAATAATGAATTTTAAATCCACAAAAGAATGAACATATCTTTTGGTTCATTAAAAAAAAAAAAGGCAATGAACCCAAGGAATTCAAAAGACAAATAATGCACGCTGTTTTTGGAATTTAATTTTTATGTCACATTTTTAAACTCTGAAAGGTGTGTATTGTAAAATAATAATTTTTCAACCCTCAGGAATTTTTTTTTTTTTTTTTTGTTTGAAAGGTTGATTTTTTCAGATATATAAATTATAAATATAGTTCTTTTGCACAGTGTTGAATGTTTGAACGTTTTTGTACTTTTCCTAATCTTGGAAACTACTAGGCTTTTCATACCAACTAAGAAATACTGTTCAAGGTTTAGGCTTAAGTGGATGTCAGATAAACTAATTAGACTCGTGGCAGAGAAGAAAAGAGAAGATATGCATCCCACGATACTCAGCTTCAACTATGTGAAGTTGAGTATGTGAGTATCATGGGATGCATATTAATTATCTGGAGATACAGAAGCCTATGGCATATATAAGCTAGTCTGTAATCAAGTCACAAAAGGCAAGCGAAGGTAGATTACGAGAAATCTTGGCAAAGGATGCAAACAGGAACAGGAGAGACTTCTTTACTTATGTAAACTCTAGAAGGAAGGGTATGAATCAGATTGGTGTACTTAATATTGATTGTTTGATCATTGAGGAATGAGTATTTTGCATCTACATTCACACATGAGGAGTTAAGGGAAGTGCAGGCCACATGTTAATCAAACTGTAACAGGGAGCTGAAGGATTTTGTAATAACTGAGAGCAAAGTGGAGAAGAAAATATTGAAATTAAACATAAGAAAGACTCCTGTGGTGGATGGGATCTATCCAGTTATATTAAAGGAGATAGCAAAGGAAGTAATCAAATCCTTAGTCATGATTATGAGAGTATCCTTGGATTCCGAGGTAATCCCCACGGACTAGAGATGTGCTAACGTATCTCCATTTCACAAAGGAGAATCAAAGGGTGACATGAGTTGCAGACCTGTTAGTTTAACAGGTCTGAAATTCTGTGGAAAATAATATTATGGAGTTACTGGTTAAAGAAGGACTGCAGGATCATCTAGACAAGGCCGCAGTTATAGTTCAGACACAGCATAGCTTTGTTAAAGGGAAGTCTTCTCTGACCAATTTGATTGGATTCTATGAAGTGGTCACAAAGGAACTGGCTGCAAAAAAATAATTTTGATATCATATACTTCATTTTAGGAAAGTTTTTGACACTGTTGCACATTTTTTTTTTTTTTTTTTTCTTTTCTGAAAACCCCCGACACGAGAGGTATTAGAACCTTTAGTACTTAGTACCATGCTTGGGTTGGAGGTTGAGAAGATGAAAGAAGATATTTGTTGACATTAGACTTGAACTTCTGTAGACTAATTTTCAGGAAATATGTATGAAGGAAGGTTGTTCCAGAAAACGGCAGATGAATGAATAAACTAGGAAGATGAAAAGTTGGTTCTGTGAGTTTGAAGTTGGACAGTAAATGGATGTTGGCTGATGCTGGCACATGTTTTGAAAGAGAGAGAGAGTGGGAATTATAGAAGACAATTCAGAAGAACAGTGCCCATGGAAGTATCTGTAGAAGAGGCATGCAGCAGAAACAGTACGTCTATGAGACAGCGAGTGGAGACACTGCCCTCTTCTGAATGGAATCTAGAAGCCTGAGAGAGGTTTTGGGGGCACCGTCCCAGATGTGAGAACAATATTCCCTGGTAGGGTGGATTTGTGATGTGTAAAGAGCTGTTTGGAAGAAAAGTAATGTTGAGAGCGAAAGAGAAAACCAAGTTTTTTTGATGCAGAGGGAGCAATATTTGTAATGTGCTTGTGCCAAGAGAGAGATTAGAAGTCAATGTAATCCCCAAAAGAGATATATCGTCTTGCCTAAAAATTGGAGCATCACCAAAGATAAGCATAGGAGCAGAAGAATCCTTTTTGCGAGATATAAGACAAAAGCCTGAGTTTTAGAAGGATTGAAATCAACTAAGTTGTCTTTGCCCCACTGAAGAATTACCTCGAGATCGGCATTTAAGGAATTGATAGCGGAGATTAGAAGGTCAAGCTGATTGAGCAGGGCAAGGTTTCTTGAAATGGAAGACCTCTACAAATTGGAGAAGTATGGCATTAACGGCAAGTTGCTTCTATATATAAAGGAATGGTTGAGTGGGAGAAGAGAGACAGTGGTAATCAATGGACACTGCTCTTTGTAGTTTTTTTTTTTATACCTTCTATACATTTCATTATTGCTGGGTATTTCTGCTATTACTAGCAGTTCCCCGGATCTATCAATCATCCCAATATATTAATTTATCTTTCATTTTTTAGCTGTTACTTTTCACTACAACTAATTATTATTTATACAGTATATATATACACTGGTGTTCAAAGAAAGTGCATCACCTAGGAATTTCACATTTCTAACCCTTTTTCGCGATGGCATGTTACATTAATGACTAGCATCACAAATGGAAATATAAACAAAAGATATTTATTAATAGTTAAGGCAAAGCTAAGTAATATTTGACAGGTGCTCTCAAAATATTCCAAAATGAGCATTTGCAACCTTTATACAACAGTTTTGGTAAACATGACAATTATGGCTAAAATGTTATCAAAGCCCTCAGTTTGCTTCAGTTTATCATTTTAAATGGAAAACAAAATGAAAAGTTTGCCAGATGCAAACTAATATTTAGTCGAATTGCCTCTGGCCCTGATGACAGCAGCACATCGTATAGGCATTGACAAGATAAATTTCTGAAGATAATCAACTGATAGTTCATGGTTCCAAACACAAATTATGGCTTCCTGAAGTTCATGAGGGTCTTTAGTTTTTCTTTTTGGCAACTGCAGATTCCACATGATGCCAACAGTTCTCTATAGGATTCAGGTCTGGGCTCTTTCCTGGCCAGCAAAGAGTTGTAATGGACTGTTCTTCCAACCATTTTTTCACCTGTAACAAATGTAAACACATTACTGTCGAACCTCTACTGCACAAATGAAGATAAAATAACTACAGAAGTGCCTACTTACACTTTTCGCCTGATGACAAGGAGCAGAGTCATCTTGAAAGTTGCAGTTACTTGGCATGTTGAAATGGTCTCTAATGGTTGGCAGCAATTTGCCTTCCAATATAGCCAGGTATCCATTGGCATTTACAGAACCTTTTATAAACTGTAGGTAACCTACTCCGCGATACAAAATGCACTCCCATATCATTTGGCTGGTAGGGAATTTCACTGTAGAACATACAGTCTGGATGGTATTCTTCACCATGTCTACGGCGAATTATTTGTCTCCCATCAGAGCCATGCAGGTTGAATTTCTTCTCATCTGAGAAAATAACTGACTTCCACTGCTTGGGGGGGGGGGGGGTTGTTATTTGGTTTTTAGGAATATTAGCAACTAAGGCCATATTGCTCCGGGGAATGCGGTGGTCATTCCCTGACCTTTCCACATCCTCCGTATTTGGTGGGTACAGGCTTGAACCCCGGTCTAATCAAGAAGCGTGTGCTACGCACTGCTGCTCCTGCCCACCTGGCTACAGAGGCGCCTGGGGGGAGGGGTCCATTTGACATGCTCCTTACACCAAATTAATCAGGCCTTTTTCAATTTTTGTGTGAGGAGGGTCTTCTTTTTAGGATGATGGGCTACAAGTCCATTTTTGAAGAGGCATCTTCTGACTGTTACCGCACTTGCTACCACTCCTTCATGTTCTTCCCATTCTATTTTCAGCTCAGATGAAAAGCTTTACGGTTTTTAAGGCATAAGCACTTCAAAATGCAGTCCTATTCTGGTTCCTTTTTTCCTATCAGCAGAACCAGTATTCATGAGTTTGGAAAGAAATCTACTCACTCTCGACTGATTATAAGACACTGTAAGCAATATGACGGGAAAAACATCCTTCCTCACATAAAGCAACAATAGCACTCTTTCTTCGTGGCGTCTACTGCACGTAACTCGGCATCATGACACAAGCAAGGAATGACCAACTCTTGCAGAGCGTGCTTATATAGCTGAAAGTAACAGCTGATGCAATATTACGTCATCATGTCAATCTTATCTGATGCAATCTGTAAAAAATATTGCCATATACTTATGTTATTCGGACGACAATTACAATTTTAAGGGGTGATGCACTTTCTTTGAACACCAGTGTGTGTGTGTGTGTGTGTACACACACGCACATGGTGATTCAGGAGGAATTGTAAATATTTTGGGAGGTTATAGTATCAATTATTCTGGGTAAAAATTTCACATAAATGTGTCCAATTCTCGATGGATATGGAGATGCAACTGTTTGAAACTGGCAAGAACAAAGCCATGAGAGGCATTAAAAAATGATAAATAACTTGTATGTATTTATATACCTATTTCTCTGGACTAGAATATTATATGAAAATAAAACAATTTTACAAACAAAGAAATCAACATTACAGAAATATTTCAGTTAATGAGAGTGGGCTTGTAGGTACAATAGACAAAGTAAATTAGAAAAAACCATGGATTTAGAGTGCTCAGGGAGGTAGTTAACGTCAATTTAATCCCTCTGTCATCATACTGCCACTTAAGATGCAGCATTTTAGTCATTTTTGGGAAAGGTGGCTCAGCATAGTTCAAAAGTATTTTAGTCAGTATGGGATCTAATGATAGAAGATGAAAGGGTTCCATGGTAAGAGAAAACAAAATTGTAGTAACATATGAGAGTAGCATTAGTAGAGGCATTTGATGCAAGAAAGCAAGCTTATGCAGCATCAGCCAAAAAAAAAAAAAAAAAAACCACTTCCACTTCACCCCTCTGTTCGTTCAAAATACCTGTCCAGCTGACCCTTAAACTTATTTAGGCTATCAACTTCCACCACAAGGGATGGAAGTCTGTTCCACCAACCAACCACCCGCTGGCTAAAGGCAAATTTCCGCACGTCTATCCTACATCTGTCTTTCCTCAATTTGAATTTATGCCCTCTCAGGTGATTATTCTGAGCGAGAGGAAGAATCCCATCAGCATTGAGCATGCTCAAACCATTCAAGGCTTTATACACCTCTATCAGATCACCTCGCTGGTGCCTAGTCTCCAGACACTGTAATTTGCAAAACTTAAGCCTTTCTTCGTAAGAGCACCCCTTTGTTCCATTCACTAATCTTGTTGCCCTTCTCTGTACTCGTTCCAGCAGCTCTACATCCTTCTTGAAATGAGGCCTCCAGACCTGTATACAGTACTCTAGGTGTGGCCTGACCATTGCCTTATACAAGGGAATAATCACCTCCTTATCCCTGCTAGAAAAATTCCTATATATCATTGACAATACACCATGAGCTACTCTTGCAGCCCGTCTGCACTGCTCAGAGAACTTCATATCTGCCTGCACAACCACCCCCAGGTCCCTTTCATTCTCTACCACTATCAGTGTAGTACCACAGAGTTGATACGTTGCTCTGGGGTTGCTGTTTCCCATGTGTAGTACTTTACATTTGTCAATGTTAAACTTCATTTGCCACCTCTCAAATGAAGTAAGTTTAACAAATACCGTAGTGATTGGGTCTGTACAAATTTGTTAGACAAATAAGAGGGAAATAAGTAGAGTTTTCGTAGATAAAAACGCCCGTCACACAAGTTCAGTCGCCTACTGCCAATATTTCTTGTTTCTCAAATTGTAAGTTGTATTTTTAAAATACAGAATAAATTTAAAGAAATAACTGAAAATTCAAAAAAACAGAATAAGTTTACCCTAGAAGAAAAAATTGCTGCCCTTGATAGAACCATTTTGGAGACCAGTAAACTCAAGTGGGTAGAGAACTTGGAGTGAATGAACTTACAGTGCGTGGATGGAAGAAAGAAGAGGAGAAACTTCATGATGAAGCCAAGTCTATGGAAACAACGATGGACTGCAACGAAAATACTTGCGGCAACCACAAGAGGAACAATTGGATAAAGCTGTGTTTCAGAGGTTTGTTCGAGAACAATCTGAAGGCACATCTCTATCTGTGCCCCATCTGCAAACCCAAGCTAAATAAATTCTACATCAATCTTCATGGAAATGAGTTTACAGCATTCACTGCAAGTAACAGATGGCTAACATTTTAAAACGTGGCATGGAATAACCAAAATGGCAATATCAGGTGAGATATTGTCAGTCGATGATGAAGCTGCATGCTCTTACCCTATCCAGCTTCAGAAAATAATTGAAGATGGTGGCTATACTGCAGAACAGGTATATAACTGTAATGAGACTAGACTTGGTTATAAAATGTTAGCCAATTACACTCTGGCTTGTAAGAAACAAGGCTTCAAGCAAATGAAAGACAGAGTGACCGTACTTTTCTGTCTACAGTATGGTCACTCTGTCTACAATATAAACAGGAAATCACAAACTGAAGCCACTTTATATGTAGGAAAGTTGAAATCACCATGGTGCTTCCATCTTTTTTTTTTTTTTTTTTTTTTTTTTTTATATTTGGTTTTTAGGAGCATCAGCAACTAAAGCCATATTCTCCGGGGATATGTGGTGATCATTCCCTGACCTTTCTGCATCCTCCGTATTTGATGGTCATGGGTTTGAATCCTGGTCTAATCAAGAAGCGTGTGCTACGCACTGCTGCTGCTCCTGCCCACCTGGCTACAGAGGCGCCGTTGCTTCCATCGTGTGAACATGGCCTCTACAGTGTTCTTCCCAGGACCTATCGAATGGGTGCACCGTCTGGTGAATTTAAATGATCGCCTGGCTAAAATTCGAGTGATTCTCATGGTACTGCTCATTGATTTCAATCAATATTAATTCAAACATACTGTGCGGCCGAGGTCAATAGGACAGGAGTGGATGCCAAGTCAGGCTGGAATTGTGATTAGACGCCGAAAGATCAGTAGAACTCAGTTTTCCAGTACGTAATCTACCTATGCAGTTATAAGATCTCCCATGATTCAACCATCGTGCTGACATCATACAGTCATCGTGTAGTTCGATGCTGCGAATCCAGATTACCGAGAATATTGTCGCGTGCTTTATGTTGAGCTATCAGATGCCAGTTGGTTGATGACATTGATATGTTGGTTGAATTCTGCGATTCACTGAGTCGATTCAGGTTCACTTTTGTTATTCAAATCTTTCGGACACTTTCTGAATCGCTTCAGTGTATCAACTCACTCATTCACTCACTCACTCACTCTGTAGCCATTTCTATGACAAGCTGAGTATTCTAATTCTGCAAGCTAGTACACCACATTAAATTCTGTGAACTGTTAAGATGCATTGTTTGCACTTGGTCTATGTACAGGTGCACAAATATAATAATATATATTGCAATAAAATAAAGCAAAATAAGAACCCATAATGAGTAAGAAGTTAAATCAGAAAACAAAATTATTAAGTTTCTTTAAGAAAAATGAAATTATGATTAATATTTAGTAAATTATGAAGAATTAATATATAAAATGTTAATCTTGAGTTAAAATCACTATAAGGATTTAAATATTCATTATTAATTTTTTTACATTGAATTCTAATAAAATTGTTTTTTTTTTAAATTTGTTCTTAAAACAGTATACTTTTTAAATAAAAAGTACCTTATTTGTTAAATTTAGTGTGTTTATGTATATGTGTTGAAATTTTCACATTTCAGTTAAAAAATACAACAGTAGTCAGTATTAAATTTTTTCAGTGTTTATTGCACAAATTATCATTAAATCAATATAATGTTAAATTTCAATTGAATTTTGCTCTGGATCTCTTAAGTCACATTTATAAATAGCAGAAAATTTTATAATATTGTGAAGTATTACACTTCCCTACTTGGCTACTTTATAATGTCGCCCAGCTGGCAAAATTTTCTGGGGAGAACACTACTCTATGCAATTTGTAGGACTTCAGCAAAAATGCATTGAGTTCCAGTATTTTTGAAAACTGGTTCCATAAGCAATTTGTACTCGATGTATATAAACTCTTACAGCAACAAGGGCTGGATACCAAAGCTCTCTTGCTGCTGGATAACTGTCCTACCCATCCTCCTAATAAGCAGAGATGCTAAAATCCGGGTGAGCTACTTACCGAAAAACACCACATCAAAGATACAGCCTCTGAATCAAGGAATTATATCAGTGTTTAAAAATAAACTTCCTCAAGACTCTGATACAGCAAATAATCACTAGTGAGGATTCTGTTACCTCATTTTTAAAGAAGCTGAACTTAAAGGAAGGTTTTTACATTGGTAGAGAAATTTTTTACATTGCTGGAAACCATGACGAAAAGGTGTATTTCAAAATGTTGGAGAAACATATTGTGTGCAAGACTGATCCTAGATAACTTCCAAGTAGCCAGTGACAAAGAGGATGACTTTGATTGCTTTATAGAAGATGTCACTGCTACTTCTCAGTTCTTAGAAAAGTACAGTAATGAAGACCTGACAGAAGATGACATGGCCAATGCCGAGCGAGTACTGGCACAGTTTGTCAATAGAGAAAGAGGGGCCACAATAGAATTTTGGATAGATGGGGATAACAACTGTCCTGCATATGACTGACTCAGAAATAATCAAAAATGTTACTGGTGAAAGTCATTGATCTAGATGCACCCCCAAGATGATGAAGACGTGGTGCCAGAGCCACCACCTAAGATCGTGGAGGCACTCAGTTTAAGTGCAAACTGGACTTAAATTTATTGAAACAGAAACCGTAGATTCCATATCAATTTTACAGTTAAAATGCCTTATTGAAGTTGTTAAAACGAAACAAAGAGCTGCAATGAAACAGTCAACCCTTGATTGTTTTAAAAAAAAATGAAAGTCTTGAAAGTAACAAATAAAATGTGAACAGGTTTGTTTGCTATTGTCTGTTGAGTAGTTGAAAGAACATGGGATGCATTATGTTGTACTTTTTCTCCTGAATTTTCAACCGTTTGGTAATATCAAGACATGAAAGTAACACTCAATACAACCATGTGGAAAAGCCGTTTTTGTGAGTATTGATTTGTTTTTGTGACAAAAGGTGTGTGTTTATTTAACAAAATGAATATTGGTTTTTTTAAATACTTTATTATACAATGCATCAATAAAATAAATTTATTATACGGTGCGTCATCAATAAATTATGAAACAACATTGCATATTATTTCCATCATTATTCTTTGTTTAGACCGGGGTTTGAGCCCGTGCCCACCAAATATGGAGGATGCGGAAAGGTCAGGGAATGACCACCGCATATCCCCGGAGCGAAATGGCCTTAGTTGCTAATACTCCTAAAAACCAAATAACAACAACATTATTATTCTTTGCATGATTTTTCTAGCAAAAAATGGCTAGAATTTTCTAACGCTATCCCGCTTATATCGCGATGTGATTCTTTGGATCCCAAGCATTGCATTCTAATGGGTTTCAGCTATATATATATATATGGAGAGAGAGAGAGAGAGAGAGAGAGAGAGAGAATTAAGTGATTCATTCTCATCTGCCTACCACATAATTACTCTATTGAGATAATGTTAAATAAGAATATTTGTTTGTGTAAAAAAAACTCACAAAGTGGCTGATAGCCTATTAGTAAGTGAGGACTTTCACACCTATATGGCTACTGCTCTCTATATTTTCCCTTTCTCTTCCTACATCATCCTAAGCCACACTTTCTCCATCCTCTCCTTTACTCCTCCCCATTTCTTTTCAATTGCACTTTTTTCCCCTATTAGGGAAAAAAAAATGTTTTCCCACAACTCCTTAAGTGAAAGATCTAAAAAAATTTCACCGTACAATCTCACACATATTGTTCCATAAATCTCCTTTCAGGCACTGATAATCTGGATTTCACTTGTCTAACAATGATGATAAGTATTTTGCCCAGAGGCGGTCCATAACTATGTTTGTTGAAGGTCAATTTGCCTGTTCATGGGAGAGTGTGAAAAGAGATCATAGAATAACTTGGGGAAAAAATTCTGCATCTGCTAGAGACCAACTTAATGAAACCTGAGTGATGAGGCTGTCAGAAATTTCTCTGGTGTAGGACAGGACTTCAACCCAGACCTTTCAAAATGGGTGGTAAGTTACTGTGCCATTATATTGTTATGGAGATCGATCTTCCACTAACAAAAAGGACACATCAACGTAATTCAGTTCACAAGGTTAAGAAGATTCCAGAAAATAGCCACGTAGGACCGCTGTCCTCAGGCAAAGATTCCCAGGCTCCATATTGAAGCACTGGGCAAAGGATTGGTTGAAGTCCTTTTCGTTTTTCTAGTTTTAGTTCTCCTTAATACAGTCTTAATTCATGTCTGTCCTGTATACAACATGTTACCATACTGACTACTCTTTATCTCTGCTGTTAGTGCTTAATGTAATAGCTCTTCATGCCAAATTAATTATTAGAAAAGTTCAGTAATTGTCCTGTGAAGTATGTTGTTATTCTGTGTGCAAGACTTCTTTGCATGTAGGTGTTTAATTCTTTTGTTGTCTTATTTAAGTTTTTTTTTATTGCTGAAGTCTACAGCACAACTACTGTTGTGCTCTATACTTCAGTGATAAAAATGATACTTTGGTGACTGGCTATGAAATGCCATTGAGCTATGATGCTTCATGCCACAGTAACATAGGAAAATATAAAAGCAAGCACATTTTTGTGTTTATTACTGATTTATGTTTATTTTGTTTATTACTGATATGTACTTTTATTTCTTTTTTTTCAATTTTATTAATTTATTTCTTTTGTTAATTATTATTATTGGTATAATTTTGTGCCAAACAAGGAATTGTTTCAGCTCAGTGTTGGGTGATGTTGACATTAGTAATTTTAGCATATTCTTTCACAATGGAGACTAAAATAAACATTTTCCAATATATTTATTTACAGAGAATTCCTTCTATCTAAATATCAGCCCATGTTTCAGAAATGGGTGTACACTTTTGGACAGGAAATAGTACATCATTCATTGAAGTAAGTAATTAAAAGTAATTTCTTTATTTTGCTTTAAACTAATGTAGTAATAGTAGACATGGAAAGTTATGCAAGAAATCAAGCTTATATACCATAAGCCGAAACAAATAAATAAGTAAAACCCCTACTCAGTTCACCCATCTGTAACCTCCAAGAATTTGTATAGATCTGCTTTGAATTTATTTAACCCATCCACTTCCACAACAGATGGAAGCCTGTTCCCACAATCAACACCACTCGCTCACTGAAGGCAAACTTCCACACATCTATCCTGCAACCATCCTTCCTCAACTTAAATTTATGCACCCTCATGCATGTGGTCTCAGCAAGTGGAAGAATACCATTAACATTCACTTTCCTCACTCTATGCAAGGCTTTAAACACATCAATTAGATCTCATTTCAGGTGCCTGATTTTGAGACTCTGCGATTTGCAGAACTGAAGCCTTTCTAGGTAAGAGCACCCTTTTGTGTACCCTTCACCAATCTGGATGCTCTTCTCTGCACCTGTTCTGGCAGTTCTAAACCCTTACTAAAGTGTAGCCTAACCATGGCCTTATACAAATTGATAATCATCTCCTTATCCCTGCTAGCAAAGTTTCTGTATATTAGGCGCCTCCGTAGCCAGGTGGGAAGGAGCAGCAGTGTGTAGCATACGCTTTTTGATTAGACCGGGGTTCGAGCCCATCACCACCAAATATGGAGGATGCGGAAAGGTCAGGGAATGACCACCGCATATCTCGGAGCAATATGGCCTTAGTTGCTAATGCTCCTAAAAAAAAAAAAAAAACCAAAAACCAAATTCTGTATATTATTGAAAAACCCCTTGAGCTATCTTAGCTGCATCTCTACACTACTCAGAGAATTTTATGTCTGACTGCACGATTAACCAAAGGACTTTTTCATTCTCCACTACCCTGAGTGTAATACCACACAGTTGATAAGTTACTCTGGTTACTGCTACTTATATGCACTACCTTGTATTTGTTAATGTTAAACTTCAACTGCCATTTCTCAGCCTATCAGCCCAATTTTCCTAGATCTTGTTGCAGTAACTCACCCTCATGATGGTCATTAATCACCCTGCCAACCTTTGTATCAACTGCAAACTTAGACATTAAGCCCAATATACCTTCCTCAATTGCTCGTGTCTGGCAAGCGTGGACTAGGCACACCGAGGGTCCTGAGCTGGATACCATCATTCTTCTCTTTCTTGGTGATTCCCTTCTCTCTATCTCTTGGGGTAATTCAGAATTTTTTTTTTTTTTTGGCTGGTGCAGCATAAGCCCCAGGCTTCCTTGCACCATATGACTACTACTACTACTAATAATAATAAGGGGTGCAATGGCCCAGTGGTTACGACACTGGACTAACCACCTGATGGATCCGGGCTCGAGTCCCGCTTTGGCGGAAGCGAATGCGGCTCCATCATGCTGGAAGACCAATATAATAATAGTAGTAAAATTAGAATAATAATAAATAAATTAATAGTAATAAAAAATTAATAAATAAATAAAACATTGTGAAAGTTGCTCCAATGGACCTACCTACCCCAAGGTCGAAGCAGCAGATTGTGGCACCATCTGGTGTCACTCCTGAGAAATACCACTGGACATCGGCCGAAGCTAAACAGGCCCATCTCCATAGATGGATGATGTCGCAGAGAAATATTAATCATACTGCATCGAGTGTGGTGCAGGATGAAGTCACTTGCTTTCAGGTCTTAGGCAGGAGGGGTTGGATCGAAAAATCTGGGACTGTTTCCCTGAGAAAGACAGTGGAGCAAGTGGCACTGTCCCCCTAGAAGGGCAAGACCATCCAGCCCCCACCAACTGGAAGTGCTTCCTGTGCAACTGCACTAGTGACCACCCAGGAATGAAGAAAACACCAATGTCGAGCATTGAAATGAATATGTACATCCTGCAAGCATACTACAAAATAACGAAGCTGAAGACTGATATGACAACATACAGGGTGAGACTACATACCAAGTGGATGGAAAGATTCCTGGATATTCAAGTCAGTGAATAGCAGATTAGAGAAAGACCATCGTCATGAAGAACCTGATAGCTCCTGTAATCTTGGAAAAAATCAAGCAGGAAGTGAGCAATCAGCAATCACAAAGGATAAAGAATATGGTTAATACAGAACCAGAGGAGGAAGAGCAAGAAGAAATACAACCCACAGCAGCTGAAGTGGAAAGAGATGAGGTCATGATATCCAGAATAGAGGATGAGTGGAAGAAGGCCCTAACAGAATTTGAAGGGATGGACCCCACAAAGACCCACGTGATACCAAAGCAGAGGCCCAATAGAACCATGTGGAGAGTCACAGACCATCTCAATAGGCAAATAATGCCACATTACCTCGACAACAGTGGTGCAACACTGGAGGCCATCCACACAGCCGTGTATTGTGCTCCCATAGCAACCACTAGGATTAATGGAAGAGAAACGAGAGACCAGTAGCAGAAGATCCGAAAACAGAAGGAACCGCTAGCTTGGGAAAGAAGACTTCAGCAGAAGATAGACCAATTGACGCAGTACCAACGGGGTAATAGGAATAAGAAATTGATTGCAAAAGTGAAGAGCATCCTCAAGAAGACAGCGTCCATAGCAAACATGAGACAAAAACTCAGAGAATAGGAAATTATTTGGAAACACTGAAGCAGAACCTCCTCACTTTCAGTAAGAGATTACGCCGATACAGAGAGCGCTCCCAGAGGAAAATAAACAACCAAATCTTTGATGAGGATCAAAGACACCTCTACAGAAGTCTCGGAGAATATGGTAAAGGAGGGAATGGACCGCCCAAGCAGAAGCCTATTGAGGAGTTCTGGGACAACATATGGAGCAGGGAAGTAAGACATAGCAGCCGAGCCCCCTGGATAGAACTACAACGCAAGAAAACCAAGGATGTACAAGAGATGAGAGAGTGTGAGATTCGGGAAGAAGTAAAACAGACTATCAAGAACTCTCACAACTCTCAAATTCCAGCAATAGATAATGTCCCCAACTACTGGGGGGGCGCTTCCGTAGCCAGGTGGGAAGGAACAGCAGTGCGTAGCACACGCTTCTTGATTAGACCGGGGTTCGAGCCTGTCACCACCAAATACGGAGGATGCGGAAAGGTCAGGGAATGACCACCGCATATTCACGGAGCAATATGGCCTTAGTTGCTAATGCTCCTAAAAACCAAATAACAACAACCCCAACTACTGGTACAAGAAGCTCACTTGCACACAAAAGCACCTGGCAGAGAAGTTAACCCAAATGATAAGGCAATAGATAACGTCCCCAACTACTGGTACAAGAAGCTCACTTGCACACAAAAGCACCTGGCAGAGAAGTTAACCCAAATGATAAGGCACCTAAAGACAATCCCGAAGTTTCCTACTGAAGTAATCACATATCTGAAGCTTAAAGACAAAGATACAAGAAACCCAGCGAAATACAGCCAATCACCTGCCTCCAACAATGTACAAAATCCTGACCAGCTGCATAACCAGGGAGATATCAGACCACTTGGAGAGCCAGAACATAATGGCCGAACAGCAGAAATGATGCAAGGAGCAATTAACTATAGATGCCGTGGTTATAGAGCACTTGGAGAGCCAGAACATAATGGCCGAACAGCAGAAATGATGCAAGGAGCAATTAACTATAGATGCCATGGTTATAGAGCAAGCCTACAAGAAGCGCTGCAACATGTACACAAACTAGATCGATTACCACAAGGCCTTCAGCTCCACGCCTCATAGCTGGCTAATAGAGGGGCTGAACATCTACAAAGTCAATCTGATAGTGACAAACTTCCTAGGAGAAACGCATTTTGTTAGGCTGTGATATGTTGGAGAATCACCCCCTTTGGTTCTTCCCCGAGCCACAGCACTCCCGCCACTTTGTAAAAGGAGAGATTCAGCAGCAGATGCCCCATCACTTCAGGGAGGCTACCAGGCACTTAAGCAGGCGAAGGAAGAACATAGTGTTTTGATAACACTATATTCAAACCATTATTGAAATGTTACATTCTGTCCACTGTAGTGTTTTGAGACTTTCCCTGGAGAGGTGGGGCATTAGCTGCTGAATCTCTCCTACATTTTTCTCTGGTATTATTTTGTCACCCTTTCTCAGTATACATTGCACAACCTTCATTTCCACTCTGTTAGATTTTTTCCTTTATTAATTTTAGTTTGTGAGAGCTTTAGTCCAGGTAAAGGAAATATATTCTCTCATTGGTTTTTTAGAGTTTTTTATTTCTGAAAATTCTCTTCAGTCTGTTATAAAATTTATTTAGGATAAACTTATCTCTGAAAGGAGACTTGCCATATCCCTGACATTTTGTATGTCAGTGATATGACAAGTCTGGTGACTACAAGGGTAATTGTATCTCTTTTCCTTACTCCCAACTTCACAAAAGACTCGTGGTTTAATGAGGGTAGATGTCCAAGCAACAGTGAAAGGGTTACAATCCATTATGACCAATTTAACTGATGTTTTCATGTCCACCCTGTATATTTCTATGGTCAAGCTCCAGTTAATGGGCAGTACTGAATGAAAATGAGTGGTGATGGTTGTTATCTTTCTTCAAGTCTAGAATGATGGAAAGGGTTCCTACGAAGGCACATTTCCTTCAGCATTATTTTACTCTATACAACATTCATTGTACAGAGTAAAATAAGAGAATCATTTTTACAAATTGCATTAAAAAGTGAGAATGGGTTTGGAGTTTAGGTGGGAGGTAGTTGGTTACTGTACTGTTGATTACACTTATAGTTAGCCCTTCTCCTCCCACTGAACGTTAATCAAATTTTTGTTTTTAATTGTAATTTGCATAAATTATTCTTTTCAGCCTTATTTTACTTGGTATAATAGGCTGACAATGAATGCAGAGCACTGATATGAACCATAGACTCTGTCTGATCTTGGTTTCACTTCTACTTCTGTATATTTTTCACCTGTAACTGTAAACTTCACTAGGAGACATTTTTCATACTGTTTGTCAGATGGTTGAGTGTGAGTTAGAAGATTAGCACTTTGAGCTGTCATCTCAATAGTGGTCATTGTGCGTAGAACTCTCAGAGAATATGACCTATGTTGATATTTTGGGCAGCTCTCTATCACCTATACCAGATATCATGAACTAAGCCATAAAGCTGTTCTTGTGAGGCTCTGTTCTGATCTTCAGACCAGAGCCTCAGAATTGGCCTGGAAGCTATATGGGGTGGGTTCTATGGATCATCTTTTGCATGAACTTTGAAGGCTGGATAAAATTATTCCAAAAAGAATCAGTTGTTTTGTGCTAAAGTAGGTTAACACATTTTTAATTTTCTGAATAACTCTCACTTTCTTGAAATGTACTGATGATGATTTTTAGTATAGTATATGTTATGTTAAAACAAACAAACAAAAAAAAAAAAAAAAAAAAAAAAATGAGGAATTGATTTTTGTGTGTGAAATTGTGTTCTAGATTTCCCTATGCTAGTGGGTTTTATAAACTTCTGGCTCTGTGTTTAAAGATATGCTCAAATATTCAGTATTTTAAGGTAAGTAAAATAGTGTTTTTTCATAAACAGATTTAAAGTATTATTATATTATATTATTTAACTTAATTAATTAAGTTAATTTAAGTTAATTGTATTTCCATTTAAATGAAAATATAACTCTCTTTGTATGTTATATGATAGTATGGAAAAGTTAGCAGCTATGATTTATATTGAGGGTATTGATTGATAAACTATTATAGTTTATCATCTACATTAGTCTAATATAGACTAGTATAGATACCTGTTTAGTTGATGATGTGGGGCAAAGTAACACTTAAACACACACACACACACACACACACACACACACACACACACACACACACACACACACACACACACACACACACACACACACACACACACACACACACACCTCGAGTTCTTGTTTGTTGCCACAACAGCAGACAAACTCGAGATGCTTGTGTAAGTGTTCTGAGTATAGATGATGTTACTGCTAGAGAAACAAGCTTAAATAACCAGAAGGGATGTGCCATGGTAGTAGGCTGTACAAGAACACTTAGTATAAAGAGTGTCGTCAATGAAATAAGTGAATTCAAAGTGCTGGTTGGGACAACTAATGCTGACATAATAGGGCTAATGGAAGTGTGGTGTCATCCTGAAATAGGGGATGGATGATGTTTTGCTATGCTCCACATAATGTATTTAGGGAAAATGGAAAGGGTGGTGGAGTCATGCTTCTTTATCAAAAGCAGTCTGAGCACTACAAAAGCTTTTGCATATTCAGTGTTGTGAATGCTAATGTAGAATCTTTGGGTATGAGTTGATAGCAAAGTTATGATGAAAGTGAGAGTAACCTACAGACCAGAAGATTTTGAAGGTTATTACAACAGCCTCCACTGGTAAATCGAGTGGCCGAACAAGTGTGAATGTTTTATTACGGATGATTTCTCTTTTCCTCTGAATGATTGGAGCAAATCGGTGGAAAATTTGCCTTTGGAAACAAAATTTTTTTTAATTATTTAGATGCTTTTTATAAAATAACAATCAGTCATGTTCTTTACCTGATTATCATTAGCATTAGTAGAGGCATTTGATGCAAGAAAGCAAGCTTATGCAGCATCAGCCAAAAAAAAAAAAAAAAATAATAAATAAATAAAAAATAACCACTTCCACTTCACCCTTCTGTTCGTTCGAAATACCTGTCCAGCTGAGCCTTAAACTTATTTAGGCTATCAACTTCCACGACAAGGGATGGAAGTCTGTTCCACCAACCAACCATCCGCTGGCTAAAGGCAAATTTCCTCATGTCTATCCTACATCTGTCTTTCCTCAATTTGAATTTATGCCCTCTCAGGTGATTATTCTGAGCAAGAGGAAGAATCCCATCAGCATTGAACATGCTCAAACCATTCAAGGCTTTATACACCTCTATCAGATCACCTCGCTGGTGCCTAGTCTCCAGGCACTGTAATATGCAAAACTTATGCCTTTCTTCGTAAGAGCACCCCTTTGTTCCATTCACCAATCTTGTTGCCCTTCTCTGTACTCGTTCCAGCATCTCTACATCCTTCTTGAAATGAGGCCTCCAGACCTGTATACAGTACTCTAGGTGTGGCCTGACCATTGCCTTATACAAGGGAATAATCACCTCCTTATCCCTGCTAGAAAAATTCCTATATATCATCGACAATATACCATGAGCTACTCTTGCAGCCCATCTGCACTGCTCAGAAAACTTCATATCTGCCTGCACAACCACCCCCCAGGTCCCTTTCATTCTCTACCACTGTCAGTGTAGTACCACAGAGTTGATACGTTGCTCTGGGGTTGCTGTTTCCCATATGTAGTACTTTACATTTGTCAATGTTAAACTTCATTTGCCACCTCTCAACCTTTCCAGATCCTGTTGCAACCATCTGCTCAACCTTTCCAGATCCTGTTGCAGTAGCGTAGTGTCCTTGACAACCCTGCCAACCTTCGTATTGTCTGCAAACTTGGACATTAAGCTTGATAATGCACAAACCAAATGACATTGTCGGGCTGACAGTACAGGAATCATTTTCAGGGAATGATGGGTGTGTTGCAGCTTAGTTAGCCCATCTGATGGTATGGGGTGAATTTGAACAGGTACTTGGCATTGATATTTATAGATGAAAGGTTCTTGTGGTGTGAAGAAAATTTGTGATCAAAGCTGGGAAGCATAAAATTCACGATGTTAGCATAACAGAATAGTTGTTAGAAAAACTTTCAAGCTTAAAGGCCAATAAGGCTCCTAGAGTTGATGGTATATACTTAGTAATTTATGGAGATGACAAGAGAGTGTATTGAACTATTAAGGTTAATTATGAGGGTATCACTGGACTCAGGAGAGATTCCTTTGGATTGGAGAAGTCCCAGTGTATTGCTAGTTACATAAAGATTCTAAGAGTGAGGTGGGTAACTGCCGACTTGTCAGTCTGATTTCAGTGATAGGATAAATCATGGAATGAATGATCAAGAGTGAAAGAAAACATAGAATGGTTTTGTAAAAGGAAAATTATATTTAACCAACCTGGTTTTGTTATTTTATAGTAATTAACTGGAAGTAGGAAATTATTTTGATATTGCTTACTTGAATTTTAGCAAAGCATTTGACTCAATCCTGAATGAGAGAGTACTGTATAAGATGGAACACACTGAAATCAGAAGAAAAAAAATCCTAAAATGAATTGCTCTTTGCATTGAGCTAATGGTTACTCCTCACATTGAGCAAACATAAGAAGTAAAGATACCCAGGGATCAAACTAGGCTGGTTTTCATTTTCATAAATGACATCAAGAAGAATGGAGGGTGATGTAAAAATATGAAGATGATGTGAAGATTGGAAGAGTGATGAATGATTGATATCAAGCAATGCTTTTTCAGGATGGCTTGGATATGCTTCTAGGACAGTCAGAAAAGTGGCAGCTATGTTTTAATTCTGAAAAATGCAAGATCTAAAAATTGGGAACAAAACCTCAGAATAACTTATACACTCGGTGGGGTTAAATTAAAAACAGTAGAAAAAGAAATGAATTCGGGATTTATGTGGTCAGATGCGAAATTTGTACAGCAGTGTAGACAGGCTGTGAATAAGGCCAATAGTGAATTACTGATGATATATCCATTATTTGCTTATAGAGTGGGAACTTGTGATCTGACTGTATAAAGCAGTTTATAAGACTGTACGATGTGAAGTTTGTGGTGATTAATGTTCAGTGTCAAGCAGCACTCTTTTAGAATAACTTGGATAGTCTTCAGGGGTGGTTAGAATTGGCAGCTATGTTTTTACTATAGCCCTAGTTGCTGATGCACCATTAAAACCCAAACAACCAACCAGCTATGTTTTAATGCAGAAAAAAAAAAAAACTTTGGAACAACTACCTCAAAATAGCATAACTGGGGTTAAATTATAAACAGTAGAAGAAGAAGAAAGGGATTTTGGATTTACAAAATCCCTTTAATAGTTTTACAAAAATTTTACTTTAATTTACAAAATCCCTCTGAAAAATTCATTAGACATGAATTTTTCAGAGCAGTGTACATAGGCAACAAGGAAAGCCAGTGGGGTCCATCGATGATTTATCCCTCATTTGCTTGTAGTGATTGGGAGGTCATGACACCTCTGTATAAGGCAGTCTTGATTTTGAACAGAATACGAGTAGAAAACTTTCTTATTTCCCAGTGGTAGTTGAGCATTCTAGTCTCTTGCTAAAAATATTTCCTTCAGCTTCTGTACATCTATACTCCCACCCCTCTGTTAAAATATAATGGTTGTATTGCATCCTCTGATAAAGATAAAGTCAACTTACTAGCTTTCTGCTTATCTTCTAGCTCTTTTATTGATGATCTTGGTAAACCTCCACCTACTACCATACCCCAGTACACTCCACTCAAAGCCTCCTGTGATCTTCTGTCAGAAAGAATGATAGAAGAATTCTGAACTTGATGCCAAGAAAGTTCCAGGTTATGATGGCATTTCTCTGCTTGTTTTTGAAACCTGTGCTTGCATCTGATTTGTGTTGCCTTTTTACATTTTCTTATTCTGCTGTTGTTTTCCTTTTGCTTGGAAATTTGCTCATATCTAATGCCAGTCCTTAAAAAAAAGTGTGGTAGATAGTAGTAGTAGTAGTGGCATGTGATGCAAGAAAGCAACTGTACAAGCTTATGCAACATCAGCCAAAAAATAAAAAAATAAAATAAAAAAATCACACCATTCCCTCCAAATGCCTGTCCAGTTCCTCCTTAAATTTATTCAACCTATCAACTTCCGCAACGACAGATGGAAGTTTGTTCCAGCAATTAACCACCCGCTGGCTAAAGGCAAATTTCCGCACATCTATTCTACATCTGTCCTTTCTTAATTTGAATTTATGCCCCCTTAGGTTTGTAATCTGAACAAGTGGAAGGAACCCATCAGAATTCAGCGTGCTGAACCCATTCAAGGCCTTATACACCTCAATCAGATCACCGCGCAGGTGCCTAGTCTCCAGCCACTGCAATTTGCAGAACTTAAGCCTCTCTTGATAAGGATCCTCTCTTGAAGAGGATCCCTTCATTCCCCTCACCAATCTTGTTGCCCTTCTCTGTACACGCTCAAGCAAATCTACATCCTTCCTAAAATGAGGCCTCCAGACCTGTACGCAGTACTCAAGGCGTGGCCTGACCATTGCCTTATACAGAGGGACAATCACCTCCTTCTCCCTGCTAGCAAAATTCCTATATATCATTGACAAAACCCCATGACCTGCCCTAGCAGCCTGTCTGCATTGCTCAGAAAACTTCATATCTGACTGCACAATTACTCCCAGGTCTTTTTCATTTTCTACCACCTTAAGTGTAGTACCACACAGTTGGTACGTTTCTCTGGGGTTACTTCTACCCATATGCAGTACTTTGCATTTGTCAAGGTTAAACTTCAGTTGCCACTTCTTAGCCCATCTGCCCAAATTATCCAGATCCTGTTGCAGTAGCACACTGCCATTACTGTCATTAACAACCCTGTCAACCTTTGTATCATCTGCAAACTTCGACATTAAGCCTGATATACCTTCATCAATATCATTGATAAATATACAAAACAACAGTGGACCTAACACCGAAACCTGTGGGACTCCACTAATAACACGAAGAGCAGCACCCATTGATTACCACCCTCTGTCTTCTCCCACTTAACCATCCTTTTATCCATTGTAGTAACTTATCCTTAATACCATTCTGCTCCAATTTGTACAATAGTCTTCCATGCGCAACAGTGTCAAAAGTTTTTCTGAAATCCAAATATATGATATCAAAATTATTTTTTGCATCCAGTTCCTTTGTAACCACATCATGATATCCTATCAAATTTGTCAGACAAGACTTTCCCTTAACAAACCCATGCTGTGTCTGAATTATTGCTGCAGTTTTGTCTAGATGATCCTGCAATGCATCTTTAACCAGTGACTCCATTATTTTACCCGGAACAGAAGTTAAACTAACTGGTCTAGTAACTGTAATTACTCGTGTTGCCCTTCGATCCCCCTTTTGTGAATTGGGTATACATTTGTATATCTCCAGTCCATGGGGACCTCCCCTGAATCCATGGATGCTCTCATAATTATGGCTAAGGGTTTGCTTAGTTGCTTTGCCGCCTCCTTTAATATAATTGGATAGATCTCATCCACCCCAGGTACTTTTCTTATGTTTAACTTCAACAATTTCTCCTCCACTTTACTTTCAGTTATTACAAAATCATTAAGTATCCTGCTACAATTTGATAACCTTCTGCCATTTTCAAACCTTAATAATTCCTCATGTGTGAATGTAGATGCAAAATACTCATTCAGTTTGTTTGCTATCTGAGCAGGATCATCAACAGTCGAACCATTGATGTCAAGTGAACCAATCAGATTCATCCCCTTCCTTTTAGAGTTTATATAAGTAAAGAAATCCTTGTGTTTTTCTTAGCATCTTTTGCCAAGGGTTTCTCGTAATCTGCCTTCGCCTGCCTAACCTCCTTTGTGACCTGATTACAGACTAGTTTATATCTGCCATAGGCTTCTGAGTCGCTTGATAATTTATAAGCATCCCATGCATTTTTCTTCTCTGTTACGAGTCTCATTAATTCATTTGATAACCATTTAGGCCTAAACCTTGGACAATATTTCTTAATAGGTATGAAACTTTTAGTAGCATCCATGATTAATTCCTTGAATGCTTCCCACTTAGAATTTACTGTTGGTAACATCGTCAGTTGATCCCACTGTACAGAATTTAAAAACTGTCGGAGACCACTGTACTCACCTTTACGGAAGCAAAAACCCTTTCCTTTACCCCTGATGGTAATTAAATCTTTAAGTAAATCCCACATCAGTACACTGATCACTGCCACCTAGGTTCCTTTATCTGCAAATTCTTAATACATGAATGATCACTGCTGATAACCAGATCAAGAGTATTACTTTCTCTGGTTGTCTAGGCGCCTCCGTAGCCAGGTGGGAAGGAGCAGCAGTGCGTAGCACATGCTTCTTGATTAGACCGGGGTTTGAGCCCGTCACCATCAAATACGGAGGATGCGGAAAGGTCAGGGAATGACCACCGCATATCCTGGAGCAATATGGCCTTAGTTGCTAATGCTCCTAAAAACCAAATAACAAAACAAAAACAAACTCTGGTTGTCTCTCGAACATGCTGCTACAGAAAACAATCATCCAATAAATCCACAAAAGTCTGACTAGTGTGTGAGTGACCAACCCACAAGTTCCAATCAATATCTGGGAAGTTAAAATCCCCCATTATAAGACATTCCGATTTACTAGCCCACTCTATTTCTCTGAACAATTGTTCATTGTACTCATTCGATCTTTTACATCTGGTTATCGTTCTATTGTACTTACCTCTACTTTTCCAAATAATGGAGAAAGCCCTCAACTACCATCTCTAAAACTTTCTTTAAACCTTCCATCTGATCAATGATTGCCAATATGGATTCCATAAGTGTCAATCAGCTGATAATATTAGGCTTATGGTACTTATCTTTGGTCATATTCAGTGGAAATGTTTGTTGAAAACTGGAGCAGTTGCTCTTGACATTTTTGGGCCTTTTAATCATTTTTGCCATAGTCTTCCAAAGAAGTTTCCATCTTATGGATCGTTTACTGTTGTTTGCAAGTGAGTATACTCATTCAGCGCTCGCTCTCTCTCTCTCTCTCTCTCTCTCTCTCTCTCTGTTTCAGCTTTTTCTCCCACTCTTTTCTGCTTGTATATTAATGACCTCCTTCCACTGACTAGAAATCTTATCCATAGTTTTGATAACATAGTACCTACATTCCACCTTCATTTTGAGAAACTTCGTCCTGTGCAAACATCTTCAACTTCTTTGAATATCATCCATCAAGTCTTTAATTGCAGATCATCATGTAATTCTGTGGGTCAAAGAAAACTTAGTTAATTTTATCACTCTAAAACATAATCCTGTGTTATCTCCTGAAAAAAAAGTTTACAGCTCCTTTGCTCATTTTTTGATAACTCAGATTTATAGACAAGATCATATCTCTACTAGGAATTACCGTAATTTTCAATCTTTCTTAGCATAAGCACATCACATATACTGCTTCTTCTGCATCTAAAAAAACTAGATTTTCTTTTTTGCTCTTGCCATTACTTTTATTCTAAACAACTACTCACTCTGTACAAATCTTAAATTTGCCTTACTGTGGAATATTGTTTCCGTATCTGGGTTGTGTTCTGAAACCCTCTTCCAAGCTTCTAGACTCCATTTAAAAGAGGGCAGTCAGATTAATTAATAACTTGTCTCTTACAAAGTCTCTCCACTCTCTGCCTCATAGATATTTGGTTTTTGCTTGTTGCCTTTTCTGTAGATAGTTCCATAGGCACTTTTCTTCTGAATTGGCAACTGTAATTCACAAATATTTATTTCAAAAAAGTCCAGACACATTCTGCAACCATTTAGCATCCATTCACTGCCCAACTCCAAACTCGCCAAGACAACTTTTTCTCTTCTTAATTTATACTTTATACTTCTGTTTTCTGGAACAGACTTGCTTTACCTGTATTTCCCGAAAATTACAATGTGCAGAAATTCAAGATTGCAATGTACAGATATCTTCTGTCTTCTCAACCAGCAATCCATACGTGATACTAAGTACTCTAGGCTTTAATACCTTTTGCATAGTTTTCATTAAAAAAAAAAAAAAAAAAAAAACCTAAAAAACCATTGAAATTCTTGAAAGGGTTTGGAGATGGACAAGCTCGCCTAGTAAGATTGGTAGAAAGGTGCCCATACGAAGAAAGATTTTGACTATGCAGGCTACAGAGTTTGGTAACTAGGCGTGTTAGAAAAGATCTAACTGAGATGTATAAAACTCTTCGAGGAGAAATTAAAATATGGGTGAATGTTTCATTGTTATAAGTAACTCCAGAACTAGGAGACTAAGTTCAAATTGCTCTGGTCTAACTAGCTTACAGAAATTTTCTGTTAGCTAGAAAGTTGTTAATTACTGAAATAAGTTGTTTCCATGGGAGGCCGAGGCTGACAGAACATGGTAATTTATTGTGACCCCAACATTAACAGGATATTTCTTGCAAATCACAAACTAGTTTCATCAGCTCTACTTCTCATTGTATTTTCATGCATGTAAGGGTTATGTGGGAGGGAATGGATGAACATTCATAACTGAAAGGTCGGAAAACTGCTAGCTTGGGGAGATTCACAGACTAATAGATTAACAGTAGTGGCAGGCAGAGATGAAAGCAATTTTTACACTGCTTCTATTGGAATGAGCAGCAGCCTGGAAATCAAGGTGCTGGCAATTTCAAGAACTGTTGGGAGTTTTCGTGTAACAAGTAAATAAATAGGTTGTGTTAGAGTAATTAAGATTAACAACAGGTGCTTGTGCACTTGCATGTACACCAATGCTAGGAGTATAGCATTTGATGAGCTTGAAGTTCTGGTCATATCATCAATATGTTGGGATATCATTGATGTCGTGTCGCACAGTTATAAGGAATGCAGAATTGGAATTTGAGGAGTACAATGAGTGTATTGATAGGAAGGGAGAAAGGGGTTATGCTGTTAGCTAAGAAACATAAAATCTAAGGCATTGCATTCAGTTGACATGGGTGGACAGTGTTTAGTCAGTTTGGTATGACATAAGCACTGGGAAAGCAAAATTGAGAGTAAGAGTGTGTTAGAGCAGTGTTCTGCAACTAGTGTGCCACCAAAAGATGACAGGTGTGCCATGAGCTTTGCTGAAACTGTATACCCATAAAAAATACTATATGTATTATGATTAGAAATTGACAACTGAAAACTTTTACCTAATTTAAGAAATTAACTGTACATTATTTACTCCAAATTATAGTTTTTATACATCAAATTGTAACAGGGTGCTTAATGATTTTGTAATAACTGAGAGCAAAGTGGAGGAGAAATTGTTGAAGTTAAACATAAGAAAGGCACCTGTGGTGGATGGGATTTATCCATTTATATTAAATCAGGCGGCAAAGAAACTAAGCAAACCCTTAGCCACAATTATGAGAGCATCTTTAGACTCAGGGGAGGTCCCCACGGACTGGAGATGTGAAAATGTATCCACAATTCATAAAGGGGGATCGAGGGGTGACACAAGTAATTACAGACCAGTTAGTTTAACTTCTGTTCCGGGTAAAATAATGGAGTCACTGGTTAAAGATGCATTGCAGGATCATCTAGACAAAACTGCAGCAATAATTCAGACACAGCATATGTTTGTTAAGGGAAAGTCTTGTCTGACAAATTTGATAGGATATTATGATGTGGTTACAAAGGAACTGGATGCAAAAAATAATTTTGATATCATATATTTGGATTTCAGGAAAGCTTTTGACACTTTTGTGCATGAAAGACTATTGTACAAATTGGAGCAGAATGGTATTAAGGGTAGTTGCTACAATGGATAAAAGGATGGTTGAGTGGGAAAGACAGAGGGTGGTAATTAATGGGTGCTGCTCTTCGTGGACTAATGTTATTTGTGGAGTCCCACAGGGTTCGGTTTTGGGTCCACTGTTGTTTTGTATATTTATCAATGATATTGATGAAGGTATATCAGGCTTAGTGTCGAAGTTTGCAGATGATACAAAGGTTGGCAGGGTTGTTAATGACAGTAATGGCAGTGTGCTACTGCAACAGGATCTGGATAATTTGGGCAGATGGGCTAAGAAGTGGCAACCGAAGTTTAACCTTGATAAATGCAAAGTACTGCATATGGGTAGAAGTAACCCGAGAGAAATGTACCAACTGTGTGGTACTACACTTAAGGTGGTAGAAAATGAAAAAGACCTAGGAGTAATTGTGCAGTCAGATATGAAGTTTTCTGAGCAATGCAGACAGGCTGCCAGGGCAGGTCATGGGGTTTTGTCAATGATATATAGGAATTTTGCTAGCAGGGAAAATGAGGTGATTGTCCCTCTGTATAAGGCATTGATCAGGCCATGCCTTGAATACTGTGTACAGGTCTGGAGGCCTCAATTTAGGAAGGATGTAGATTTTCTTGAGTGTGTACAGAGAAGGGCAACAAGATTGGTGAGGGGAATGAATGGATCCTCTTACCAAGAGAGGCTTAAGTTTTACAAATTGCAGTGGCTGGAGACTAGGCACCTGCGCGGTGATCTGATTGAGGTGTATAAGGCCTTGAATGGGTTGAGTCCGCTGAATTCTGATGGGATCCTTTCACTTGTTCAGATTACAAACCTAAGGGGGCATAAATTCAAATTAAGAAAGGACAGATGTAGAATAGATGTGTGGAAATTTGCCTTTAGGAAGTTGATAGGTCGAATAAATTTAAGGAGGAACTGGACAGGCATTTGGAGGGAATGGCGTGATTTTTTTTTTTTTTTTTTTTTTTGGCTGATGTTGCATAAGCTCATACACTTGCTTTCTTTCATCACATGCCGCCACCACCACCACCACCACCACTACTACTACATGTTTGTAATGCTATTCATTATTATAGTTCACAATATGCCATTATTACCAAAATATAATGTTGTATGTGTGGGACAATAAATTATTTTTCATGTGAGTATCCAACACTTGTTTTCTAAAATTATTTTTGTGTTTGTCCTACCGATATTTCTCATTTTGTTGCTGCACTGACTGGAATAAGTGGATTTGTGGATACAATGCATTGTAAATAGGTCATTTGAGATGTTCCCAACTGTATGGCTGCTTGCTGCTGGTAATAAAGTTGTGATGGACTTCATTAAAGAACATTTAGAAAAGTTCAAGGATTATTTTGGAGAGTGCGTTAAAGATTTCGACTGGATTCATGATCCATTTGTTGCGGTTGCAAAATCTCTTCAGATGAATGTACAAGGGGAACTAACAGATCTGAAGGCTGACAGAACATTGCGATTAAAACTGTGAGGTGCAGTCGAACACAATTTGGTTGTCAGTAATGAAAGAATACCTGGCTAGCTCCAATATAGCAATTAATATGTTATTACCACTTTTGACTAAATATTTGTGTGAACTGGACTTTTTGACCTTTAGTGAAATTAAAACATCAAAGGGGGGGGGGGAGGGAGAGAGAGAGAAAGAGAGAGAGAGAGAGAGACTCAGATCCATTGAAGAAGAAACAAGGCTTTCATTGTCAATGATTCCGCTATGCATCAACCATCTGTGTTCAGCAAGGCACAACTATCACATTGAACGTATGCTTAGTTATTGAGTTTAATATTAACAGACCCCAGGGTTTCCCCCATTAGCCTCTGTTGTACATCTTGTGAAGAAGAAGATTGTGCCAAAGCTGGCCATTTGTATGTAGTGTGTTGAGTGTGTAAGTGTAATGATATGTTCTGTTGTGTTGTCGGCTGACACCTGGCTCCTAGCAGGTGAGTGGCAGCAACACCTGGTCACTGCTTCCCACCCCCATCCCTGTCACGTGGAGGTAGCCAGGATCTAATTGTCTTGCTGCATATTCTTAGGAAAAGTCCCAAGGATGTGCAATAGAAGAGGAATAGAAAAGGTATTTAGGTTGGAGAATTATGGGAACTGATAAGGGGTTGGAAAAGAATAGTAAAGTGAGGGGTCAACAGATGTCTCCGTCAGAAGTAGAAGAAAATAGAAGAGAAAGCAAGTAAACAGAAGGAGCATCATCAACAAAGCATCAATCTTCAATGTAGATGATGAAGCTTTAGACTTCAAACTAGAAGTTGAGTAGTTTTATATACAGAGTTCTGGTTTCAGGAGAACCTCTTCCCAGAAATTCAACATAATTTTTATAATGAAGTCTTCAGTCTTCGAGGAAATGAAGCCACATCATCAGTCTTCGAATGAGCAAAGTCTAAAGTCTTCAAACTTCCGAAAGTAAAGTCCTCAGAAGAAAAATCAATGAGTAAGACTAGGAAAGTACACTTGAATTTTCAATCAGAAATGGTAGATAGGTTCACATTATAATGGGTGTCCTTAAATAAGTATTACTTGCTTCTTTATTGATATTATTACTTGCTCCTTATCCAGAGAAGGAATTTGTCAAGCACTTATGGGAGACTTAAGTGGAACCAATGCCAAGATTTGAGCAGATTCTCCAGACTACTGGCAAAGAAAAACCTAGAAACATCATCAGAATTTAATGATGTAGTTACAGAATCTTGAAGAACAGAAGCATTATTTTCATAGTTAATTTTTTTTTCAGTGGGAAACTTGCATGACACTTAGTCAATACTTCTTTGTCTTTTAGTCAGAATCTTAATGGTATCCTGGAAGTCAACATTAAGGCAGAATATTCAAGAAAATTGAACACATAAACAAGGATATTATACAAGAATATCACACAATATCATAATCTTTCTGACTGAAAAACCATCTTGCTGCTTCCAAGGTTGAAAGTTCATTATAATAAACGATGTTATTATAGAAAAATATCATACAATATATATTAAAATCTTTCTCACCGAAAAACCATCTTGCAGCTTCCAAGGTTGAAAGTTTGTAAAAAAAAAGTTAGCACTTATGATTTCCATAAAAAGCGAAAGTTCACATGTAGCACAACACCAGTAAAAGTATCACTATCTAAAGGTTTACTAATATTGTAATCATAATTTACATGGGAAGTCTAGTAATTAATTCTTGTTGACAAGGAAATCACCAATGGCTTACAGAACTGAAATATCTTTAAGTGGTCAAGCTCCTAAGATTTCCATTTATGTGAAAGTTCGTTAAGTGGTCAAGCTCCTAAAATTTCCATTTATGTGAAAGTTCATAAGAGAAACAACACCTGTAAAGCAGATGGACACTTGAAGACAAATCACACAGAAATAGGGCAGCAAGATTGTACTACAATCACAATATAATTCTTCACAGAAGCACCATTACGATTAACTAAAATTCGGATAGGAAATATAACTGATACTTAGTCAATTTCCCATCAGCACCTAGAGACTGCTAAATGGCCTCCAATGCTGAATTTCAAGAAGTAGTCAAGCTTTATGACTTCCAGTAAAGTGAAGGTTCACGAGAACCACATAGTTAGGAAGATAAAGTCACTCATTTTACTATTGTAATATTTTTCTTAACAAGAGCAAATTTACCCAAATGAATTAATATTAATAAAAAACTATAAAAGGAAATCTCATACTTTTATGTAGGACTGGAATTCTCTCAACCGTCACAGTCGAAGGATTATGTGATTATATAATTATATGAATAAATGTCCCATGTTTAATTAAAAACTACATTAAAATAATATAAATAGATACGTATTAAAAGATTGTCATGCAGTCAATTTCATCCCCAACATAACGCATCAAGAAAAGCCATGTGAAGCCGACTGCTATCAACACCCCCAAAAACCCAACCAATGCTGCATGCTAATATGAGAACTGAAAACAATTGTCAAATTCATCCTTAAGAAACATAAAATAAATGTACATTGAATTTAAAATATCTAAAAACATTAAATTGTCTAAACTTCTTATAAGGGACCAAACTTATTCGGGTAGATTCCGTGCTCACAAGAAGTAGTGTTAATGTTAATAGAATTTTTTTTTTTTTTTTTTTGTTTTTGTTTTCATTTGCTTTTGTACAGTGATTTAGGGTTCATAATTTGTTAATATCTGCATGAGCCAATTTCTGTTGGATTGTTGGAACAATAATAATTGATTTTATTGTGACTTATAGCATATTTATATTAACATTGCTCTAAACTATACTTTTTGGGGGCTTAACATTTTGATGTGCCGTGTTGTGTCATGGCTAAATTATGGTGTGCCGTGAACAGAAAAAGGTTGCAGAACACTGTGTTATAGGCCTAATGACTCTGTTGAGTACAACAATCAACTGTACAGAGAAGTAGAGTGGGATAGTAAATCAGAATGTCTTATAATGTGGGATTTTAACTTGCCAGATGTTGACTGGAACTAGTGGGTTGGTCACTTACACACTAGCAAGACTTTTGTGAATTTATTGGATGATTGTTTTGTACAGCAGCATGTTCAAGAGGCAACAAGAGAGTGTAATTCTCTTGATCTGATTATTAGCAGTGATTATTTATGCATTAAGAATTTGCAGATAAAGGAGCCACTAGGTGGCAGTGATCACAATGTACTGATGTGGGATTTACTTAAATATATAACTGCCATTAGGGGCAAAGGGAAAGGTTTTTGCTTTCGTAAAGGTGACTACAGTGGTTTCAGACAGTTTTGAAATTCTATTTAGTGGGACCAACTGATGAAGATGTTACCAACAGCAATTCTAAATGGGATGCATTCAAGGAATTAAACTTCAAAGCTACTAGGTATATATATCAAACCAGTTAAGAAATACTGTTAAAGGTTTAGGACTTAAATGGATGTCTGATGAACTAATGAGAGTCGTGGCAGAGAATAAAAATGAATGGGATGCACAGATGGTTCTCTGTGCTACAGTCGTTTGTTTGTTATTTGGTTTTTAGGATCATTGGCAACTAAGGCCATATTGCTCCGGGATATGCGGTGGTCATTCCCTGACCTTTCCTCATCCTCCGTATTTGGTGGTGACGGGCTCGAACCCCGGCCTAATCAAGAAGCGTGTGCTACGCACTGCTGCTCCTTCCCACCTGGCTACGGAGGCGCCGCTACAGTCGTGTAACACTGTCAGGTTCCAGGAAAGCAATGGATCAAATAACTGTTATGTTCTTCAATAATGTCAGGAACTGATAAAAAGAAGCTGTTGGTTATTGGGAAAAGTGCTAAGCCTCAATGCTTTAAGGCACTAAGAATGGACGGTTTACTGGTCAAGTACTATGCTAATAAGAATGCATGGAAGAATTCTGAAATTTTTAAGGAATGGATAATGAGGTGGGATGTGGAATTACAGTGGAAATCAAGAAATGTTCTGATTCTTGACAATTTTGCAGCACATGCAAAGTGTTCAGAATGTCTGAAAAACATCCAGCCGGAATTTTTGCCTGCCAACACAACAGGCACCTTTGTCGCCAGGTTGACAGGAGCAGCAGTGCATAGCACATGCTTCTTGATTAGACTGGGGTTCGAGCCCGTGACCATCAAATACGGAGGATTCGGAAAGGTCAGGGAATGACCACCGCATATTCCCGGAGCAATATGGCCTTAGTTGCTAATGCTCTTAAAAAAAAAAAAAAAACCGCAACCAAAGCCAACGTCTTTGGTGCAGGCAATGGATATGGGAATCATAAAAATTTTGAAGATGTACTACAGAAAGTTAGTGAACCACATCCTCCTAGAAGCGATTGAAGAAAATCTGGTGACATCATCTTCCACAGTCAAGGAAGTGAGTGAAAGGCTAACCTTCTCCTGGCAGTGCAGTTTGTTGCTGATAGTTGCCAAGATTAGCATTAGTAGAGGCATTTGATGCAAGAAAGCAAGCTTATGCAGCATCAGCCAAAAAAAAAAAAAAAAAACCACTTCCACTTCACCCCTCTGTTCGTTCAAAATACCTGTCCAGCTGAGCCTTAAACTTATTTAGGCTATCAACCTCCACCACAAGGGATGGAAGTCTGTTCCACCAACCAACCACCCGCTGGCTAAAGGCAAATTTCCGCACGTCTATCCTACATCTGTCTTTCCTCAATTTGAATTTATGCCCTCTCAGGTGATTTTTCTGAGCTAGAGGAAGAATCCCATCAGCATTGAGCATGCTTAAACCATTCAAGGCTTTATACACCTCTATCAGATCACCTCGCTGGTGCCTAGTCTCCAGACACTGTAATTTGCAAAACTTAAGCCTTTCTTCGTAAGAGCACCCCTTTGTTCCATTCACTAATCTTGTTGCCCTTCTCTGTACTCGTTCCAGCAGCTCTACATCCTTCTTGAAATGAGGCCTCCAGACCTGTATACAGTACTCTAGGTGTGGCCTGACCATCGCCTTATACAATGGAATAATCACCTCCTTATCCCTGCTGGAAAAATTCCTGTATATCATTGACAATACTCCATGAGCTACTCTTGCAGCCCGTCTGCACTGCTCAGAGAACTTCATATCTGCCTGCACGACCACTCCCAAGTCCCTTTCATTCTCTACCACTGTCAGTGTTGTACCACAGAGTTGATACGTTGCTCTGGGGTTGCTGTTTCCCATGTGTAGTACTTTACATTTGTCAATGTTAAACTTCATTTGCCACCTCTCAGCCCATCTGCTCAACCTTTCCAGATCCTGTTGCAGCAGCATAGTGTCAGTAGTGTCCTTGACAACCCTGCCAACCTTTGTATCGTCTGCAAACTTGGACATTAAGCCCGATATACCATCATCAATATCATTTATAAATACAGAAAACAATAATGGACCCAACACTGAGCCCTGAGGGACTCCACTAATAACATCAGTCCACGATGAGCAGTGTCCATTGATTACCACTCTCTGTCTTCTCCCCCTCAACCACCCCTTTATCCATAGCAGCAATTTGCCTCCAATGTCACACTGCTCCAATTTGTGTAGCAGTCTTCCATGTGCAACAGTATCAAAAGCCTTTCTAAGATCCAAGTATATAATATCAAAGTTATTCCCTGCATCCAGTTCTTTTGTGACTGCATCATAGTATCCAATCAAGTTGGTCAGGCAAGACTTCCCCTTAACAAAACCATGCTGTGTCTGAGCTATAACTGAAGTCTTGTCTAAATGATCCTGCAGTGCTTCTTTAACCAGTGCCTCCATTAATTTTCCTGGAACAGAAGTTAAGCTCACAGGTCTATAATTACTTGTGTCAGCCTTTGATCCTCCTTTGTGAATTGGGGTCACATTTGCACATTTCCAGTCTATGGGTACCTCCCCTGAGTCCAAGGAAGCTCTCATAATTATGGCTAAGGGTTTGCTTACTTCCTTTGCTGCCTCCTTTAATATAACTGGATAGATCCCATCCACCCCGGGTGCCTTTCTTGTGTTTATCTTCAACAGTTTCTCCTCCACTTTACTCCCAGTTATTTCAAAATTCTGTAGCTTACTGCTAGAGTTGAATACACCTCTGGCATTCCCCTCGCTGAATAACTCCTCATGTGTGAATGTCGATGCAAAATATTCATTTAGTTTGTTAGCTACCTGAGCAGGATCATCAACACTTGACCCATCAATATCAAGTGGACCAATCTGATTCATCCCCTTCCTTCTAGAGTTTACATAAGTAAAGAACTCTTTGCTGTTTTTCTTTGCATCCATCCCTTGCCAAGGATTTCTCGTAATCTGCCTTCGCCTGCCTAACCTCCTTTGTAACTTGGTTGCATATCAACTCGTATCTATCATAGTGTTCTGTGTCATGTGTTAATTTGTATGTATCCCATGCATTTTTCTTCTCTGCCATATGCCTCATTAGTTCATCTGACATCCATTTTGGCCTAAACCTTGAACAATATTTCTTAGTTGGTATGTAAAGCCTAGTAGCTTCCAAGATAAGTTCTTTGAATGCTTCCCATTTTGAATTTGCTGTTGGTAACATCATCAGTTGGTCCCACTGTATAGAATTTAAATACTGTCTCAGTCCATCGTAGTCGCCTTTACGGAAGCAATAACCCTTTCCTTTACCCCTAATGGTAGTTACCTCTTTGAGTAAATCCCACTTCAGCACACTGTGATCACTGCCACCTAGTGGTTCATTTATCTGCAGATTCTTAATGCATGAAGAATCACTGCTGATAATCAAATCAAGAGTATTACTCCCTCTAGTTGCCTCCGGAACATGCTGATGTAGAAAACAATCATCCAATAAATCCACAAAAGCCCTGCTAGTGTGTGAGTAACCAGCCCCCAAAATCCAGTCAATATCTGGGAAATTAAAATCTCCCATTATAAGACACTCTGATTTACTGGCCCACTCTATTTCCCTGTACAGTTCCTTATTATACTCATCAGAGTCATTAGGCCTATAGCACACTCCTACTCTCAATTTTGATCTCCCAATGTTTATGTCACACCAAACTGACTCCACACTGCACTGTCCAGCGATGTCGACTGGCTTCACTTCCTTGGTTTTTATGTGTTTCTTAACTAATAGCATAACACCTCCCCCCTTCCTATCCTGTCTGTCCTTTCTGTAGACGTTGTACTCCCCAAATTGCAGTTCCGCATCCCTTATATCTGTGTGACACCACGTCTCTGATATCCCAACAATATCTGCCTACGATGTTTTGAGCAATACCTCAAATTCATCAAATTTATTTACTAAACTCCTAGCATTGGTGTACACGCAAGTATACCTGCACCTGTTTCTATTCTTAGCTACCCTAACACAACCCATGTGTTTACTTGTGCCGCAATGGCTCCTAGCAGTCTCAGAAATACCATGCATCTTGTTTTTCAGGCTTCTGCTCATTCTAATAGAAGCAGTGCAAGAATCTCTTTCACCTCTGCCAGTGGCTACTGTCAATCTATTGGTCTTTGTCTCCCCCCAAGCTAGCAGTTTTCCGACCCACCTAACACTGCCTCGAAAGCATCAGGGCAATTCAGACAATTCAGAACTGTTTTTCTCACTGTGGTTTTAAGCTTTCAGGCTTGGAGATGCCAGAAACAGCCAAAAGTGAATATGAAGCCATTTAAAACTACAAAAAGTTAGGAACTATGAAGAATTTGAAAGTATTGACAATAATATTGAATGATACAACAAAAATGAAGATTGTGAGGATGAAATTGTTGAAAGCATTCTATTGAAACACCAAGATGAGGAATCAGAAGGCGAGGTAAGTGATGGTGACACATCTGAACTTGAATGAGTGATTACACAGGGTGCCAGGAAATTCATTGAAGGGTTACGACAATACTTCATGCAGGAAGACAGTGGAGGCAGTCTGTTATCTGCACTAGATGTCTGTGCTGATTTTGTTCAATCACAGTCAATCAAAAAAACATGGCAGGGTATACTGGATAAATTCCTCTGTCAATGACAGTTAGGAACTAAAAGTTGAAGGGCAAGTATGCGCATGTTTGCTACATAAATTAAATTTTTAAATATTAAATATTTTTCTCTAATTTGTATTTTGCTTTAATAGGATTAGATAGGACTTTAAAGACAGTGTATGTATCCTTGAACAGGTCATTAATGATGTTGATATTGATGATAAGCGAAAATGGAAAGTTCTGCATGAAGAATATTAAATATTAAATATTTGGTTTTAACTGATTCTGAAATTTATTTGAATAAATAATTTGTTGCTTAGTGAAATAGTGGATTGCCTTTTTTATATCTTTATAACTATTTACACGAAACTTCGCATAATTGGGGCAGCCGCTTAATCGGGCCAAAGTGCACGAGTCGCGATTAACCTAAATCCACTGTATTTTTTTTAGAATAGTTGCTTAATGCTTGCCAAAATACAACATAAATTATTTAACTTATCTTTTTAGAGGATTCTACAATTGCTCACCCTGTGTGTGTTTTAGGCAGCTCAACTTGGCCAGGGAAGGGAGTTTCTTAATTTAGAAATACCTTTTCTTCTTTAATAGAAGTGAAAAGAGGTGCAGAGGAGAACAGAGATTGCCTAACACTGCATCACTATTTATATCTGTTTAGTTTTTTTTTTTTTTTTTTTTTTATTACTCCAAAACAGCCGAAGCCTTACAGAGGAGGAATATGACAGTAGCAATACAGTAATAATTCTATTTACAATCTGTACACAATGTCAGGTCTCAATATACAATATCAAATATACAAGGTCAATTTACAACATATATAATGCATATCATACGTTACAAGCGATTTGCATTTGAGCAAAGCTGTGGGTACAGAGAAATTTGTATTTCTTAGCATTTTGTTGTTTTCTTTTCTTGTTAGTTCACATTAAGTAGTTGCATTGATTGATTTGTGTCATTATTCTTATTGTTATCCCTATTTTTTTTTTTTTTTTTTTTTATAATTGTTATTTCTCCCTCTTCTTCATTGAAAAAAAATATTTTTTAAAGCTAAGTATACCTATCTTTATAGTATTATTATTGTTATTATTATTAAATTAGTCATTTATTTTCATTCTCTAGTAGCTTGATTGTAAAACCTTTGTAACTCTTTTTGATATTAATGTTTTCATTTAAAATATCAATGTTGGATTCATTTAGCAGTTTTGCAGTTCTGTTGAAGTAATGGAATTTAAGTTGATCAGTTCTGAATGGCTCTTGTGCCAGCATATTTTGTCTTCTCAAGGCTCTTGGAAGACAGCTGAAGTTGATGAAGTAGAGCAGCTCGGGGGCATCCAACTTTCCAGCCACAAGATGCATTAGGAATTTGCAGTCTGCCGCAGCTCTTCTTTGGTAGAGTGGTACCATCCCGAAGTGAATGCACCATTCATCGTAGGATTTTGTGTTCAATTCCAACCTAGATTTGTACACCAGGAATCTGACTATGGATTTCTGAATTTCTGAAGTTTCCCTTGTCAGAAAACCATACTCCCAAATCTGAAACCTCATGTATTCTCAATAGCTCATGATTATTAGCTTTATAGGGATAATTAATCTTGTGTTTTTTGTGATAGTCTGCGACAGACATGGTTCAGCATTTGTTTAAGTTTAGTGTTAGACCATTGTTTGTGATCCATCGGGTGATGGTGTCTAGTCCATTTTCCACTGATTCACAGTCTTGTGTTGTTTTGATGGTTTTGTATATTTTCAAGTCATCTGCATATGAGAGCACTTTGATGTCAACATGTTGCATACAATCTTGTATGTCGTTAATACAGCAAAGAGTAGTGGCCCCAGAGGAGAACCTGTGGGACTTCCCTTTGTATATGGAAAGTGGAGGAGTAGTTGAGAAAATATTTTAATTTGGCCAAGGTGGTTAGCAGTTATGAAACACTACACCCAATTGACTTAATTAACTCTTTAACCATGTATATTCACAAGTGTCTACTAAAAGATTAATATTTATTAGGATTATTAATATATTAAATTAGAATTATGGAAATTCTGCAGTGTTAATAAGAGAAACAAAAATTAATGTGTGCTTTAAATCTATTTAAATAGAAACAGTTATTTTGTTTCCCTCAACTTCGAATGGACAAAGTTTTACTGTATTAGTCTAGTTGGAAGGAGGGAGGGAGGGTCGGTCTCAAACTCCTAAGCATTTGATTGGCAGCACTGTGTCTGTGAAATGCTTGCAGAGGAAGTGTTTGTTGAAAAAGGTGCTTTTTTTTACCAATTTTTGTAGGTAACCAATTTTTAAGAATTGAGCAATGAATTACTGAAAAAAAATTGAAAAATTCATTATCACGGCAGATATGTTGAATGGGACTAACTTTTTCAAAGCAACCTTTTCAATTTAAATGCAAACTTTTTCTAAGGAAAAGTTATTTTGATGGGGGGGGAGCGAATCTCGATTCCGATATGCTGACAAACCTGTCAGCTGGTTGAGTAGACATTGGGAGTATTTTTTATTTCTAAAAAATTTACCACCATGAGTTTGATGGCATATAATATATCATGCAGCATAAAAATGAGGAATAAGAAAAATATTTAAAAATTTACAGGCTTTTTTGGAAGATCTCTCAACTTCATAGACATTACTTGGGTGCACTAGATTTTATTTTATTTCTTTTCTTTACCTTTAATGATATCTTGTAATGATTTCCTTCATGATACCAAGAATAGTGTATGAAGAAAAATCTGCATGTGCCCTTGGGATAATCTCTTTTTTAAGAAGAAAAGGATAGCTGATAATAGCTGTAGTAATTTGTCCTTTCTGATAGTTTAATGGTGTAGCCACTATGAGCCATTTGGGAAAGATCTGTGGTTTAGTTTGTATTGCAGACTGGAGGTTTGCTAGTAAGTAGGCAGAGATGTTAATTTTTGTTCATCAAAAACTTGTGAATTTTTCTAGATTTTCTGAGAAGGAAAAATAGGAACATAGCATTTGTTTCCTTGGCATTTAAAAACCAAGAATAGGGAAAGCTGTAGTTCACACAATAAGCAGTGTTATGCTATGTAGCCTTATACAGTAGTGTGACTATCATTTTTAATTACATTCAGAACTAAAATTTGACATAATTACAATTATAGTGTTAGTTATGTGATTACTTGTAATACAAGTCTTATGTTGCAGAATGAATCAAGTGCTCAAATTGATCAAGAAGCAGATTCCATAGACACTGATGATAAATTCACAGAAGAAAACAGAGCGAGTTTTAATTTATTTTCAAAATTTGCAAGAGAACTTGCTGTTAACTTCCAGCAATATAAAGATGATATTTTAGCATCATGTTTACAAGTATTATTGTCTTTACCATTGCAAATTGTTGTTTCTGAAATTGATGCCCTTGTACCAGCAGTTCAGGTAAGTTAATAAAATAAGCTTCACTGGCTACAGTTTCATTATTACTTTTAACCATAAAATATTTTAATTTCTCAAATAGTAGTAATAGTAATAATAGAAGCATGTGATTAGCATTAGCAAGGGCACATGATGCAAGAAAGCAAGCTTATACAGCATCAGCCAAAAAAAAAAAAAAAAAATCCCCCTTATTTCACCCATCCCCTCGCTCCAAATGTTTGTTTAGTTCTGCCTTGAATCTATTTAAGCTATCAACTTCTACACCAACAGATGGAAGTTTGTTCCAGCAAACAACCACCTGCTGGCTAAAGGCAAACTTCTGCACATCTATCCTACACCAGACACTGTAATTTGCAAAACTTAAGGCGTCTCCGTAGCCAGGTGGGAAGGAGCAGCAGCAGTGTGTAGCACGTGCTTCTTGATTAGACCGGGGTTCGAGCCCGTCACCACCAAATACGAAGGATGTGGAAAGGTCAGGGAATGACCACCGCGTATTCCCGGAGCAGTATGGCCTTAGTTGCTAATGCTCCTAAAAACCAAATAACTAACTAACTAACTAGCAAAACTTAAGCCTTTCTTTGTAAGAGCAACCCTTTGTTCTGTTCATTAATCTTGTTGCCTTTCTCTGTACTCGTTCCAACAGCTCTACATCCTTCTTAAAATAGGCCTCCAGACCTGTATACAAGGTGTGGCCTGACCATTGCCTTATACAAGGGGATAATCACCTCCTTATTCCTGCTAGAAAAATTGCTGTATATCATTGACAAGACACCATGAGCCACCCTTGCAGACCGTCTGCACTGCTCAGAAAACTTCATATATGCCTGCACAATTACCCTCGCACCTCTGTAGCCAGGTGGGCAGGAGCAGCAGTGCGTAGCACATTCCTCCGTAGCCAGGTGGGAAGGAGCAGCAGTGCGTAGCACACGCTTCTTGATTAGACTGGGGTTCGAGCCCATCACCACCAAATACGGAGGATGCGGAAAGGTCAAGGAATGACCACCACATATTCCCGGAGCAATATGGCCTTAGTTGCTAATGTTCCTAATTAATAACAACAACAGCGTAGCACACGTTTCTTGATTAGACCGGGGTTTTAGCCCGTGATCACCAAATACGGAGGATGCGGAAAGGTCAGGGAATGACCACCGCATATACCTGGAGCAATATGGCTTTAGTTGCTAATGCTCCTAAAAACCAAATAACAAACAAACAAGCACAATTACCCCAGGTCCTTTTCATTCTCTACCACTGTCAGTGTGGTAACACAGAGTTGATGCGTTACTCTGGGATTACTGCTTCCCATATGTAGTACTTCACATTTGTCAATGTTAAATTTCACCTCTCAGCCCATCTGCTGAACTTTTCTATGTGATGCAAGAAAGCAAGTGTATGAGCTTATGTAGCATCAACCAAAAAAAACCCCACCAATTTCACACATCCATTCCCTCTAAAAGTTTATCCAGTTCCTCCTCGAATTTATTTAAGGTATCAACTTCCACAACGACAGATGGAAGTTTGTTCCAGAAATTAACCACTAGCTGGCTAAAGGCAAATTTCTTCACATCTATTCTACAACTGTCTTTCCTCAATTTGAATCTATGCCCCCTCAGGTTTTTAGTCTGAGCAAGCAGAAGTATCCCATCAGCATTGAGCCTGCTCAAACCATTCAAGGTCTTATACCCCTCAATTAGATCACCTCGCAGGTGCCTAGTCTCCAGATGCTGCAACTTACAGAACTTAAGTCTCTCTTTGTAAGTGCACCCCTTTGTTCCTCTCACCAATCTTATTGCCCTTCTGTGTGTACTCGTTCTAGCAACTCTACATCTTTCCTAAAATAAGGCCTCAAGACCTGTATGCTGTTCTCAAGGTATGACCTGACCATTGCCTTATATAAAGGGATAATCACCTCCTTTTCCCTACTAGCAAAATTCCTGTATGTCACTGACAATACCCCATGAACTACTCTGGCAGCCTGTCTGCATTGCTCAGAAAAACTTCATATCTGACTGCACATTTGCTTCCAGGTCTTTTTCATTTTCTACCAACCAGTTAGTACCAAACAGTTGGTACATTTCTCTGGGGTTACTTCTACCTATATGCAGTACTTTGCATTTGTCAATGTTAAACTTCAGTTGCTACTTCTCAGCCCATCTGCCCAAATTTTCTAGATCCTGTTGCAGTAGAACACTGCCTTAGTGTTAATGGCAGAACATTAAGCCTGATATACCTTCATCAGTATCATTGATAAATATACAAAATAACAGTGTGTCCAACACATAACCCTGGGGGACACCACCAATAACATTAGTCCATGAACAGGACCATCCATTGATTACCACTCTGTCTTCTCCCACTCAGCCACCCTTTTATCCTTTATAGCAACTTATCCTTAATACCATACTGCTCCAATTTGTACAGTAGTTTTCCACGTGCAACAGTGTCAAAAGCTGACCTTGAAATCCAAGTATATGATATCAAAATTATTTTTTGCTTCCAGTTCCTTTGTAACTACATTGTAGTATTCAGTCAAATTTGTCAGACAAGAATTTCCCTTAACAACATCCTGTGTCTGAATTAGTACTGCAGTCTTGTCTAGATGATCCTGCAATACATCTTTAACGAGTGACGTTATTATTTTCCCCAGAACCGAAGTTAAACTAACTGTTCTGTAATTACTCGTGTCACCATTAGATCCCCCTTTGTAAATTGAGAATACATTTGCATATCTCCAGTCCATGGGAACTTCCATAGAGTCCAAGGATGCCAGGGTATGGTATGTCAGGATTAGGGTATGTCTGCCTGGGTTCAAATGTTTATGACATTGTAGAGCAGATATCATCTTTTAGGGGCACAAAAGGTGATATTGTTGTGCATGTTAGCATTAATGATATTAAGAGTAGGAGACCGGCAGAATTACTTAACAAGTACAGGTCACTGTTCAAAAAAAGCTATGAATTATTGTTGAATTTGACAGTGTCTGCAATTCTGCCCAGACACGATAGGAGGGAGTATATGATGAAAGCCTTGTTGATCAATTCGGCTCTGGAGAAGATTGTGCAAGGCTCAAGGGGTAAAATTTTCCTCAGCCTAGTCTGTGCTTGTTAACAAGAAAGAGACTGCTTCTACAGGGATGGGATACACTTAAATAGAAAGGGTGCAAGAATATTTGCTGATGTTATCTAGGCAGTCTTAGGTGGGTTAGAAAACTGCTAGCTTGGGGGAATACACGGATTAATAGATTAACAACAGCCGCTGGCAGAGGTGAAAGTGATCCTTGCACTACTTCTATTGGAATGAGCAGCAGCACGGAAAACAAGGTGCAGGGAATTTCAGAGACTGCTGGGAGTCGTTGCGGAACAAGTAAATACATGGACTGTGTTAGGGTAGCTAAGAATAGGAACAGGTGCATGTATACTTGCTTGTACACCAATGCTAGGAGTTTGGTAAATAAATTTGATGAATTTGAGGTGTTGGTCAAAACATCAAAGGCAGATATTGTTGTTATATCAGAGACGTGGAGTCACACAGATATGAGGAATGCAGAAATGGAATTTGGGGAGTAGACTTTTTACAGGAAGGATAAACAGGATAGGAAGGGGGGAGGGATTATGCTATTATTTAAGATACACATAAAATCAAAGGAAGTACAGCCAATCGACATTGCTGGACAGTGCAGTGTTGAGTCAGTTTGGTGTGACATAAGCACTGGGAAATCAAAATTGAGAGTAGGAGTGTGTTATAGGCCTAATGACTGATGGGTATAATAAACAACCATACAGCGAAATAGAATTGGCTAGTAAATCAGAGAGTCTTATAATGGGGAATTTTAATTTCCCACATACTGACTAGAATTTGTGCGTTTGTCACTCACACACTAGTAAGGCACTTGTGGATTTATTCGATGATTGTTTTCTACATTAGCATTTTCAGGAGGCAACTAGATAGAGTAATACTCTTGATCTGATTATCAGTAGTGATTCTTCATGCATTAAGAATCTGCAAATAAAGGAACCACTAGGTGGCAGTGATCACAGTGTGCTGAAGTGGGATTTATTCAAAGAGGTAACTACCATGAGGGGTAAAGGGAAGGGTTTTTGTTTTCATAAAGGTGACTATGGAGGTCTGAGACAGTATTTAAATTCTATACGGTGGGATCAACTGATGACATTACCAACAGCAAATTCAAAATGGGAAGCATTCAAAGAGTTAATCTTCAAAGCTACTAGGCTTTTCATGCCAACTAAGAAATACTGTTCAAGGTTTAGGCCTAAATGGATGTCAGATGAAATAATGAGACATGGGACAAAAAGAAAAATGCATGGGATACATATAAATTAACATGTGACACAGAAGCCTATGATAGATATAAGCTGGTCTGTAACCAAGTCACAAAGGCATGTGAAGGCAGATTACGAGAAATCTTAGGCAAAGGATGCAAAGAAAAACAGCAAAGAGTTCTTTACTTGTGTATACTCTAGAAGGAAGGGGATGAAGTAGATTGGTCCACTGGATATCAGTGGTTCAACTGTTGATGATTCTGCTCAGGTAGCTAACAAACTAAATAAGTATTTTGCATGTACATTCACACATGAGGAGTTATTCAGGGAGGGGAATGCCAGAGGTGAATTGAACTCTGCCAGTGAGCTAGATAGTTTTGTAATAACTGAGAGCAAAGTGGAGGAGAAATTCTTGAAGATATACATAAGAAAGGCACCTAGGGTGGATGGTATTTATCCAGTTATATTAAAGGAGGCAGCAAAGGAAGTGAGCAAACCCCTAGCCATAATAATGAGATCTTCCTTGGTCTCAGGGGAGAGGTACCCATGGACTGTAGATGTGCAAATGTGACCCCAATTCACAAAGGAGGATCAAAGGGTGACACAAGTAATTACAGACCTGTTAGTTTAAATTCTGTTCCAGGGAAATTAATGGAGGCATTGGTTAAAGAAGCACTGCAGGATCATTTAGACGATACTTTTGCTATAGTTCTAACCCAGCATGGTTTTGTTAAGGGAAAGTCCTGTCTGACCAATTTGATTGGATACTATGATGTGGTCACAAAGGAACTGGATGCAGGGAATAACTTTGATATCATATATTTGGACTTAGAAAGGCTTTTGATACTGTTGCATAATGGAAGACTGCTGCACGAATTGGAGCAATGTGGCATTGGAGGCAAATTGCTGCTATGGATAAAGGGATGAATGAGTGGGTTGTTGTTGTGGTTGTTGTTATTTGGTTTTTAGGAGCATTAGCAACTAAGGCCATATTGCTCCGGGGGTATGCGATGGTCATTCCCTGACCTTTCCATGTCCTCCGTATTTGGTGGTCACGTGCTCGAACCCTGGTCTAATCAAGAAGAGTGTGCTACGCACTGCCGCTCCTGCCCACCTGGCTGCGGAGGCGCCCCTGAATGAGTGGTAGAAGGCAGAGAGTGGTAATGAATGGACACTGCTCTTCATGGATTAATGTTATTAGTGGAGTCCCTTAGGGTTCAATGTTGGATCGATTGTTGTTTTCTGTATTTATTAATGATATTGATAATGGTAATATCAGGCTTAATGTCCAAGTTTGCAGATGATACAAAGGTTAGCAGGGTTGTTAATGACAGTATGCTGCTGCAACAGGATCTAGAAAATTTTGAGTAGATGGGCTGAGAGGTGGCAACTGAATTTTAACATTGACAAATGTAAAATGCTGCACATGTTAAGCAGTAACTCCAGAGTAATGTATCAACTGTATGGTACTACACTGACAGTGGTAGAGAATGAAAAGGACCTGGGGTAATTGTGCAGGCAGATATGAAGTTTTCTGAGCGGTGCAGATGGTCTCTTGCATAGCTCATGGGGGTCATCAATGATATACAGGACTTTTTCTAGCATGGATAAAGAGGTGATTATCCCTTTGTATAAGGCAATGGTCAGGCCACACCTTGAGTACTGTATACAGGTCTGGAGGCCTCATTTTAGAAGGATGTAGATCTGCTGGAGTGAGTTCAGAGAAGGAGAACAAGATTAATGAATGGAACAAAGGGTTGCTCTTATGAAGAAAGGCTTGGGTTCTGCAAATTGCAGCTTCTGGAGACTAGCGAACTGTGAGGTGATCTGATTGTGGTGTCTAAAGCCTTGAACGGTTTTAGCATGCTCAGTTCTGATGGAATTCTTCCTCTTGCTCAGAATAATTGCCTGAGAGGGCATAAATTCAAATTGAGAAATGACAGTTGTATGATATATGTGCGGAAGTTTGCCTTTAGCCAGCAACATCTGGTGTGGGTTAATGGGTGAAATGAGAATGGTTTTTTTTTTTTTTTTTTTTAGCTGATGCTATAGAAGCTTGCTTTCTTGCATCATGTGTCTTTGCTAATGATGCTCTCATAATTATGGATAAACGTTTGCTTACTTCCTTTGCCACCTCCTTTAATATAACTGTATCCCATTCACTCCATGTACCTTTCTTATGTTTAACTTCAAAAATTTCTCCTTCACTTTGCTCTCATTTATTACAAAGTCATTAAGCATCCTGCTACATTTTGATAAACTTCCGGTATTTTCCTCCCTTAATAACTCCTCGTGTGAATGTAGATGCAGAATACTCATTCAAATTATCAGCTATCTGAGCAGGATCATCAACAATCAACCATCGATATCAAGTGGATCAATCTGATTCATCCCGTTCCTTCTAGAGTTTATATGAGTAAAGAAGTCTTTGCTGTTTTTCTTAGCATCCTTTGCCAAAGATTTCTCATAATCTGCCTTCGCTTGCCTAATTTCCTTTGTGACTTGATTATAGACTAGCTTATATCTGCCATAGGCTTCTATGTCACCTGAAAATTTAAAGAAAAACAAAAAAATCTAAGGAAGTGCATCCAGTTGACATAGATGGACAGTGCAATGTTGAGTCAGTTTGGTGTGACACAAGCACTGGGAAATCAAAATGAGAGTAGGAGTGTGTTATAACGAACAATTGTACAGAGAAATAGAACAGGCCAGTAAATAAGATTGTGTTATAATAGGGTATTTTAACTTCCCAGATATTGACTTGAACTTCTGGGTTGGTCACTCACAGACTAACAGGAATTTTGTGGATTCTATTGGGTGATTGTTTTCTGTGGCAGCATGTTCGAGAGGAAACCAGAGAGTGTAATACTCTTGATCTGGTTATCAGCAGTGATTATTCATGCAGAAATATACATACATGAATAAGAAATTAAAAAAATGCACAGTGCAGCAACTGGAAAGTGAGAATGATGTTATGAGAAAAGTTCTGGTGCTTCCATTTACTAGGAGTAAACATGAAATGAAAGAGTGATTGTTCCTTGAGCACCTCAGTCAAGGTCAGAAGAAATTTCCACTGTTTCAGAGCATAGTGTGAGCTAAACTGCACATCTCTCCTGTGTCTGTCTTGTGGAGGGAGAATGAAACAAATAGTAAACAACGAATTTTGCATTTGACTTGGCAAAAGTGCCATGGAAATATTTCAAATGATGAAGCAAGTGTATAGAGAGAATTGTCTGTCTCACACACACATGTGTTCCAGTGCTGTAAATGTTTTGCCCATGTAAGAGAATCAACTGGAAGACAATGAACATCTGAGCCCAGCAAAAATTGTTTGAACGCCAGAGTTTGAAGAAAGAGAAAGAAATCATTACCAATGGCTGATGTGCAACATTCCAAATGATATCAGGTCTGTGCATTAATAAGGAAACCATTTGACAGATAATCCAGGATTTGAATAAAATGAAGGTTTGTGCTTGGTTTGATCCATATTTGTTTACATACAGTCAACAAGGTGTGAGTTGAACATTGCAGTGAACTTATTGAGGCCACTGAAAGCAAACCCAACATTCTGAATTTGGTTGTTATGGGTGATGAGACTTGTTGTTACTATAACACCAAACAAAGTGCAGAGTGGAAGTTGGAAACTTCCAGTCTTCCAAGGCTGACAGTACAGGAACCAGTAGCAGGAAGTGATCACAGAGTTCTATGGGTGGATGATGGAGAGAGAGAGAGAGAGAGAGAGAGAGAGAGAGAGAGAGAGAGAGAGAGAGAGAGAGAGAGAGAGAGGAGAGAGAGAGAGAGAGAGAGAGAGAGAGAGAGAGAGAGAGAGAGAGAGAGAGAGAGAGAGAGTAGCTAAAGACAAAGGAATGCGTTTTAATTTTAGGAAAGGAAATTACAGCTTAAGGTGCTACATGGATTCTATTAACTGGGTAGATAATTCACATTTTTTTTTTGTTGTTTAGAACATTTCCATTTATTTGTACACACAATTATTACATATATATACACAATACTTAGAAGAAGATATATATACAATTTTATATACATTAACATTCTTGTTACACATATATCAGATACTATATTATATTTGACCCCCTGGTGCATTGCATACGTGTATCCCAGAATCAAGCATGGCTCCTAGGCAAAAGCCCAAATCCACCTAGTTCATCTATTTTGGTGTAGAACCTCTACAAAGCTAGCCTAAAAACATGTGTGAGGTATTATACCACCGCCAATACAAGGCAGCTGCTGCCTGGTGCCCTTCTCTAGGTGTGGGTTTACATTATCTGTTTGTGTCTCATACACGTCCCACACCCCACCGGATGGAGTGCAATACCAGTGGATGCCGACAAGTGAATTACTAATGGAGAACTTCCACAAATTATCCTCACTACCACCGAGAAACAATAATTATTATATTAAACAGATATATACAACACTTGTTTTAAATATGCTTAGTCTCTGAATTCCTGAGAACCAGGAAAACAATATATAATTAAATTACATACAATGGACAATTAACAACACTGTCTAGTCTGTCCGCTGGAACTTTCAAACCTGCCGACAAGCACAATGAGATTGATACTAAATGTTTCTCATAAGCCTTGTGTTTCACAGAAACCAATCTTTACAATAACAATTGACATAAATCAATGCAACATTAATTAACATAAATCAACACAATAACAATTCACATAAATCTTCTGTTTACACATAAATCTTTTGTCTTTTGGTCTTTTGTGAAGTCAATTCCCAGGAGAAGCTGAAGTTCTTAACTGAGTCCTCAATATGAAAACTGTTCTTGCGAAAGTTTGCAGAGCAGTAAAGTTATTATGGTCTTCTTCAACTAAGATATTTACATTGTTCTCCATAAGTTTGGAACTGCACACATTAAATCTGCTCTAGGTTGAGAGTACAATGGACAGTTCAGAAGTACACGAATCCACGTTTCATATTCCCCACATGTGCAGTATGGATCAGGCTCCAGACCACGCTCAAATAACTTAGCCTGGAGGGACCCATGCCCTGTTAGCAGATAAGAAGTTGTCATAGAAGGCTTAAACAGAAATAATTCCAGGGGTTCTTGAGAATTCCACTTGCGCAATATACTTCCTTGTTACAAGCCCAAATTCACTCTCATCCCATCTTTTTTGTCAGACAACAGTAAATGCCTTCCAAAAGCCTTTTTCTTCTCCCTTTTAAAGTTGCTGGCTGGTCAGTCATAATTCCAAGCAAGAGTGATCTCTAATAGTGCCACAGAAAAGGTTAGGCTGGCAAAGGCAGATTATGAGAAATCGATGGAAAAGTCAGCAAAGAATGGGGATAAGGAATTCTTCACATATAGAAATGCAAAGAAGAGAAGGACAAACCAGGTCGAACACTTATGTAATGGATGTGGGCTAGTATTAGATACCCCAGCTGATGTTGCAGATGAACTAAACTTTGCATTGATATTTACAGAAGAATAACCCACCATTTATGTCAATGACAAATTATGAGAGCGAAGTTGAAGAATAAGTAATTAATGATATTGAAATTTCATATGATTATTTAATGAAAACACTTTTGAGCCTACAGGCAAGTAAGACTCCTGGGGTTAATGGCATATACCTTATAATTTTAAGGGAGGTGGCAAGTGAATGTATCGAACCATTAAGGAATCAAGAGAGATTCCGTTGGATTGGAAAAGTGCCAATGTATCAACAATACATAAAGGCAGTTCTAAGAGTGTAGTGGGAAATTACCAACTGGTCTGTCTGACTTCAGTACTGATTAAGGGTAGAATTCAGGATCATTTAGATAGAAATGGAATTCTGAAAGATACAGAGCATGGTTTTGTAAGGGGAAAATTATGTTTGACAAATTTTGTTAGCTATTTCGATAGGGTCACTCATGAGCTGGATTTAGGGAATAATTTCAACATTGTTTATTTGGATTTCAGCAAAGCATTTGATCAGTCTCACATGAGCATTACTTTATTAGCTGGAACAGGTTGGAATCACAGGGAAAATCCTTAGATGGATAGCAGGATGACTTCAGGGTAGGAGGTAGAGGGTTGTGATAAATGGTTATTCCTCAGGATGGGTTAATGTAAGAAGTGGAGGGTTTCCCAAAGATCAGTATTGGGATTACTGTTATTTTTGATTTTCTTAAATGACATTGATGAAAGGATAGAGGGCATGATAGTTTGTATTTGCAGATGATGTAAAGATCGGTAGAGTAGTTAATGACCACTGCTAAGCAGAAAACTTCATATCTGACTACACAATTAACCTCCAGGTTTTTTTTCATTCTCCACTACCCTGAGTGTAGTACCACCCATTTGATATGTTATTCTGGGGTTACTGCTACCCATATGCAGTACTTAACATTTATTAATGTTAAACTTAGTATTGCGAAAGTGATTCTTGCACTGTTATTGTACTGAGCAGCAGCCTAGAGAGCAAGTTGATGGGGATTTCAAGAGCTGCTGGGGGTCATCATGGAACAAGTAAATACATGGGCTGTGTTAGGTAACTAAGAGTAAGAACAGGTGCATGTATATTTGCATGTACACCAGTGCTAGAAGTATAGTAAATAAATTTGATGAATTTGAAGTGATGATCAAGGCACCAAAGGCAGATATTGTTGAGATATCAGAGACATGGTGTAACACAGATATAAGCAGTGCAGAATTGGAGGAGGGATTATGCTGTTAGTTAAGAAACACAAAATCTAAGAAAGTGCATCCAGTTGACATGGATGCAGTTAGTTCAATGTTGAGTCAGTTTGGTGTGACATAAACTGTGGGAAAGGGAAAATGAAAGTAGGAGTGTGTTATAAGCCTAATGACTGTATTGAGTACAACTAACAGTTGTGCAAATAAATAGTGGGCCAGAAAATCAGAATGTCTTTTAATGGGGGATTTTAACTTTCCAGATATTGACTGGAACTTGTGGTTTGGTCACTCACATGCTAGCAACACTTTTGTGGATTTATTGGAGGATTGTTTTCTACAGCAACATGTTCGGGGGACAACCAGAGGGAGAAATACTCTTGATCTGATTATCAGCAGTGATTATTCATGCATTAAGAATTTGCAGATAAAGGAACCACTAGGTGACAGTGATCGCAGTGTACTGATGTGGGATTTAGTTAAAGATGTAACTACCACCAAGGGTAAAGGGAAAGGTTTTTGCTTTCGTAAAAGTGATTTTAAAATGGTCTCAGACAGTTTTTAAATTCTGTACAGTGGGATCAAAAAGAAAAACAGCAAAGAGTTCTCTACTTATGTAAACTCTAGAAGGAAGGGGATGAATTAGATTGGTTCACTTAACATAGATGGTTCGACTATTGATGATCCTGCTCAAGTAGCTGATCAGTATTTTGCATCTACATTCACACACGAGTAGTTATTCAAGGAGGGGAATACCAGAAGTTTATCGAACTCAAACAGGGAGCTAAGTGATTTTGTAGTAACTAAGAGCAAAGTGGAGGAGAAATTGTTGAAGTTAAACCTAAAAAGGGCACCTGGAGTGAATGGAATCTATTCAGTTATATTGAAGGAGGCAGCGAGTTAAGTAAGCAAACACGTAGCCATAATTATGGGAGCATCCTTAGATCCAGGGGAGGTCCCCATGGACCCAATTCACAAAGGGGTTCAAAGGATGACACAAATAATTATAGACCTGCTAGTTTAACTTCTTTTCCGGGGAAAATAACAGAGTCACTGGTTAAAGAGGGGATATAGGATCATCTAGACAAGACTGCCGTAATAGTTCAGACACCAATTTGCAGTAATAGTTCAGACACCAGTTACCAATTTGATTGGATACTATGATGTAGTCACAAAGGAACTGGATGCAAGAAATAATTTTTCTGTCATATACATGGATTTCAGAAAGCTTTTGGTACTGTTGCACTTGGAAGACTGCCGTACAAGTTGGAGCATATGTCATTAAGGGAAATTTTCTGCAATAGGTAAAGGGATGGTTGAGTGGCAGATAGCAGAGAGTGGTAATAAATGGACACTGCTCTACATGGCCTGATGTTATTGGTGGAATACCCTAGGGTTTGCTGCTGGGCCTATTGTTGTTTTGTGTATTTATTAATTCTATTGAAGAAGGTATATCAAGCTTAATGTCCAAGTTTGCAGGTGATACACAGGTTGGCAGGGTTGTGAATGACACTAAAGACAGTATGTTACTGTAACAGGATCTAGAAAAGTTAGGCAGATGGACTGAGAAATGGCAACTGAAGTTTAATATTGACAAATGCAACATACCAAATATGGGTCACAGTAACCAAAGAGAAACGTACCAACTGTGTGGTACTACACTCAGGGAGGTGGAGAATGAAAAAGCCTTGGGGGTAATTGTGCAGTCAGATATGTGCAGTCTGAGCAATGCAGACAGGCTTGCAGTGCAGGTCATGGAGTTTTGTCAATGATATATAAGAATTTTGCTAGCAGAGCCAAGGAGGTGATTATCCTTTTGTATAAGGAATTGGTCAGGCCACACTGTGAATACTGTGTATACAGGTCTAGTGGCCTTATTTTAGGAAGGATGTAGAGTTGCTAGAACGAGTATTGTAAGCAAGTTGGTAGATGATACACACAACTACCATCTCTTCAACCCATGCATAGTACTGAGTACTACAGCTTTTTTTGACACCTTTCATGTTTCAGGGTTTAAAAAAAAAAAAAAAAAAAAAGGAAGGATGCCATCAGCATTGAGCTTACCATATCCAGTCACTGGATATCCTTTGTTCTTTGGATTTTTGTCAGTCCCAAATACTGCTTAGATTGGAAAACCATTTATTGCAATTTATCACCACGTGAGTCCATGTTAGGTTTTTTGCAAGACAATTTTTTGTACGATAGTTAGGCACATGACAGTTTGGTGTAAAAAAACAGTTGTGCTGTATGTGATAATTTGGAGGTGTGACAATTCACTGAGTACAACAATTTTTCACATAGAGATCAGAAATTGACAAAATCAATGAAACAAAGGGTTTAGGAAATAAAAGAAATTTTGGGAACTTAGAAAGGAGAATGCACAAATTTAGGAAAAGAAAAGAGAAAGATAAAAGAAAATATAGATAGAAAATATCTTCCTTGCGCATATTTTAATTCTGTTTTTAAATCCTAACTTATTCACGCTAACTTAAATTTAAAATTATCATCCATTTTATTCTAACATCAATGCAGATTATAAAAAGGTGAGTACCATAATAAATTAAATTAAGCTACGCTATTATATTGTGTTATTTTTTATCTATTTATTTTGCACAAAGGGGTTCATGCCGATCCGTCTCATATGTGGGTGTGCTGTTTCATCATCTCCATGTTATAATACTTTAATCCAGATAAGATTATTTATTGTTATATATATATATATATATATATATATATATATATATTTTTTTTTTATTATTTTTTTTTAATTTTTTAAATAGGCGACTCTGATTCCAATTCTGACCCCTACACAATCTACAGGGAAGCTTCCCCTCCTATCCTTAACCCATCCATGGTTCTAGCTTACTACTAACTTCTTTCAATAAAAACTGTAGCAAACTGATTGTCAAAATATACACATTGCCCAGTTGTCATCCCTTAATGATCTCTACTTTTGGTGGAATAACTCCCCCCCCCCATGTGTATTTCCTAAAAAGTGAAACTTAGAGACATGAAATTAAAGTGTGAACAAGGTTCTTTTATATCCCAATCTTTAACTTGTCCATGGCATTTTTTTTAATGGGATCTCCTAAAAAAAGTAGAATTTACACTAATAAATGAAGGTGGATAGTATGCTCCATCAAAATTATAAAATATGAAGAACAGTATTGCAATCATAAACTTCACTACTTACAGCACACATATTAAAAGTTTGCATTTTCTATCTTGCTGTTCCATATACCAAATTCTCCTAAAGAATTCACTGAATTGTTGTACTCACCAAATTGTTGTAGCCATTTTCTTTCACCAGTTGTGCTTACAACAAAATATAATTCACCAAATTGTCACATATACCGAAACTGTCTTGTACCATCTTTGTTGCATAGAGCGAAGTGTCATGCACTGAACTGTTGTACAACAAATTGGTGTGATCCCTCACTTCGTAACATAGCTCTGTGTGGTCCAGGAATAATTGCCATTGTACACCAGGCAAGGGGATGCTGAGTGTGTGCTGTGATGTTTAATTTTTGCTGCAAGTCTTCTGGAAAGTACAATGCTTTAGCATTGGACTTTGGAGAAGACTTGCAGCACAAGACTAAACAAATCTATATATGGCAGGTTAGAATGCAATACTAGGTACTGCATTCCAAATCCACTATATATAGATTTGTTTAGTCTTGGTTTCCTTAAACTTTTTTTTGTTGAATGGTTTTTCTTCATTAAATTGAAGCATTAGTCTTATGCATCAATTAGACTAATGCTCAGTTGAAGTATAAGTCAAATCTATCCATGTCCATTGTCATGATTGTCATGAACTACCATTAGGGGTAAAGGGAAGGGCTATTGCTTCCGTAAAGGCGACTACGATGGACTGAGACAGTATTTAAATTCTATACAGTGGGACCAACTGATGATGTTACCAACAGCAAATTCAAAATGGGAAGCATTCAAAGAACTTATCTTGGAAGCTACTAGGCTTTACATACCAACTAAGAAATATTGTTCAAGGTTTAGGCCAAAATGGATGTCAGATGAACTAATGAGGCATATGGCAGAGAAGAAAAAAGCATGGGATACATACAAATTAACACATGACACAGAAGCCTATGATAGATACAAGTTGATATGCAACCAAGTTACAAAGGAGGTTAGGCAGGCGAAGGCAGATTACGAGAAATCCTTGGCAAGGGATGCAAAGAAAAACAGCAAAGAGTTCTTTACTTATGTAAACTCTAGAAGGAAGGGGATGAATCAGATTGGTCCACTTGATATTGATGGGTCAAGTGTTGATGATCCTGCTCAGGTAGCTAACAAACTAAATGAATATTTTGCATCGACATTCACACATGAGGAGTTATTCAGCGAGGGGAATGCCAGAGGTGTATTCAACTCTAGCAGTAAGCTACAGAATCTTGAAATAACTGGGAGTAAAGTGGAAGAGAAACTGTTGAAGATAAACACAAGAAAGGCACCCGGGGTGGATGGGATCTATCCAGTTATATTAAAGGAGGCAGCAAAGGAAGTAAGCAAACCCTTAGCCATAATTATGAGAGCTTCCTTGGACTCAGGGGAGGTACCCATAGACTGGAAATGTGCAAATGTGACCCCAATTCACAAAGGAGGATCAAAGGCTGACACAAGTAATTATGGACCTGTGAGCTTAACTTCTGTTCCAGGAAAATTAATGGAGGCACTGGTTAAAGAAGCACTGCAGGATCATTTAGACAAGACTTCAGTTATAGCTCAGACACAGCATGGTTTTGTTAAGGGGAAATCTTGCCTGACCAACTTGATTGGATACTATGATGCAGTCACAAAAGAACTGGATGCAGGGAATAACTTTGATATTATATACTTGGATCTTAGAAAGGCTTTTGATACTGTTGCACATGGAAGACTGCTACACAAATTGGAGCAGTGTGACATTGGAGGCAAATTGCTGCTATGGATAAAGGGGTGGTTGAGGGGGAGAAGACAGAGAGTGGTAATCAATGGACACTGCTCATCGTGGACTGATGTTATTAGTGGAGTCCCTCAGGGCTCAGTGTTGGGTCCATTATTGTTTTCTGTATTTATAAATGATATTGATGATGGTATATCGGGCTTAATGTCCAAGTTTGCAGACGATACAAAGGTTGGCAGGGTTGTCAAGGACACTACTGACACTATGCTGCTGCAACAGGATCTGGAAAGGTTGAGCAGATGGGCTGAGAGGTGGCAAATGAAGTTTAACATTGACAAATGTAAAGTACTACACATGGGAAACAGCAACTCCAGAGCAACGTATCAACTCTGTGGTACTACACTGACAATGGTAGAGAATGAAAGGGACTTGGGGGTGGTTGTGCAGGCAGATATGAAGTTCTCTGAGCAGTGCAGACGGGCTGCAAGAGTAGCTCATGGAGTATTGTCAATGATATACATTAATTTTTCCAGCAGGGATAAGGAGGTGATTATTCCATTGTGTAAGGCGATGGTCAGGCCACACCTAGAGTACTGTATACAGGTCTGGAGGCCTCATTTCAAGAAGGATGTAGAGCTGCTGGAACGAGTACAGAGAAGGGCAACAAGATTAGTGAATGGAACAAAGGGGTGCTCCTACGAAGAAAGGCTTAAGTTTTGCAAATTACAGTGTCTGGAGACTAGGCACCAGCGAGGTGATCTGATAGAGGTGTATAAAGCCTTGAATGGTTTAAGCATGCTCAATGCTGATGGGATTCTTCCTCTAGCTCAGAAAAATCACCTGAGAGGGCATAAATTCAAATTGAGGAAAGACAGATGTAGGATAGATGTGCGGAAATTTGCCTTTAGCCAGCGGATGGTTGGTTGGTTGGTGGAACAGACTTCCATCCCTTGTGGTGGAGGTTGATAGCCTAAATAAGTTTAAGGCTCGGCTGGACAGGTATTTTGAACGAACAGAGGGGTGAAGTGGAAGTGGGTTTTTTTTTTTTTGGCTGATGCTGCATAAGCTTGCTTTCTTGCATCAAATGCCTCTACTAATGCTAATGCTAATGATTATGGATATTGAGTTTGTTAAAAATGAGATTTATCTCCAAATATCTCCTAATTGTTTTAAGCAGTTCACATAACTCAAATGATTAATCATTAAATTTGTTTGTGTCATTTCTGCCTACATGAGATATTGAAAAGTTTGTAGCTTCATTTTAAAAGATGACAATAAAATTGCAAATATAATCTTTTTTGGTTCTTTGTATAAGCAAATACAAAATCTAGGTTCATAACTTTAGTTATATTTCTGTGGGATTCTCCAGAGAAATATAACTAAAGTTATGAACCTAGATTTTGAATTTAATGAGTTTTCTTTCTTTCTTTTTTTTTTTTTAATTCTCAAAATGGACTAATCTGAACATTATGTCGTGAAATGCTTGAAAGGCATCATGATGGTGTGGGATGTACTTTGGGCTCATCTGCTCAATCGTATGCTGTGGGGAAGTAATGAGCAGAAAAATATGAACAGGTAGTGACAGCATCAAAGATGACCTGTGCAGCAAGAAAACATTGACAATGGCATTGGAATTATCAAAGGTAATTTGCAAAGGAATTTGCAAATTACCAAAGGAATTATCAAAGGAATTTGCAAGTTGGTTTTCGTGGATTCTAACTCCTGATCAAAAATGTGGTCAGGGGAAGACTTCTCAGAATTGTTAGTATGTTACACATATTGGGATGATTTTTTGGCAACATTTGCAACCGTGGTTGAGAAGTGGATCCACCCCTGTCAGCCAGAGTCCAAACAATGGAAGCATCCAGGTTCACTACCACCAAAGGAGACAAAAACAGTTCCAAATTTGTCGAAGAGGTGGTGGCAGCAATCGTTTGGCATTCCAAAGGAATAATAATAGAGATGATACTGTAACTGGAGTGTGCTGAAATATTATGTAAATTATGAAATGTTGTCAAGTCTAAAAGAAGGGAATGCCAACAAAAGGTATCTTGGTTTATCAATTGTTCTGCTCATTCATAATTATGCTTATTATGCTCATTCATAATTATGCATATTATGCTCATTATTATGCTTATTATGCTCATTCATAATTATGTATAATAGGGTGACCAACTGAATTTGTGATGCGATCTACTTTTTATCTTTAAAATGTGCCACGATCTACATCCCAAGAATTTCATTGCACATGGTAAAAAGGTTGATCAACACATATTGAAAAATGTTGTTTATAAATTTTACAGTGAAAATACAATTCAGAATTCTTATTTTAAATTCATATGTATTTAAATTTTTAATTTATGTGAAGTTTGTTTCTTTGTGTTATCTGCCAAGCTTTCAAAATTGATGATATACTGTGATAAGGCCAACTGTCAAGAATCTTCTGCATGCAAGTCTGTAAGAGTAGAGCGATTCTTTGTTTGTTTCAAATACGAAAAGGCAGATTCACATAGATATGTGGAACCAAAACAGAAATTTAAAAGTTCACTACATTTTTTTCACATTTGGGTACTTTTCTTGGAAAACATGTTTCCAAAAGTCTTTTTCTGATGACCTGGCTTTTAAGAAGATATCATTTCACAATATAATAATTTCATTTTCAAGTAATATTTTCTCCATGAGAAAAGTCTCAGTGATTTTTTTTCTGCAATTTGTTTCGTATCTGAGTCGACATTAAATGGATAAGAAATATATTGAACAATGTAGCTGCTGATAATGATCTTGCATATGTGCAAAATGATTGAATTTTCTTTCTTTGAGATCCTTAGTCATTGCCAAAAATTGATATTTATATGCAGAAATACTACTAATCACGTCACCCACATTTTTGTTTTTTCCTTGTAATTCCAAATTCAGATCACTTAATTTACTGTTAAAATCTGCCAAAAAAGCCAGATCACACAAGCACTCAGACTCTCGTAGCTGCTGATAATCATCTTTCCTTTGATCAACAATTTTTTTAATTTCATTCAACAAATTTCGAAATCTCTGCAGAAACTTACTCTGACTCAGCCACCTCACATCTGTATGTAATATCAAATCTGGTTCGTTTATATTGAGTTGCATTTTGAAAAGTCTCCTTTGGAGAGATTTCTTGAAATAACACTTTTAACTGTATAATATTGGTGTAAATACACCATAGTTTACTCATAAGTTTAACTATAACGTAGTGTAACGGCATCATTTAGATTTTATCTCATATTGTGGCTACCTTCACAATGAGATAGAAGGTATTGCACTACTTAAAATAAATAATGCTTCTCTAGTAGAGGAGACTACTGTTATTTATTCTCAATGGGCACCACCACCACCACCCAGACGCATTTCGGGGCTTGTTGGCTCACTCATCATTGTGCAGGCAGGTACCCTGGTAATGCAGACATGCCATCACGGTTGCAAAGTTAATTCCACGATATAAGAGATTAATTTCACAACCGTGATGGTACATCTGCATTACCAAGGTACTTGCCTGCACACCGATGAGTGAGTCAACAAGCTCTGAAACGCGTCTGGGTGGTGGTGCCCACTGAGAATAAATAACAGTAGTTTCCTCTACTAGAGAAGAATTATTCATTTGAAATAGTGCAATATCTGATATCTCGTTGTGAAGGTAGCCAAAATATGAGATAAAATCTAAACGATGCTGTTACACTGTGTATGTAGATAAACTTATGGGTAAACTATGGTGTATTTACACTGATATTATATAGTTAATTTCAACCCATAACGTATTATGCCTTGAGCATTTAGTCTTCAAAATAACACTTTTAGTATTTAATCTTGTGCTGGCTAACACTTGTTGGTGGATGATACAGTGTAACTCAAATCTGTGAATTCATCATCCTTTTGGCACAATGCGATGAATGCGTTAAGATGCACCATTATTGCTTTAGCTCCATCTGTTGTTATTGATATGAGCTTAAATGGTGGTAATTTAATTTTTTTCAATAAAATTTTAAATGCATTAAATATATCAAGACCTGTAGTTCTTTCTTTTAATGAAACCATACCATACTCAGCAGTTCTTCTCTAGTGGCAGAATCATAGAAAACCATACAAAGAAAAACGAGCACTTGAGCTGTATCACTGAGGCCTGTAGATTCATCCAGTTGTAAAGAAAAGGACACACAATTAGCAATATGAGCATGCAATATTCGCTCACATTTTTACTTATTTTTTCGATGCGTTGCATCACAATATTTCGAGATAATTGCAAATCTTGAAGAGCACTTTTAATTTAATTTTTGCTCTTAACATTTTCAAAAAGAGAATCTGTTATTGCTAAAAATGCATCTTTGATGAATTGACCATCAGAAAATGGTTTGCATTTTTTTCCCAAGAAAATGACTCACTTTAAATGATGCTACATTTACTGCATTATATTGTAAATTAGGTTTCGTGAAGAAATTTTGTTGTGCGAATAATCTGGATTTAAGTTCTTTTAATTTATTTTTTTAAAGGTCACTATTAGGCAGAAAATCAGATTGGTATTTACCCTGGAGTGTTGAAGTGCTTTTCCAAATTTCCTATTTTGAGTATAGCCACGGAAGCATTGCAAATGAAACAATAACATTTTTATTTTATCATTACAAAAAAGTATTCTAGTTCCCACTCTTGATGAAAATGATACGTTTTACTCTTTTTCGTAGTATTCTTTTTAAATCAAATGGTATTAAATTTTCATATAAGTACTGCCCAGTTATTATATTAAGTAAGCTAAATAAGAATTCGGCTCTCCACAACGTAACTGCGTGAATTTTCACAACAGAAGCCTCACGGCTGCCTGGAAACAAGAGTAGTCACGTGTTTCAATGGATTTGTAATAAACGTATGCAGTAGGGCGCATAATAATAATATTTAGATTTTGACTAATCTATTTTTTATATGTATATATTTAAAATTCATCGTGATCGACTGAAATTAAAGCTGCAATCGACTTGTTGGCCACCGCTGATGTATAATATTGTGTAATCACAATTACTGAAATGCACCAGTGTCAGTATAAATTTTTGCTGCACACTGACTTATTTGCCACATCTGGCCCTGTCAGACATTTGTTTGTTTCCTAAAGTGAAATAAAAATTGCATAAAAATTCAGAACAAATGATGAGGTTATATCAGGATGGGGAAATAATTTTTTTTTTTTTCTAGTCTTAAGAAATCAGTTTACATATGAGATAAAAATTTTTTCCTGGCTTTTAAGGAAACTATATTAGAATATAATTAACAGCCACTGGTGTGAGTCCACGGCTTTATAATGAAACTGACTTCAGTACCTCATAATTTGTAATGCTCATGAATTATGAATAATTTCATAATTCTTATTAATTATGAAATTATCAAAATTTCATAATTAATAAGGGCATGAGTTATTTATAGAATAACGCTTGTTTCAATTTTAATCATGGTTGTTTTATATTTTGGCAGAATGCATTTAAATTAGGACTGAGCTATCTTCCAATGGCAGTTGCTGGTTTAGATGCCTTGGAATCTTGGATCACTCATTTATCACCACCTGTTTTAGAGAAATATTACCCACAGATCCTTCCATATCTTAATAACTATCTGCATTCTGTACCTGATCATAGTAAGTTGTGTATATGAATAAATTCTAGGAAAAATATAAAATATTTTAAAATTATTCATTGATATTTTTTAAAACCTGTGATTAATTTTGATTTTTTTTTAATGATATGAAAGAGATTTCATCCATTCTAGATGCTCTTTTGGCTACTAAACACTGTTAAACAAAAGAGCTTTTGACTGTCTTGTCCACATATTTATCATATTTTACAAAAGCTACATTATTATTTTGTTTGATTCAATTTAAATATTTTAACTTGTGAATTGATTGCTTGATGTTAAAAGATAAGTGATGTGATGCACTCCAAAAAAAGGTATCTGGACACAGTGTTTTCAGTTGATGTCATTGCCAGCCATTGCAGTATGCATCTTAATAATGATGCACTCATTCAAACCTCCTCAGTAGTTTATCTAATGAATAACATGACTGCAGTGAGTATAGTACTCCATCCTTTCTGCAGAACAGTGACCAATTGAGCTACAGATGTGAAAAATGTTGATCTGGCCTTTATTCACATTTCAGTTCATTCCAGAGTTTTCTATAGGGTACAAATCAGCACTCTATACCAGCCATCCAGTTTTGTACTTTCACTACCACAAACCATTTTGGAACATCATGGGCAGTATGGCATTTGACACAATCCTCTTGAAAAAACACGGCCAATTACCAAAAACTGTCACATCATAGGCAGCATGGAATTGTCAAAAACGTTAATGTAGATATTGGCATTTGTGGTCCCCATGCAACTACCAAAAAAGGCTTAGGCCATATCATGAGAAATTGAATCATACTATAATCTCACCTATAGTTATTGCATTCATTGCGACACGTGATTGCGAGGCTGCTGATTTCAGTCATTTAACATTTGGCATATATGCTGCCGCTCTCCCAAGAAAACCAAGGTTTTGAAACTCTGTATATAGTATGTGTTCATACAAACCTCAACCCCTGTTGATGCCTTGAACTGCTTGTTGATGGGTTATCTGATAGGACTATTGAGAGAAGGGTTATCTGATAAGACTGTTGAGAGATACTGCTGTAAAAGGTAATGCAACCCCTTTTTGAGTACCCTCTGGTCATGTGGAGTGAGCTGAGCTTCCATGGTCTTTCTGTGCATTGCTAGACAGTAGTGTTATCATACTTCCATTTCATGATAACATTAGTGGTAGACTTCAGATGGTCTAGGCTGTTAGCAGTTGCATGAATAGCAAGCGAGCACTGTGATATCTGATAATAACATTTTTTTTCAAATCAGCCATCATGTCTATTAGCCGTGATGAAAGCAGTTAACCTGTGTGGCTCATAAGCATTTCTATATAATGCAGCCTCAGTCACTCTATTATCTACGACAATCCAGTGGGCTGTGAAAATGGGATGTCCTTATACATTTGGAAGGTAATGTATATAGCTCTAATACTGTTGCATGGAAGCAAGGGTATATTCATTGATTGTAGCATCAGCCAAAAAAAGAACCCTTGCCGTTTCACTCCATTCATTCCAAAAGTTTGTCTAATTCAGCCTTGAATTTATTTAAGCTGTCAACTTCCACAATGACAGATGAAAGTTTGTTCCAGCAATCAGCCACCTGCTGGCTAAAGGCAACTTTCCGCACATCTATTCTACAACTGTCTTTCCTCAATTTAAATTTATGCCCCCTCAGGTGCGGAATCTGAGCAAGAGGAAACACTCCATTGAGCTTCCTCAAACCATTCCAGGACTTATACACCTCAATCAGATAAACTTGCAGGTGCCTGTTCTCGTTCTAGTAGTCAACATCTTTCCTAAAACGAGGCTTCCAGACCTGTATGCAGTACTCAAGGTGCGGCTTGACCCTCCCCTTATACAAGGGGATAATCACCTCCGTATCACTGCTAGCAAAGTTCCTACATATCATTGACAAGACCCTATGGGCTACTCTTTGTGCCTGTCTGCACTGCTCAGAAATCTTTATATCACTGCACAATTATCCCCAGGTTTTTTTTTTTTTTTTATTCTCCTCTACTCTGAGTATAGAACTGCTGGTATGTTACTCTGGGGGATACTGCTACACATATGCAGTACTTTGCATTTGCCACCTCTCAGCCCATCTGCTTAACTTTTCTAGATCCTGGAAACTAGTGTATGGTTCTTACTGTCATTAACAACCTTACCAACCTTCATATCATCTGTAAACTTGGACATTAAGCCTGATACGCCTTCATCAATATCAGTGATGAATATACAAAACAACAATGGGCCCAACACGGACCCCTGGGGAGTTCCAGTAATAACATTTGTCCATGAAGAGCAGCGTCCATTGATTATCATTCTGGTTTCTTCCACTCAACCATCCATTTATTCATTGTAGCAACTTACTCTTAATGCCACACTGCTCCAACTTGTACAGTAGGCTTCCTTGTGCAACAGTATAAAAAGCTTTCCTAAAATCCAAATACAGTAGATTCCGGTTATTTGGGACACTTCGGGACTAGTGTATTTTGGCCCAATTAAATGGCTGCCCCAATTATGCAAATTTTCACATAAATAGTTAACAATACAGTGGACCCTGCTTTACGATTGATTCTCTGTACAATCAAATCACGTTACGATGGACTCACCATAACAAAGTACCTTTCACTAGCCGACCGGGCTAGCTGGGTGGGTAAAGTGCCTGCCTGGCAACCCAAAGGTCGCGGGTTCGATTCCCGCCTCGGGCTTGGATCAAAGTACTGCAAAAACCTTGGGAGGTGCATTATGGCCACAGAAGCCTATGCGCCAACAACTACAAAAAAAAAAAATAAATAAATAAAAAGCCTTTCACTATATGATATGTAGTAAGCATTAGTCATTGTAATCACATTTGTAAATTGAATTTTAATTCTATTAAACAGCGATTCTAATTAGCAAGAATAGGAGGAATATTATCCATAGGCTATAAAAGTAAAGATATATTAAGTACAAATTTGCAATTTATTATCTTATCAATTAAAAAATTAAATAAGTGAAAATTGGAAGAATATTTTCTGCGGGTTAGCAAAATAAAAATAAATTTACGCTTACATGCATAGCTTAATTAATACATACAGTAATATGTACATACTAAATACAGTAGTTGATATTTCTGTTCACTGACATTTTGGGGAGGGGTTAAAATTTAAAACAGTAAAAAGCATAAGCAAACAGTAACAAAGAACACGGCACACACAAATTTCAAGTAACATAATGCGTGCAAATGAGAATGGAGTAACAAGTTACGAAGTTAAAAAAAATAGGAATAAAGAGTAGATTCTGAAAATTTATTTTTTTTTATATGATTGAAGATTTCATGGAAGTGTAAACACATTTCACCATAATAACACACACAATTCCAGCTGTTGGTATTATTGCAAATTCAACAAGATTAAGTTTAGTATCCATTTATAATAGGTTGCACTAACAGAAAAGCCCAAAAACAGGGGACTGCTAATTGTTTTTATTTTTTTATGGTTGTGACCTTCAGAAATCACGTGGTATTGTCGGAGACAATCGTAAGGTAATCTCAAGTGCTGCAGTCTCCTGCCCGATTAAACGGCATGTTGTCCCAAATAAGCAAAATAGACCCTGGCTATTTTCTTGATTGGGTTCTGTTCTTTGAGATTTTTTCCACATAAACAGCTGCCCCGATGAACCGATGGCCTAAATAGCCGGAATCCACTGTATATGATATCAAAGTTATTTTTTGCATCCAGTTCGTATTATCCAATCATATTGGTCAGACAAGTCTTCCCCTTAACAAACCCATGCTGTATCTGAACTATAACTACAGTCTTGTCTAGATGATCCTGCAGTGCTTCTTTAACCAGTGACTCCATTATTTTCCCGGGAACAGAAGTTAAACTAACAGGCCTGTAATTACTCATGTCACGTTTTGATCCCACTTTGGGAATTGGGGAAACATTTGCACATCTCTAGTCTGTGGGGACCTCCCCTGAGTCCAAGGATGCCCTCATAGGGCCTGCTTACTTTCTTTGATGCCTCGTTCGATGTAACTGGATTGATTCATTCTGCCCTGGATGTCTTCCTTATGTTTAACTTCAGCAATATCTCCTCCACTTTGCTCTCAATCATTCCAATATCATTTAGCTCCCTGTTAGAGTTTAATAAACTTCTGGCATTCCCCTCACTGAATATCTCCTCATGGGTGAATGTAGATGCAAAATAATCATTTAGTTTGTTAGCTCTCTGAGCAGGATCATCAACAGTTTTAACAGTCAAACCATCGATATCCAGTGGACCAATCTGATTCATTCCCATCCTTCTAGAGTTTACATAAGTAAAGAAGTCTTGATTGTCTTGATTGTTTTTCTTTGTATCTTTTGCCAAAGATTTCTTGTAATCTTCCTTTGCTTACCTAACCTGCTTTGTCATTTGATTACAGACTATTTTATACCTACCATACGTATCTGTGTCTCCTGATAATTTATTTGCATTCCATGCATTTTTATTTTCTGCCACCAGTCTCATTAGTTCATATGACATCCATTTAGGCCTAAACCTTGAACTGTATTTCTTAGTTGGTATGAAAAGCCTAGTAACTTGCAAGATTAATTCCTTGAATGGTTCCCATTTAAAATTTGCAGATGGTAACATCAACATTTGGTCCCACTGTATAGAGTTTAAAAACTGTCTGAGACCACTGTATTTACATTTACAAAAGCTAACTAATTAACTAATTTACAAAAGCAAAAGCCCCCTTCCCTTTACACCTGATGGTAGTTATGTCTTTGAGTAAATTTCACATTACACTGTGATCAGTGCCCCCTAGTAGTTCCTTTATTTGCAGATTCTTAATGCATGAATAATCACTGCTGGTAATCAAATCAAGAGTATTACTCCTTTTGGGCACCTCATGAACATACTGCTGTATAAAACTATAATCCGATGGATCCACAGAATTCTTGCTAGTGTTGTGAGTGGCCAACTCAAGTTCCAGTCTGGGAATTTTAAATTCCCAATTATATGACAATCTGATTTACTGGCCCACTCTATTTCTCTGTAGAGTTGTTTGTTCATTGTACTCATCAGAGTCATTAGGCCTATAACATACTCCTACTCTCATCTTTCCTTTCCCAGTTCTTGTGTCACACCAAACTGACTCAACACTGCACTGGCAAACCATATCAACTGGATGCACTACCTTTGATTTTGTGTTTTTTAACTAACAACATGATCCCTCTTCCCTTTCTCGACTGTATATCCTTTCTGTACAAATTGTACTCCCCAAACTCCAATTCTCCATTCCCTATCTCTGTGTGCCACCATGTCTCTGATATCCCAACAGTATCCACCTTTGATGTCTTCACCAGCACATCAAATTTATAAAATTTATTTACTATACTTCTAGCATTGGTGTACATGCAAGTATACAGGCACCTATTCTTACTCTTAGTTACCCTAACACAACTCATGTATTTACTTGTTTCATGACGACTCCCAGCAGTCTTTGAAATCCCGTGCACCTTGCTTTCCAGGCTTCTGCTCATTCCAATAGAAGCAGTACAAGAATCACTTCTTCCTTTGGCTACTGTTAATCTATTAGTCTGTGATTCTCCCAAGCTAGCAGCTTTCTGACCCACCTAACATTGTGTCGATAGCATCAAATATTCTTGCACCCTTTCTATTTAAGTGTATCCTATCCCTGTAGAAACAATCTCTCCTGTTAACAAGCACAAATGATTGACAAAGCTCTTGTCATATATTCTTTACTATCATGTCTGTGTAGAACTGGAGACACTTTCAAATTTAACCCTAACTCGCAATATTTTTTCAACATTGACTTGTTAATGAAATCTGCAGATCTATTCTTGATGTCGTTAATGGCAACATGTACAACCTTATCACCCTTCGTGCCCTTAAAAGATGATATCTGCTCTACAATGTCATCAACTTTTGCCTCTGGTAGGCATATCCTGGTCGTATTTACCTATCCTTTTGGGACCAGCACATTCTATCCCAAAGGTTGATGCTGTGTTGCTGCTATATGTATATGTGAAATGGATTTCTCTATTATAAACTAACATTATTCCTCCAATATTATTTATTACTTTAGATAATAAAGTTTATGAGGGTTTAACCTTTGGAAGTCATAATGATAACTTTCAATATTGAAACTTATATCTTAATATTTTCTGTAGTAATTAATATATTTTCTTCAGAATTTTTTTATATTTAATCTAGTTCTTATTTCTGTTCCCATTTTAACTTTAATTCTTAATAATTAGGAATAATTCAATTTTAGCATTTTTACAAATTCCAAATACTTTACTTGAGTGGTAACCAAAAGCATATTTGTATACTTCCTTTAGTTCTAACCTCTTATAAAAACTTTCATTAATTTATTCATTATATTTTATCTTTGAGGCTGTTTGAGCAGCCATTAAATCTATAGTTGAATCTGTGGATCCTTTGAACCATTTAATCTACAATACTTTTGTCAGGGTACCAAACAGGAGTTGTCTGTATAAGGATAGTGGAGAAAGACACTCAATGCTGCAGCGTTATGAAGCCAAAGGATTACTCATAAAAATGGTCAGTTTGAAGTATTTATGTCACAGCAACACCATGTGTTGGAAAAGGAGACATTAAGTTGGACAAAATTAAAATAAATTAATTTTAATTTTAAAATTAAATCATTCAAAGCTCTAAACACCTCAGTCAATTTACCTTGCAGGTGCATAGTCTCCTGATGCTGAAATTTGCAGAACTGGTCTTTTTTTGTAAGTGTACCCTCACCAATCTCAATACCCTTCCCTGTACCCATTCCAGCAATTTTACATCCTTCCGAAAATGAGGCTTCCAGACCTGTATGCAGTATTCAAAATGCGTCCTAACTGCCTTATACAATGGAATAATCACCTTCTTATCCTTGCTAGCAAAGTTCCTGTATATCATTGACAAAACCCTATGAGCTATCCTGCCAGCCTATCTGCACTGCTCAGAGAACTTCATATCTCATTGTACAATTACTACAATCACCCTACAGTTCTTTTTCATTTTCCACTATCCTGTGTGCAGTTGGTATGTTACTTTGGGGTAACTGCTACCCATATGCAGTACTTTGCATTTGTCAATGTTAAATTTCAGTTGCCACTTCTCAGCCCACCAGTCCAACTTTTCTAGATCCCGAAGCTTGAAGGATCTAGAAAAGTGTGCTCGTTATAACCAAGTTTGACTGTATATATATATATATTAGCATAATGATGTAGTTAAAAAATAAAAAATAGTACAAAATATGTTACGAAAATAAAGCAAATAAATATAAAGCTATCATTAGAGGCAGCAAAATGCACATTCCTCCACATGATGCTCAATGTATAACTGATGTTAAATATTAAATCAAAATTAATGCCAGTAGCATGGCAAAACTGTTGATCGAAAAATGATAAATTAAACATAATAATTAATCAACAGGGAGGGAGAAGAAAAGGTGAGACTAAAAATTATAGCAGAAAACTCCAAATAATTTAGAAAATCAAATTCAAAATAATAAGTTAATTTTAAAATTTAAAGCCGATTACATAAGAATTTAGCACCCCCCCTTGTAAGGTGCCAGTTCCGAATTACATGAAATAACACAAATAGAGACTAAACTAACTACAATAAAATAAAACCAAAATAACAAAAATAGACTGACCATTATGCCCCATATCAATGGAGTACCACAAGGCCAATAAGGGCCAAGGAATCGCTGCATTTCAATCTCTAGACAAATCGCCGCAAAGGCTAACCGATCAAAGGACCAGTCCACAACCTGATCTCCTGATTGAACCGCTAGTGCAGAAGATTTGAATAGCGGTGGTCCTTATGCATCAAAAAATAAAAATATAGAACAGACAGACTAGCACTCCAGTGCAGAGCCACACCACTGACAATGTAATCTTAATCAGCTTATATATACAAATAAATAAATAAAATACTATAGATGGCACAGCATTCCCTGACCATTATTGGTCTTGTGGTCCTCTGTTGATATGGGGCATAATGGTCAGTCTATTTTTGTTATTTTGGTTTTATTTTATTGTATTTAGTTTAGTCTCTATTTGTGATATTTCACATAATTTGAACTGGCACCTTACGAGGGGGGGGGGTGCTGCCAAATTATGTAATTGGTGTTAAATTTTAAAATTGGCTTATTATTTTGAATTGGATTTTCTAAATTATTTGGAGATTTTCTGCTACAATTTTTAGTCTCACCTTTTCTTCTCCCTCCCTGTTGATTAATAATTATGTTTAATTTATTATTTTTCGTTTAACAGTTTTGCCATGCTACTGGCATTAATTTTGATTTAATATTTAATATCAGTTGTACATTGAGCATCATGTGGAGGATGAAATGATAAAACATCTGTCACCACATTCTAAAAATCACCTATTAATATTATTTAATAGAATTTTTCTTAACAAACAATTTCCAGATTCCTGGCGAAAGGCTATTGTTCTTGCCTTCCCAAAACCAGGAAAGGATCCTAGAAATCCTAGTAACTGTCGTCCTATTGCTCTGATAAGTTGTTTGTGCAAGATCCTGGAAAGAATGGTTAATGCCCGCCTTGTGTGGTATTTGGAAACAAATGGTCTGCTTTCCAGGAGACAGTGTGGCTTTCGAAGAGACAGCGCCATTTTGGATCACTTAATCCGAATTGAAACATACATTTGCGATGCTTTTATTAAATTCGAGCATCTGGTAGCAGTTTTCTTTGATATTGAAAAAGCATACGACACTGCCTGGCAATTTGGAATATTACAAGACCTCTACACCTTTGGTCTTGGGGGTAACCTCCCTCTCTTTATTAAAAACTTCCTTTCGAATCGCCATTTTCAAGTCCATTTAGGATCCACTCTCTCGAGAGAGAGAGTTTTGTCAGGAGGAGGGAGTCTCACAAGAGTCCGTTCTAAGTGTCACGCTTTTTGCAATCAAAATAAACTATCATACTATGATTTTTAGCATTTCTCACCAACCATTGAAGTAAAAACGAAAACCAAAATCTTAAAAAGCTTTATATTTAAATTTACAATAAATTTACAGTAGATCAAACAAAATAAATGTGATTATACAAATAAAATGTTACTGATAATAAAATACTGAATTAAGATAGAATAAAACAAATGTAGTTTACAGTGAATGTACAATTAAAATGATAATAAAATATTGAATTAAAATGCAATAAAATATACTAGATTAAAAGTGCTAAAATAACTGAAGCTTTCAAAGGCTTCTGCCTTCTTCCTCAACAAGATTTTGGTTTTCGTTTTTACTTCAATGGTTGGTGAGAAACGCTAAAAATCATAGTATGAATATACCCAACCCCAGAGGCCTATTTGAAGAAAATAAACTATCACAGAACAACTTCTACCCACAGTAAACAATGCCCTCTATGTTGACGACTTTACTATATTTTGTCATTCGTGCAATATGAGGGTCATTGAAAGGCAACTGCAGAAAACCATTGATCACCTTACATCTAGGTCATTGGCTAATGGGTTCAGATTTTCATCACAGAAGACCGTTTGTGTACACTTCTGTCGCAGATGTAATCTTCATCCTGAACCAGATTTAAGGCTTGGACAAAACATCCCAGTTGTAGCAGAAGTCAAATTCCTTGGACTTATTTTCGACAAAAAGCTGACATTTCTTCAACATATTCATCAGCTTAGGACAAGGTGTGTTAAAGGGCTTAACATCCTTCGTGCCCTTTCATCAACTTCATGGGGCGCAGATCAGTCTACCCTTCTTCATCTCTATCGAGCCCTTGTCCATTCTAAACTCGATTATGGGTATCAGGTATATGGATCTGCTAGAGATAACGTACTTCGGTGGTTAGATCCAGTCCACCATCAGGCCATTCGGACAGCCACAGGAGCATTTCGCACATCTCCTGTCCAAAGCCTTTACGTTGAAGCAAATGAACCATCCCTATCTCTTCGACGTAAGCAGTTGTCTTTACATTACACCTTTAAATTGAAATCCCTACCTGATCATCCCACGTGGGCATCAGTTTTTGAGCCACGTTGGGAAAATCTCTACAACACTCGTCGGACTGCCAACAGACCTTTTGGTATTCAGATCCAAGGGCTGTTAAATGAACTAAACTTGACGGTAGACAACATTGCCCAGTCACCAAGGCAACTCCTTCCACCCTGGTATGCGCATCTGCCAACTTGTGACTTCTCCCTTAAGATCATGGAGAAGGCTAGTACACTGCCTGCTGTATACCAACAACTCTTCGCATCACATAGGGTGCAGTACTCTGACTTTCTGCCAGTCTATACAGATGGCTCGAAGTCAGAATCTTATGTGGGATCTGCTGTTGTTTCTTCACAAGACATTATCCCTTAAGATCCCACAAGAAACTAACATTTATACTGCAGAGTTGCATGCAATTGAAATAGCCCTTGAGTTCATTATAAATAGCGATTACCAAAGGTATATGATTTATTGAGTGTGTTACAGGCTCTACTATCGATGAGGTACAACTCTCATTTGGTCCTGTCCCGAATCCAGCAGATGCTTTGTTCTGTCTTTGAATCAGAATTTGACATTTGCTTCTGCTGGATCCAAGCCACATTGGGATCCAGGGAAATGAATTAGCTGATGCCACTGCTAAATCAGCCATTTCCCTGGATAATCATTGCCTGTTAGTCCCCTGTACAGACTACAGGCAAATAATACCCTCTAAATAATATTCTCAATGGCAAGGCTCTTGGCAAGGACAGACCGCAAATAAACTACATCATATTAAGCCTGTAATCATGCAGTGGCAGTCCAGTCTATGCAGGGTCTGAAAAGAGGAAGTTGTTCTTGCTCGGCTCCACATAGGTCATAACCATCTAACACACTCCTTTCTGCTGTGTGAGATGTGTAACGCTATTTTAACTGTTTCTCATGTTTTTATCGAATGCCCTGTTTTTAGATAAGTATTTTTTAGAACTTTTAATAATCTGGCTGAATCATTTACACTCAGTCAGATTTTAGGTGACAGAGAAAAAACATGTCTGGCGTTTTTAACTTTTTACAATTGATCAATTTATATAGAAAGTTTTCAGTTTATATTTTATACCGTTTATATAACCTTTAACCATAGTATCATATTTACTTTTTTGACATGGTAGCCCGTTTTTAGGCTGAACAATATTTTTGTATTAGTTTTATTTTTTGATTTGGTGCATTATGTCCACAGCTGCTAATGTGCCATTAAAAACCAAATCATCATCATCATGTGGAAGAATGTGCATTTTGCTGCCTCTAATGATAGCTTTATATTTATTTTCTTAATTTTTGTTTTTTATTTTGTACCATTTTTTATTTTTTAACTACTTCATTATGCTAATATATGTAAATAAAATGGTAGTAGTGGGTTTGATGTGCTAATGCTGCGCCCATACCGCCATGTATAGTATTTTATTTATTTATTTGTCTATATAAGCTGGTTAAGCTTACATTGTCAGTGGTGTGGCTCTGTGCTGGAGTGCTAGTCTGTCTGTTATATATTTTTATTTTTTGCTGCATAAGAACCACCGCTATTCAAATCCTCTGCATTGGCGGTTCGATTGGGGATCGGATGATGGACTTGTCCTTTGATCGGTTCGCCTTTGCAGCGATTCGTCTAGCAATTGAAATGCATCGATTCCCTTACCATTATTGGCCTTGTGGTACTCCGTTGATATGAGGCATAATGGTCAGTCTGTTTTTGTTATTTTGGTTTTATTTTACTGTAGTTAGTTTAGTCTCTATTTGTGATATTTCACGTAATTCGGAACTGGCACCTCACTAGGGGGTGCTGCTAAATTCTTATGTAATTGGCTTTAAATTTTAAAATTGAGATATTATTTTGAATTGGATTTTCTAAATTATATGGAGATTTTCTGCTACAATTTTTAGTCTCACCTTTTCTTCTCCCTCCCTGTTGATTAATCATTATGCTTAATTTATTATTTTTTGTTCAACAGTTTTGCCAATATATATATATATATATATATATATTATGTGAGGTAAAAGTTAGGCAAAAGTGATAAAAATAAATAAATATGGCTATGTAGCTATCATTAGAGGCAGCAAATGCACATCCTCCACATGATGCCTAATTATATCTGATAATTAAAATAAATATGATATTTAAAATAAAAACATCAGCCAGTAGTACGGCAATAATGCAGAGCGAAACGAAACGTAAAATAATATAAAATAAACAAACAGGGAAGGGAAAGTAGCGGTAATAGGACAAAAGGTAGTCGATAATCCCCTGTATAATTTAGTCAATTAAGTCATTAAACCCAATTAATAAAACATGATGTAAATTTAAAATAATGCCAATTATACATAATTTAGCGGAACCCCCTCGAAGGTACCATTTCCAAAAGACGTGAAATATCACCAAAAAGGGGTTAAAGAAACTACCAAAAAACTAAAATATCAAAATAATAGACTGACCATCATGCCCCATATCGACAGAGGACCACGAGGCCAATAATGGTCATGGAATCGCTGCATTTCAATCGTCATACAAATCATCGCAAAGGCGGAAATATCGAAGAACCAAACCACACCTCCATTCTCCGATAGATCAACCAATGCAAAGGATTTGCATGGCGGTGGTCCTTATGCAGCGAAAAATAATCTATAGAACAGACAGCACTCTAGATCAGAGCCACACCACTGACATAATGCAAGCTTAACCAGCTTATATAATAGAAAGGAAAGAAATAGATGGCGGCACAGGCGCTGCTTATTTAGCATAACAACCCACTACTACCATTAATTTATATTATGTGAGGTAAAAGTTAGGCAAAAGTGATAAAAATAAATAAATATGGCTATGTCCATTCCATGACCATTATTGGCCTCGTGGTCCTCTGTCGATATGGGGCATGATGGTCAATCTATTATTTTGATATTTTAGTTTTTTGGTAGTTTCTTTAACCCCTTTTTTGGTGATATTTCACGTCTTTTGGAAATGGTACCTTCGAGGGGGTTCCGCTAAATTATGTATAATTGGCATTATTTTAAATTTACATCATGTTTTATTAATTGGGTTTAATGACTTAATTGACTAAATTATACAGGGGATTATCGACTACCTTTTGTCCTATTACCGCTACTTTCCCTTCCCTGTTTGTTTATTTTATATTATTTTACGTTTCGTTTCGCTCTGCATTATTGCCGTACTACTGGCTGATGTTTTTATTTTAAATATCATATTTATTTTAATTATCAGATATATATATATATATATTAGCATTAGCATTAGTAGAGGCATTTGATGCAAGAAAGCAAGCTTATGCAGCATCAGCCAAAAAAAAAAAAAAAACCCACTTCCACTTCACCCCTCTGTTCGTTCAAAATACCTGTCCAGCTGAGCCTTAAACTTATTTAGGCTATCAACCTCCACCACAAGGGATGGAAAATATGTAGTATATAAAACAGGTAAGAAAGAAATGAGAAAAAGAAAAGAAAATAAAATAAAATAGATGTACCTGGACGCTCATGGCTACAGAACAGGACACAACTATAAAATAAAAAATAGAAATAATTTATAAAGGACACAGTAAGATGGGAAAGTTATTAACAACAACGTGCCAGGCCTAATGGAAGAAGATATGAGAAGAAAAGAATGTTAAGTACGTAATGAATTAAGTGTAAATAATGGCTGAATAACAAGCCAAATCATATTTACAAAAGCTAGAAAGGAAGTGGTAATTAATGCATATTTAAAAATAGTAATAAATGAAAATAAAAATGAGTATAATAATGAAAATAAAATTGGGTACATAGATCAGATATTTCATCAGGGGACTACACCTGATCATGTACCAAAACATTGTGTTTCTATACAAACCCATGCTGATGGAGGTAGCATTAAAGAATAATATTATTGAATAATAATTGTTGGAAAAAAAAAAAAAAAAAAATTATTAAAACCTCCAGAAACATGGGTGAGGTAGCCCCAACGCAGTGTGTATATTTTAAGTACAACTGTTAAATTGTTAAATTAAAAAAGCGTAACAGACAGGACAGCAGCATAAAAATGGGAAGTAATACAAGGTATGGGGGGGGGGAAAGTAGTAAAAAAAGAGAGGCGAAGATAGCGAGAATAAGAAAAGAAGGAATGTCCGAATCGCCCTCGTATTGCACTAATAGTTCAATGGACGTAAAAAGCAGAATAGAAAGTAGAAAGACGTAAAGAGAAGGAAAAGATTTTAAAGATACTAGGCAAGCTAGGTTCGTAAGTACCCAACCTCTTAGAAAGGGCCTTGGCTGTGAAGGTGTTAGTAGAAGAGGAAAATTAATACCGCTAGCCTGTGAAATATTTTTTGTTAATGACAGATGTAAAAAAAAACTAGTATAAAGAAGAATAAGCAGAAAAATTAAGAAGAAGAATAAAATTAAATACCTTTAAAATTATGTAGCATCAATTAGTAAAATGCATAATAAACATGATTAATAAATAGAATACAAACAGGGAGAGCTATGACGACGGTGAAGTTGCTTAGTAGAAAAAAAAACAATGGAAGCCCTCTGTAGTTAAAAGTGAGGAAAAGGTCCGATTAATAATAATTAAAATAAAATAAGAATGAAAAAGGTAACATAGAAAGTGAAAAGACATGAGCATCGTTCAGAATAGAAGTCATATGATGTGATCACTTTCAAAGTGGTGGGAATACCACCATTTAAATATACAACTATACATCTGTACAAATTATCATGTTAACCCTAATCAAAATGAGACATAGTGAAACCGAATTCAAGATTTAGGCCTGAATGGATGTCAGATGAACTAATTAGACATGTGGCAGAGAAGAAAAACAGCAAAGAGTTCTTTACTTATGTAATCTTTAGAAGGAAGGCGATGAATCAGATTGGTCCACTTGATATCAATGGTTCAACTGTTGGTCCTGCTCAGGTAGCTAATAAACTAAATGAATATTTTTCATCTACATTCGCACATGAGAGATTCAGGGAGGGGAATGCCAGAGGTGTATTAAACTCTGGCAGTAAGCTAGATTATCTTGTAATTACTGAGAGTAAAGTAGAGGAGAAATTGTTGAAGATAAACATAAGAAAGGCAGCCGTGGTGGATGGAATCTATCTAGTTATATTAAACGAGGCAGCAAAGGAATAAGAAAACCCTTAGCCATAATTATGAGCGCTTCCTTGGACTCAGGGGAGGCACCCATGGACTGGAAATGTGCAAATGTGACCCCAATCCACAAAGGAAGATCAAAGGGAAGACAAGTAATTACAAACCTGTTAGTTTAACTTCTGTTCCAGGGAAATTAATGGAGGCACTGGTTAAAGAAGCATTGCAGGATCATCTAGACAAGACTTCAACTGTAGCTCAGACACAGCATGGGTTTGTTAGAGGGAAGTCTTGTCTGACCAATTTGATTGGATACTATGATATAGTCACAAAGGAAGTGGATGCAAAGAATAATTTTGATATCATATATTTGGGTCTTAGAAAGGCTTTTGATACTGTTGCACATGGAAGACTGCTGCACAAATTGGAGCAGTGTGGCATTGGTGGCAAATTGTTGCTATGGATAAAGGGATGATTGAGTGCGAGAAGACAGAGAGTGGTAATTAATGGACACTGCTCTTCGTGGACTAATGTTTTTAGTGGAGTCCATGAGGGTTCGGTGTTGGGCCCATTGTTGTTTTCTGTTTTTAGTAATGATTTTTATGAAGGTATATCGTGTTTAATGTCTAATTTTGCCGACGATAAGGAGGTTGGCAGGGTTGTTGATGACACTAATGACAGTACACTACTGCAACAGGATTTAGAAAAATAGAGATAAGAGGTGGCAACTGAATTTTAACATTGACCAATGTAAAGTACTGCATGGGAAGCAGTAACTCCAGAGCAACATATCAACTGAGTGGTACTACACTGACAGCGGTAGAGAATGCAAAGGACCTGGAGGTAATTGTGCAGGCAGATATGAAGTTTTCTGATAGTGCAGATGGCCTGCAAGTGTAGACTATAGCGTCTTGTCAATGATATACAGAAATTTTTCTAGCAGGGATAAGGAGGTGATTATCCCCTTGTATAAGGGGATGGCCAGGCCACACCTTGAGTACTGTATGCAGGTCTGGAGACCTCATTTTAAGAAGGACGTAAAGTTGTTGGAATGAGTGCAGAGAAGGGCTATAAGATTAGTGAATGAAACAAAGGGTTGCTCTTACGAAGAAAGGCTTAAGTTTTGCAAATTAGTGTCTGGAGACTAGGCACCTGTGGGGTGATCTGATTGAGGTGTATAAAGCCTTGAATGGTTTGAGCATGCTCAGTGCTGATGGGATTCTTCCTCTTGCTCAGAATAATTGCCTGAGAGTGTATAAATTCAAATTGAGGAAAGACAGTTGTAGGATAGATATGTAGAAGTTTGCCTTTAGCCAGCTGGTGTTGATTGCTGGAACAAACTTCCATCTGTTGTTGTAGTTGATAGCTTAAACAGGTTCAAGGCAGAACTGGACAAACATTTGGAGCGAGTGAATGGGTGAAATGAGAAGGGGGTGTTTTTTTTTTGATTTGGTTGATGCTATAAGTTTACTTTTTTGCATCATGTGCCCTTGCTAATGCTAAATTTTCAAGCAGAACAGAAAGTGCCAGTGGAATTACAAAGTGTAGAAAGGTGACATAGAACAGGAGCACAGGGTTTGAGAATAAGTGAAGAAATACTATCAGGACCTGGCACTTCCTCTTCCTTTGCCTCAAGACCATTCAAAATTCTTCTGACATCCTTTTGAGAAAGATGGCAGAAGGCATTGATAGTAGTGCACTGGGTGTGGTAGGAGGTTGTTTACCAAGATCATCAATAAATGAGTTAGAAGAAAAGTGGCATAATATTTAGTGACAGGCACCACCGGTGGTTTCTCACATCTGCACCATATGTACTCTGTTATGGAATGCAGAACAGCTGCAAAAGCCAGAAAAAAGTTATGTCAGGTTTATGTAGTATTGTGTTTTGTTCTGTTATGTCTCTTGCTGCTTAGCCACAGGTCCCTTAGTGGGACCTACATTGCCCGCCACCACCACTGAGCCAGGCTGCCCATGATACTCTGGCTGGCTTCCAGGGTTGCCTGACGTTGCTGACAGAGGCCAATTTAAAAAAAAAAAAAAAAGGTTGCATGGGGAGATAGCGAAGGTAGGTCAAAATGAGGGCAAAGCTTCAGGTGGCTTGAAAGAGAAGTTAGGATATACATAGAAGGCAAAGTAAGGGTAGGGGAAAGGGAATAATTGTCATGGTGATGGATGGTCTCACGTGACCGCTAGAGGCTCGTGCTGACACGAGAGCACAGACAATCTCGCCGCAGATATCAGCTGAATTCTACGCCCGAGGGGTTTACTAGTTGATCCCACGCTGTGGAGAGTGCCAGCAATCCCGCACCAATGGTGCCAGCAGTCCTACCCTTATGGGTTTGCAATTTATCCCGCATTCCAATGCCAGAAGTTTCTACACAAATTCGTTCTAGTAATTGGATCATACCTTATCTGGGTTGGAATAGTCTTGTCTTTATGGGTGGTATTGTCCCACATCAATCTAGGTCTGTTGCAGTCCTTGTGTCGCTCTGTGCTCAGTAATCTTAGCTTTACTTATGGTGAAGATTTCTTGTGCAAATATTGTCAGACATTTATATGTGTCCTCACTTTGGAGTTGGAGAAATTCTTGATTCTGGGGGTTGCATTGGATCCCTGTGAGGAATTTTAGCCTGGAAGTGCCATAGGAAGGGCAGTCGTAGACTTGATGACTTTATGATTCTTCCTCTCCACAGTGGAGGAGGATAACTTTCTGCACTAAGTTATTGGGATATTGTTTGTCAGGGAAACGGGAAACATGCTTTGTAAAAAGGATAGGTGGAACAGGACCAGGGTATGTCTGCCAGGGGCAAAGGTTGATGACGTTGTAGAGCGGATATCATCTTTTAAGGGCACAAAAGGTGATATAGTTGTACACGTTGGCACTAATGATATTAAGAGTAGGAGACCGGCGGAATAACTTAACAAGTATAGGTCACTATTGAAAAAAAGTCGTGAATTAGGGTTGAATTTGAAAGTGTCTGCAATTCTGCCCAGACACGATAGGAGGGAGTATATGATGAGAGCCCTGTCGATCAATTCGGCCCTGGAAGGATTGTGCAAGGCTCAAGGGGTAGAATTTTTTTCAGCCTGGTCTGTACTTGTTAACAGGAGAGACTGTTTCTACAGGGATGGGATACACTTAAATAGAAAGGGTGCAAGAATGTTTGCTGATGCTATTGAGGCAGTGTTAGGTGTGTCGGAAAACTGCTAGATTGGGGGGATACAAGGACTAATAGATTAACAGTAGCCACTGGCAGAGGTGAACGTGATTCTTGCACTGCTTCTATTGGAATAAGCCGCAGCCTGGAAAATAAGATGCAGGATATTTCAGAGACTGCTGGGAATCATTGGGGTACAAATAAACACATAGGTTGTGTTAGGGTAGCTAAGAAAAAGAACAGGTGCATGTATACTTGCATGTACACCAATGCTAGGAGTTTAGTAAATAAATTTGATGAATTTGAGGTATTGCTCAAAACATCAAAGGCAGATATTGTGGGGATTTCAGAGACGTGGTGTCACACAGATATAAGGAATGCAGAACTGGAATTTGGGGAGTACAATGTCTACAGAAAGGATAGACAGGATAGGAAGGGAGGAGGGGATATGCTATTAGTTAAGAAATACATAAAATCCAAGGAAGTGAAGCCAGTCGACATTGCTGGACAGTGCAGTGCCGAGTCAGTTTGGTGTGACATAAGCATTGGGAGATCAAAATTGAGAGTAGGAGTGTTCTATAGGCCTAATGCTCTGAGTATAATAAGAAACTGTACGGGGAAATAGAGTGGGCCAGTAAATCAGAGAGTCTTATAATGGGGGATTTTAATTTCCCAGATATTGACTGGAATTTGGGGGCTGGTCACTCACACACTAGCAGGGCTTTTGTGGATTTATTGGATGATTGTTTCCTACATCAGCATGTTCAGGAGGCAACTAGAGGGAGTAATGCTCTTGATTTGATTATCAATAGTGATTCTTCATGCATTAAGAATCTGCAGGTAAATGAACCACTAGGTGGCAGTATTCACAGTGTGCTGAAGTGGGATTTACTCAAAGAGGTAACTACCATTAGGGGTAAAGGGAAGGGTTATTGCTTTCGTAAAGGCGACTACGATGGACTGAGACAGTATTTAAATTCTATACAGTGGGACCAACTGATGATGTTACCAACAGCAAATTCAAAATGGGAAGCATTCAAAGAACTTATCTTGGAAGCTACTAGGCTTTACATACCAACTAAGAAATATTGTTCAAGGATTAGGCCTAATTGGATGTCAGATGAACTAATGAGACATATGGAAGAGAAGAAAAATGCATGGGATACATACAAATTAACACGTGACACAGAAGCCTATGATAGATACAAGTTGATCTGTAACCAAGTTACAAAGGAGGTTAGGCAGGCGAAGGCAGATTACGAGAAATCTTTGGCAAGGGATGCAAAGAAGAACAGCAAAGAGTTCTTATGTAAACTCTAGAAGGAAGGGGATGAATCAGATTGGTCCACTTGATATCGATGGGTCAACTGTTGATGATCCTGCTCAGGTAGCTAACAAACTGAATGAATATTTTGCATCGACATTCACACATGAGGAGTTATTCAGCGAGGGGAATGCCAGAGGTGTATTGCACTCTGGCAATAAGCTAGATAATCTTGTAATAACTGAGAGTAAAGTGGAGGAGAAATTGTTGAAGATAAATACAAGAAAGGCACCTGCGGTGGATGGGATCTATCCAGTTATATTAAAGGAAGCAGCAAAGGAAGTAAGCAAAACCTTAGCCATAGTTATGAGAGCTTCCTTGGACTCAGGGGAAGTACCCATGGACTGGAGATGTGTAAATGTGACCCTAATTCACAAAGGAGGATCAAAGGGCGACACAAGTAATTATAGACCTGTTAGTTTAACTTCTGTTCCTGGAAAATTAATGGAGGCACTGGTTAAAGAAGCACTGCAGGATCATCTAGACAAGACTTCAGTTATAGCTCAGACACAGCATGGTTTTGTTAAGGGGAAGTCTTGCCTGACCAATTTGATTGGATACTATGATGCAGTCACAAAAGAACTGGATGCAGGGAATAACTTTGATATTATATACTTGGATCTTAGAAAGGCTTTTGATACTGTTGCACATGGAAGACTGCTGCACAAATTGGAGCAGTGTGGCATTGGAGGCAAATTGCTGCTATGGATAAAGGGGTGGTTGAGGGGGAGAAGACAGAGAGTGGTAATCAATGGACACTGCTCATTGTGGACTAATGTTATTAGTGGAGTCCCTCAGGGTTCAGTATTGGGTCCATTATTGTTTTCTGTATTTATAAATGATATTGATGATGGTATATCAAGCTTAATGTCCAAGTTTGCAGATGATACGAAGGTTGGCAGGGTTGTCAAGGACACTACTGACACTATGCTACTGCAACAGGATCTGGAAAGGTTGAGCAGATGGGCTGAGAGGTGGCAAATGAAGTTTAACATTGACAAATGTAAAGTACTACATATGGGAAACAGCAACCCCAGAGCAACATATCAACTCTGTGTTACTACACTGACAGTGGTAGAGAATGAAAGGGACCTGGGGGTGGTTGTGCAGGCAGATTTGAAGTTTTCTGAGCAGTGCAGGCGGGCGGCAAGAGTAGCTCATGGTGTATTGTTGATGATATATAGGAATTTTTCTAGCAGGGATAAGGAGGTGATTATTCCCTTGTATAAGGCAATGGTCAGACTGCACCTAGAGTACTGTATACAGGTCTGGAGGCCTCATTTCAAGAAGGATGTAGAGATGCTGGAACGAGTACAGAGAAGGGCAACAAGATTAGTGAATGGAACAAAGGGGTGCTCTTACGAAGAAAGGCTTACGTTTTGCAAATTACAGTGTCTGGAGACTAGGCACCGGCGAGGTGATCTGATAGAGGTGTATAAAGCCTTGAATGGTTTGAGCATGCTCAATGCTGATGGGATTCTTCCTCTTGCTCAGAATAATCACCTGAGAGGGCATAAATTCAAATTGAGGAAAGACAGATGTAGGATAGACGTGAGGAAATTTGCCTTTAGCCAGCGGGTGGTTGGTTGCTGGAATAGACTTCCATCCCTTGTCGTGGAAGTTGATAGCCTAAATAAGTTTAAGGCTCAGCTGGACAGGTATTTCGAATGGACAGAGGGGTGAAGTGGAAGTGGTTATTTTTTATTTATTTATTTATTTATTTTTATTTTATTTTATTTTTTTTTTTGGCTGATGCTGCATAAGCTTGCTTTCCTGCATCAAATGCCTCTACTAATGCTAATGTTTAGTTTCAGTTTGAATGATCTGTGGCCTGTAATGATAAAGGTTAAGTGGAGATGAAGCGTAAATTAGGGAGGGTCTTTTAGATAAGCCAGGTTGATGCATGGCAGGAAGTGTCTTGTGATGTCTCCTTTTGTTGTGGATTCCCAAGAGCATTGCCACAGATCTGCGAGGTGATTGGTAATTCTCCTCCTCTCTCGCTTCAGATCGTTTGCTAGGGGAGATAGCGAAGTTGCAAATCAAGTACTGTTGCAAATCGAGTTGGAAATTAAGAACCTGTGCTGGGATGCTTTCTTGAGTTGAGTGAAGAGTCCTCTTCTACCTACCTCATGGGTAGAGTGGGAGACAACCTCTTATAACTGGGAGTGCAGGGGTGCTGACTGTTCTGCACTCCCTGCAGATGGACAGTATCATGAATCTTTGGAATCCAGTTTGGGTTAATTTCTCTCCATGGTCGCTTTGGTGCACCAGACAGAGGCTCCATAGGTGAGAATTGGGACCAGGACCACTTTATAGATGAGAGGGCTTTGGATTTTATGCCCAATCTGCTCTCCTTATGTTTTGTCCCATGGCTGTATATCTTTGGATTTTTCCTGCCAAGTATTTGAGGTGGGCATGGAAGGTTAGGCTAGCATTGATTTGAATTCCCAGATACTTAACCTCCAGTAACAGGTTGAATTTTTTTTTTTTTTTTTTTTTTGTTAGTTGTTGGCACATCAGCTTCTGTGGCCATAATGCACCTCCCAAGGTTTTTGCATTTTACTGAAGCCCGAGACGGGATTCAAACCTACAACCTTTGGGTTGCCAGGCAGGCACTTTACCCACCTGGCTAGCCCGGTTGGCGAACAGGTGGATTGGGATATTGTTTAGTTTTATTGTAGGTAGTCTCCCGATTTGCAGTTTTCCTTTCAGTAATATTGCTTTTGTCTTTTCTCCAGAGATTTTTAGGTTGTGTGTGGCTGCCCAATTTTGTAGGTTGCATAATGCCACATGATTTCAAGTGCTGCTCTAGTGTTTGCTCCCGGGATCAGGACTTAATCAGCAGCAAAGGCCAGGGGCCGGACCTCGCCCAGATCCATCCCCAGGAAATCATCCAAGACGATGGACCAAAGAAAGAGCCCTAGGACCGAGCCCTGGGGACACCTCAGTGGATATGTCTGTGCAGCAGTTGATATTTGTTGACCACCTGGACTCTTCGATTATTAAGGCATGTTCGCAGATAATTGTATAGCTTGCCAGGGACATTTTCCCTCCTGTGCCTGCGCAGTACAGGAGGGAAAACCATAGGAGGTCAAAAGCCCCGGCAAAGTCCACTGTGATTACTAGACAGTACTTTGAGATTTGTTGAATGCCTGGTTGGTTAGGCAGTATTTAGCATCTTCAGTGGAGAACCCTGGTTTGACACCAAATTGAACTGGTGAGGCAAGTTGCTGTTCTGTGTAGAGGGTAGTTAGATGGAGTAAGAGGAGTCGTTCTAGTAGTTTAGCTAATACAGAAAGCAGAGCTGTTGGTCTATAGGAGGCAGGGTTTTGTTGGTTCTTGTCATTGTTTTTAAGATCAGTCTCAGGGAAGCAGTCTTCCAACCATCTGGGAAAACTTCTTCTCTAAGACACCTGTTGAATAGACTTAGTAGCTTGTTTGGGTAGGCTTTGACAAATTTCTTGACCATATCCACCTTGAGGAGGCCAGCATCCGGCATCTTACCCTCCTTAGCCTTAGTGAGGGCCAGGTCCGTCTCCATTAGGGTGAAAGGCGGTTCAATGGTAGGCTTGGTTGACGTCTTCATTTTTTGTTGTTCTTGGGTCATTGCGGTATGCTGATGTGGATAAATATAGCTGAGAATATTTTGGATGGAGTCATTCCAGAAGCATGTAAATGTGCCATCTGGTTTCTGTGTGGTGTGAACTACCTCACCTCTTGGGAGCCGATTTCTAACAATTTTAAAAACAATGCCCCAAGGGTCATCGTTCCCAGTGGTGGCTACAAGGGTGCACCCTGACACATTTTTGCATGCTCAGATCTTACTGGTGTATGCATTTTTTGTGGTGTGGTACTCCTTGCATGCTGCCGCAACTTCACTGGGGGGGGGGGGAAGGTGAGTGGCTTGCAGTCATTGGAACTTCTTTCTGGAGTGATGCATTCATTTTCTCAGGTCATTTTGTTTTGGATTCCACTAGGGGATGGTAGGTGTATGGCCTTCTGCACGGAATAGAGAGGTCACTTGCACATCTGATTGTGGTTTAGATTTTCTTTACACAGTCCTCCGGTATGAGAGAAGGTGATGGGGTTGTCATCCAGCAAGATATTTGAGAGCTCTGCATGAAAGTGGAATCAATCAGCTCTTTTGGTATTGTAGCAGACTGTTTCCCTCCGGATCAGTGGGAAACGTTCCACAGACTGATGGAGTGAGAAGATAATTGCTCTGTGATCCGAGGTAGTCCAGGCTTCTTGTACAGTACAGTACAGTTTGCCAGCTTGTAGGCTAAATCAGGTGTTGCAATAGTGCTCTCCCAGAGCAGATCACTGTAAGTATTTAGGTTACCCGGTCGGTTTATAACTCGGAGGCCGGTTGAGAGTGGAAATTTTTCCAGTCTTGAACCCTTTGATGTGCTATCCTATCTGGCGTTTGACTTTGCCATAGCGTAGAGCGACAGTTTGAATCAAATCCAATGAGCACTCACCCACCTAGCAGCAGCTGTACAGCCAATTGTATCAATTAAATTGCTTGTGTTTTCTCCAGGATGACTATGCAGGGAGAGAACAAATATGGTTTCCAGTGAAGTTATAATTTGGGCACATACTATGGTGGCACAGTGCTGTGTAATTTTGGTGACTGAGAAGTCTGGGTATCTCACAATAATTGTTGTCCAAGGTTTATATGTTATGCATTGTACCATTTTGTACAACAAGGGGTAGCTGTGAACCCTACCCCGCATGGACGTAGGGTTCTTGCAATATGGCGATGTCCACCCAGTGCTCCTTGATCTTCAGCTTCAGTTGGTCCATGACCACCCTTGCATGCTGTGCATTGATTTGGATTAGTTTTACCTCTGGGTTGTAATCTGCAGTTGGGAGTTTATCTATAATTGATCCGGAATCGGTAGGATCTGCATGCCTTTTGAAATACGGGTCACTGGCTATCCCTTTTTGAGTGCTGACGTGGAGCCTTTGCTGGTTTACAATTTGTGCAGGTGGGATATTTTCTAAAGTACATATCTTCCATGCTAAGTCTATGGTAGACTGTAGCACATTTTATAAAAAACATGAAAATTAGCATTAGCATTAGTAGAGGCATTTGATGCAAGAAAGCAAGCTTATGCAGCATCAGCCAAAAAAAAAAAAAAAAAAAAAATTAAGTAACATAAATAAATAAAAATAACCACTTCCACTTCACCCCTCTGTTCGTTCGAAATACCTGTCCAGCTGAGCCTTAAACTTATTTAGGCTATCAACTTCCACGACAAGGGATGGAAGTCTGTTCCACCCACCAACCACCCGCTGGCTAAAGGCAAATTTCCGCCCATCTATCCTACATCTGTCTTTCCTCAATTTGAATTTATGCCCTCTCAGGTGATTTTTCTGAGCTAGAGGAAGAATCCCATCAGCATTGAGCATGCTCAAACCATTCAAGGCTTTGTACACCTCTATCAGATCACCCCGCTGGTGCCTAGTTTCCAGACACTGTAATTTGCAAAACTTAAGCCTTTCTTCGTAAGAGAACCCCTTTGTCCCATTCACCAATCTAGTTGCCCTTCTCTGTACTCGTTCCAGCAGCTCTACATCCTTCCTGAAATGAGGCCTCCAGGCCTGTATACAGTACTCTAGGTGTGGCCTGACCATTGCCTTATACAAGGGAATAATCACCTCCTTATCCCTGCTAGAAAAATTCCTATATATCATTAACAATACACCATGAACTACTCTTGCAGCTCGTCTGCACTGCTCAGAGAACTTCATATCTGCCTGCACCACCACCCCCAGGTCCCTTTCATTCTCTACCACTGTCAGTGTAGTACCACAGAGTTGATACGTTGCTCTGGAGTTGCTGTTTCCCATATGCAACCTGAAGGCAAAATGAATGGTGATGCATTTTAAGCACACAAGGTTACTTTAGGGGGAACTCCCCTCCAACGTCTAGAGTGAGAAATGGGCATGGCAGCAAGGCAAATTTCAAGTTCTGCTCTCCCCAAAGCTATGCTAATGGTAGCATGGTGACCTGACCATTAACAATAGCAATGGATAAATTACATCTCAGTATTCAATATACACCCGAGAATAAACAAAAACAAACTCACCAAGTGATTCCACTGATGAAACTCTTCAAACTGGTACCAAACTTCAGAGATCAACTGCATTATTTTCACTATTAAAAAAAAAAAAAAAAATCCAAGAGCTAAAAATTACGTGGCAAGACGGTCAGCGGCCAACAGGGCTCCCCTCGAGTTAGAAGAAAAGTAGGATGCTAGCAGGTCAACTATATCTTTAGCTGGAGTGGCAATGGAACCATCTGGTTTTGACAGGGGTGAACAAAAGTTGTAGCCAATAGCTTTGGCAAGAAGCAAGTTTTATACTCTTGATCTGTTCCAAATCTCATTTGGACTGATAAAACCTTGTATTAATTTTATTTTTAATTTTAATATCAACATCTAAAGCTGGAAAAAAAAAAAAAAAATGCTCTCGTATTAATTGGTGGAAAAGATGGATAAAAATAATTTTTTCTTTTCGGGAGTTCAAAAACAATTTTGGCCTCTTAACACCTACAGTTATCTAGACAATGAAATTACAAGAGGTGATAAGAATTATTTACTACCTAGTGTTGCTTAGTTATTCTGTAAAGTAGTGGGCCCTAATGTGACACCCCCCCCGGCTGATTTATATTTGGCTGGTTGCTTTTAGTAAAGCATTAATTTACATCTTGAAGGTTTATTCATGGGGATATTAGCAGAGGCATATGTTGCAAGAAATCAAGCATAAGCAGCATCAGCCAATAAAAAAATAAAATAATAAAATAAAATGATCCCATTTCACCCATCCATTTGCTCTAAATGTTTGTCCAGTTCTTTCTTGAATTTATTTAAGCTATCAACTTCCAAAACAACAGATGGAAGTTTGTTCCAGCAATCAACTGCCCAATGGCTTAAGGCAAATTTCTGCCCATCTATTTGACAACTATCTTTCCTCAATTTTAATTTATGCCTCCTTAGGTTTGTAATATCAGCAAATGGAAGTACCCTGTCAGCATTGATTCTGCTCAATCCACTCAAGGCCTTATAGATCTCAATCAGACCATCTCGTAGGTGTCTAGTCTCCAGATGCTGCAAGTTGCGGAACTTAAGCCTTTCTTGTTAAGATGCACCCCCTTTGTTTACTTCATGAGTCTTGCTGTCCTCTGTCATTCAAGCAACTCTACTTCCAAAAATGAGCCCTCCAGACCTGTACTCAGTACTCAAGGTGTGCCCTGACCATTGTCTTATACAAGGGGATAGTCACTTGCTTATCCCTGCTACCAAAATTCCTTTATATTATTGACAAGAACCCATGACCTATTCTGGCAGCCTATCTGCACTGCTCAGAAATCTTCATATCTGCCTGCACAATTTTCCCACTGGTCTTTTTCATTCTTCACTACTCTGAATGTAGTATCACACAGTTAGTACATGTCTCTGGGGTTACTACTACCCATATGCAGTACTTCATTTATCAATGTTCAACTTCAGTTGCTACTTCTCAGCCCATCAGGCCAAATTTTATAGATCCTGTTGCAGTATCATACTGTCATTACTGTCATTAACAACACCGCCAACCTTTGTATCATCTGCCCACTTGAACATTAAGCCCGATATGCCTTTATGAATAGTATTGATAAATATACAAAACCACAATGGGTCCAACACTGAAACCTGGGGGACTCTACTAATACCGTTAGTCCATGAAGAGCAGTGCCCATTGATTACCATTCTCTGTCTTCTCCTATTCACGCATCTTTTTATTCATTGTAGCAACTTGCCCTTAATGCCGTACTGCCCCAACTTGTAGTTGGAGCAGTACGGCATTAAGGGAAGCAGTCTTCCATGTGCAACAGTATCAAAAGATTTACTAAAATCCAAATATATGATATCAAAATTATTTTTATCCTTGATCTTTGAGGAAATCTTTGAGGTTACATCTTTGAGTAAATCGCACATCAGTACACTGTGATCACTGCCTCCTAGTGGTTCCAAATCCACATCAGTACACTGTAGCCACTGTCAACTAGTGGTTCCTTTATCTCTAGATTCTTAATCAAAAATGATCATGGGTGATAATTAGATCAAGAGCATTATACTCTCTGATTGCCTCTTGAACATACTGCTGTACAAAACAATCATTGAATAAATCCCCAAAAGTCTCCCTGGTGTGCAAATGATCACGTGACATTTTTCAGTCAGTACCTGGCAAGTTAAAATCCCCCATTAACAGACTCTCTGATTTACTGGCCCACTCTATTTCCCTGTACAGTTGTTTATTATACTCATCAGAATCATTAGGCCTATAACACACTCCTACTCTCAATTTTGATTTTCCAGTGTTTTTTTCACACCAAACTGACTCAACATTGCACTGTCAACCACTATCAACTGGTTGCACCTCCTTTGATTTTGTGTGTTTCTTAACTAACAGCATAATCCCTCCTCCCTTCTTATCCTGTCTATCCTTTCTGTATACAGTGTACTCCCCAAATTCCAATTCTTCTTCTTACCTTATATCTGTGTGACACCACATCTCTGATATCCCAAGAATATCTTCCTTTGATGTCTTGACCAGCACTTCAAATTCATCAAATTTATTTCCTATACTCCTAACATTGGTGTGTGCACATTTAGGTATACTTGTACCTGTTCTTACTATTAGTTACCCTAACACAGCCTACGTAGTTACTTGTTTCATGTTGACTCCAAGCAGATGCTGAAATCTCCAGCAACTTGCTTTCCTGTCTGCTGCTAATTCCAATAGAAGCAGTGCAAGTATCACTTCCTTCTCTGCCTGTTTTCTGACCCACCTTACATTATCTTGATAGTGTCAGCAAATATTCTTGCACCCTTTCTATTTAAGTGTATCCCATCCTTGTAGAATCAATCTCTCCTGTTAACAAGCACAGACCTGCTGAGAAAAATTGTACCCCATGAGCCTTGCACAATATATCCAAGGCTGAATTGATTGAAAAGTCTCTCATCATATACTCCATCCTATTGTGTCTGGGCAGAATTGCAAGCACTTCCAAATTTAACCCTAACTTGCGACTTTTTTCAACATTGACCTGTACTTATTAAGTAAGTTCGCAGATCTCCTGCACTTCAAGATTAGTTGCTATATATTCAAGCGTGAAGGTGTAGGAAGATAATATACAGTCGAACTTGGTTATAATGATCATATAATTAACGAAATCACAGCTGTAATGAGAAAAAGCCATAATGATTTTAATTTACGTGTATTCCCATTATAACGAGCATACTACAAGGATATACCGAACAAATTTTGGTAAATATGCAAGCATTCTTAATTGCTTGGGTAGTTGGAAAAACGTAATTCTTGGAATAGACGAAAATGAAAAGGGCGACTTAGGTTTATGACAGCCTACCTCGGATTAGTGACCGGTTTATGACCTTGTCCTCTGGGGACGTGGGTGCTATACACTACTGCATTGGTGTTCCATTTGTTGCATTACCCTATTTACAGATTGTCTTGTATTCACTGAACCATAAATTTATTTCGGGACTTCTAAGAATTTTGGAAATGGGACTTTTAAGAACTTTAAATGCATTTCGGGACTTTTAAGAATCTTGAATGGATTTCTTGACTTCTAAGAACTTTGTATGCATTGCGGGACATCTAAGAACTTTGTATGCAGATAACTTTATCATTCTTAAAGTAAAATCAATTAGAAATGAACCCTTCATTTGGAAACGTCTACTAAAAAAGTGTGTCTCTCAATTCGAAAAAAAGTGAAAATTATTCATGAGTTAGAATGTGGTGCAAAAAATGTTGAAGTGTGTGAAAAGTTTTCTTTGTCCTCTTCAAGTGTATTGACATTGTGGAAGAATAAAGATGTTTACATATCGGCACTGGAAAAGAACATAACAGAAAAAAAAATTTAGAAAGTGCGAGGTTACAGATGTCAATGAAGCTTACTTCAGTGGTTCACTACACAAAGAAGTGCTGGATTTTCAATAGATAGTCCGATCTTGAATGCTCAAGCGGAAAAATTTGCTAAACAATTTGGACGTGAGTATTTTGTATGTAACAATGGTTGGCTGGATCGATTTAAAAACCAACATAACATCGTTTATGCAAAAATTGGTGGAGACTCTCGATCTGCAGATCCAATATTGGCAAATGAATGGATTGACCGTGTTTGGGCAGAAATCAGAAAAGATTACAATGATGAAGACATCTACAATGCCGACAAAACAGGACTGTTTTATAATTTGACACCTGACAATACGTTTAAATTCAAGAGGGAAAAAATGTGTTTGTGGAAAAAAATCAAAGGCTCACTTGATGGTACTTGTATGTGCAAGTATGACAGAGACTGATTTAAAAAAAAAAAAAACTGCTTGTTATCAGAAAATCGTTAAAACCTCGGTGTTTCAAAAATGTAAGAAAACTTCCTGTGGATTACACTGCAAACAAGAAAGCATCGATGACTTCGGATATTTTTCGGCAATACGTAAATGATTGGAATAAGAAGCTGTTCAAAAAGAAGAAAAATATTTTATTGTTAGTTGATAACTGTCCTGCATATCCCCAGATTCAAAATTTGTCCAACCTAAAGCTAGTGTTTCTGCCTCCCAATGCAACATCAATTTTACAACCAATAGACATAAGTGTAATCGAGAGTTTGAAAGGATTTTATAAAAGATTTCTAGTTCTACATCTGATCAGTCAAAGAGAACAGAAACTTAGTCTATATTGATATTTGATGCTATAAATATATTGAATGATGCGTGTAACAAAGTTACTTCGACAACCATATTGAATTGCTTCAAGAAATCGAAATTAAATTCAAATGAAATTTCAATCGTAGATGAAGATGATGGAAATGAAGAAAATAACTTACCATTATCCGAATGGTTGCTACTTAACAACATTGTAGGTTTTAATACAGATAACATCGATGAATTTGTATGAGTCGATGACAACTTGTTAACTATGGTCTTCCTACAGAGAGTGACATTGTAGATGCTGTGCTCAATAATGACTATGATTGTGATGATGATGATATGATGACAAGTGAATCAAAATCAGTGCTAATAATCTCACAAGCTCATGGTGCAATGGACACATTAGTCAATTTTTTTGAAGGAACTGAGGCAGGTAATGAGACTTTTAATGCATTGAGTGTTTTAAGGGGAAACTTAAGAAATATCAAAGTGAAATCTTTAAAACAAACATCAATTTTATGATTCATAAATAAAGACTAATTGAAATCGTGTTTATTATTAATTAGTATTGTTTTTAATTACAGAGAAATTGTGTTTAATATTAAATGTATTGTAGTTTATACAAGCATATTAATACAAATAATATGTAGGTATATACTTATATTATTGTTTTCTCTCGAATATTTCTTTTGTTTTTTGAATATATCTTTTTATCAAGTTATTGAGAATTTTAAAAAATAGGAGGTAGATTTAACTCATCACTGGTATAAAGTGTTCATTGTTTAATGACACCAGGGGTTTCCCCATCTCCGCTATAACGGATATAGTGAGTAACAGTTATAACGAGGAAATATGTTGGTCCCTTGATGCTCGTTACAACTAAGTTCGACTGTATTTGCTAAATGACTGGTCTTTATCAGATTTCTGTGAGAACATCTCCCATGGGAGCTTAGTATTAACTCCTTCAGAGTTAATATAAAATTAATAACATTTGAACTAACAGCTAAGATCCTGATTTCACGTGTTAGTCCAAATGTTATTATTATTCTTTTTTTTTGATTACTTGTACATATGCTTGGTTTTTTGGATTTTTGCTACATTCTAATAGAGGATAATGTAGTAGTAATTTCCTTAATGGTATAATATTTTATATGCTCTAAGACAAATGAAAACCAAGTTTTGGTGACCTCATTGAAAGATAAGTAAATACCATTGAACAATTGCAGATGATCTGCAGTCATTTGAAGTTATTACTTTTATTAAGAAGACCATACATGAAAGAGGGAGAAAGTTAACTGCAAAGGCAAGGAATGCAGATAATTATTCTTTGGTAAGTATATCCTGTAGATCAAGTTTACATTATCATATAAATTATTTGTTGATTGAGAACTTTTAAATGAAGTGAAAAATTGAAAATTATCACTTTTATTTTCCAGAGAATTATTAATAAAAATGAATGTGTCATTTATTTGTTTCATACATTGAAATGCAATATTTTCTAGGAAATTTTTATTTGGGAAAACAATTTTTTGATAATTGTAGAATAGATATATTTATTCTGACATGGGTGTAGTACAGAAAGAAGTTTTTAATACTCCAACATGACTGCTTCTATTATTTTTTTCGGATAAAAATAAAGGTAATTACTTTCTTTGTAGTGTATGATGAATGTAAATACCTTTTTGGTAGTGGCCTCCCTCCTACTTGCCCTGAAATCTTCCATCATTATCAGCCATTTTCAATCCACTGCACGATGAAGGCCTCTCCAGCAACTTTCCAGTTCCTTCTGTTTTGTGCAATGGCCATCCATTTACTACCCATAAACTCACAAATTTCATCTGTCCATCTCCGTCGTTGCCTTCCAGGTTTTTTTCCCTAGCTCCTCTTTGTTACCATTCTGTTATTTTCTAGCTCCTCTTGGGTACCATTCTGTTATTTTCTTAGTCCATCTGTCACCATGTCTTTGAGCTGTGTCCTCCCCAAAACCATTTTAGTTCTTTAGTTTTGATAAAAATGTCCTTTACTTGAGTTTGCTGCCTAATCCATGTGTTTTTATTCTTATCTAACAGTCTGATTCCCAATATAATTCTTTCCATTCTTTGCTGTGTAGTTCTCTTCTATTCTTTTGGTGAGTGCCCAAGTTTCACTTCCATAAGTCATGGTGGGGAGTATACATTGGTTCATTATTTTACATTTCAGACAAATTGGGATATTGCTCCTCAGTATGTGACTATATTCCTGAAAGCTATCCATTCAAAATTTATTCTTTCTCTTGACTTCCAGCCATTTATCATTATTACAGCTAATTACTTGTCCCAGATAAGTATATGACTCCACCTTTTCAATTACTGCTCCTTCAATCATTATATCCCTTTCCTTGGCATACTTGTTCATCAAGACTTTTGTTTTAGCCATATTCATCTTTAGTCCAAAATCCTTACTAACTCTACATAACTGATTAAGATTTTCCTCTAATTCTTTGGGATCATTGCTTATGACCACAATGTCATCTGCAAATCTTAAATGGTTTAGGTATTCTCCATTCACACTGACTCCTTTCTGTGACCAGTCTAGTCTAATCTTCTGAAAACTTCAAGGACAGCAGTAAAGAACTTCAGAGATATTGTGTCTCCTTGTCAAACTCCTTTCTCAATTTTCAATTTGCTAGTCTTTGTCTAGTCTAATAAAGGAGGTAGCATTCTCATATATTTTCTTCAAAATCATAATATATGGGATATCTATGCCTTGTCTTTCCAGTGCCCGAAACATTGGCTTATGCTGTATGGAGTCAAATGCCTTTTCATAATCCACAAATGGCAGGCATAACGGTATTTTATATTCATTTGCTTTCTCCATTAGCTGTGATATTACGTGAAGGTGATCCATAGTTGAGAATCCTGTCCTAAAGCCAGCTTGCTCTTTCGGTGGATTCTCATCAAGTGTTCTTTCTAATCTGTTAGTAATGACCCTTGTGAACAGCTTGTAGATGTGAGATAACAAACTAATTGGTCTATAATTTCCAGTTTCTGATTTATCTCCTTTCTTACGCACAAAACTATGATTGCATTATTCCACTCCTTAAGCATCACACCTTTTCTAATGCATTTTGTGAAGAGCCTTGCCAGTTTTTGTGTTATGTCTCTTCCTCCCAATTTTAACAACTCTACAGTAACTTCATCTTCCCCTTCGGCTTTCTGATTCTTCATTTTTTTCAATGCATGTTCTGCCTCATCAGGAAGGATATCAGGTATGTCATATGTGTTACTGATTTGTGATCCATCTTCCCACCTGCTGGCATCATTCCCCCACTCCTTGTATACTTCTCTATAGTAGTCTTCTGCTATTTGAATTATGCCTTCTCGGCTATTTATAAGTACACCATCGCTACTTCATTTTCAGTATCATTTGTCTTTCTGTATTACTGCTCATGGCCACTGATTTAAGTCCTTTGTTTTCCCTTAATTCTCGATCTACTTTTCTTGTGTTAAATCTTCTTATGTCCTCTCTGAGTCTCTTTCTAATGGCTTTGTATAACTCAGTATACTTAATTTTCTCTTTGTCAGTGTTTATCTTGCTCTTCATTTGTTGTCTTTGGTTCATCATGACAAGTGTTTCATGACTAATTTTTTCTTTTTGGATTTCTTTTTACCTAGAGGTTTCTTGGGCTTTATCACTTTCAGAAAGTTGTAATATTTCTTGTTGATATTTTGGTCCTGAGCCGTCTGCAGAAGCTCAAACTTGCTCTTAAGTTCCAGTTCATTCTGCTTTTTCTCCTCTTCTTTTATCTCAAAGACCTTTGTATTATTTTCTCGAGTCAGTTTTTTCCTTTCTTTTCTTACATCTATATCAAGTGTGCATCTTACCATTCTGTGATCACTTCCAACATTTACCTTGTTCAGGGCGGTAACATGATTCACGATATATCTTCTGTTAGTGAGGATGAAGTTGATTTCATTAGTTGTTAATCCATTTGGACTCTTCCATGTCCACTTTCTGTTCATCCTTTTCTTGAAAAAGTGTTCATTACTGACAATACTCGAGATTCAGCAAATTCCACAAGTCTTTCACTTCTTTCACCAATTCAAAATTTCCTATAGTTCCCCTTTCTGCACTGTTTTGTCTCTTTCCAACCTTAGAATTGAAGTGCCCCATAATGATAGTGTAGTGGATTTCTTTTTGATTTATCTCCTTTTCTGCTCATCTATAAGACTTCTGCTCATCTATAAGACTCAATTTTGCTGTACATTTCTTCAACCTCTTCATCATTGTGGCTCGATGTTGGTGTATAAATCATTATAACCTTTAGCTTGTATCTCTTAGAAATCCTGAGTAGTATCTTTGACACCCTTGATGTACATTTGAATTCCAAAATGTTTTTATCTTTATGGATCAGAAAGCCAACTCCACCGTCGCTCCTTTCACTGTTTCGATTCGTGTACAGCAGCTTTCCACTCGATAAACTTATAAGTGATTCATTTCTTCTTCTTGTTTCAGCCAAGTGATATTCTAATTCACATTTTCTAATTCCTTTTCCAGCTTTAATAACCTGTCTTCACTGATGAGCGATCTTATGTTGTAACAGGCCTAGTTCAGTTTCCGTGCATGGCAGCCTGGTTGTACCCAGAGATTCTTAGCACCTTCTGCTTCCACTCTGATCCTATCGCTGCTGTAAGAGGGGGAATGAAAGCCACTGGGGACTGAGGGCTATTTATTTTGTCGTGCTGTCATGTGCTGGAGGGTTTGGTCTTTTTCCTCTTCACACTTATCAGATGTCTTGAAGAGAACCACTCTACACATTCGTTAGTGACGTAACAGGGCTTACCATCGAGAAAGTGTCCATGAGTGGATATTATGGAGGCAGGCCAGCCGGACTTCTCCTAAATCTTTTGAAATAAAAAGTTATTGGATTCATCAGTGTTTTAGAATGATGGATCCATAACACACAGAATGCCTGTTCCCCTCTAAGCTTCAAATATCCCATAAATGCTGAATGCTTTTTCAGAAGATGTATCATAGAAAGTAATCATCCTTTGAGCTGTGTTAATCATGGCGACAAATTGTTGAACAATGTTTTTTGAAAGTTAATTAAAAAAATTAAAAGAAAGGAAAAAAAATCAAACCGAAGGCAAAAAATTTACTATTTTTGATTGCTATTGATAACATTAAACAAAGTGATGCTAAGCTATAACAGATTTTGTGGAAATTTCCTAACAACAGCAGCCAAAAAAACAAAGTGTTTTCCAACACTGGAAAGTGGCAATAAATATTGGATATCATCATACATAGAAAACTGTATAGTATTTACTGGAGGGATTAGAAGTTTCAAGAAAAGTTAACCACTTTTAAAAGATATTGAATTGAAAAGCAAAACAAGCAATCACATTTGAGTAGAACTTTTCCTTTCCTCCAGTGAGGTTATTTTCCTTAGCAATTTTATTGTTCACAACTCTAGCTGGCTTCCGTTTACTTGCCACACAGAACCAGCTTGTTGTGATGCTGAAGCTTTTGCAATTACTAATGACCTCGCACAAATTGTTCATTTACATACCAGAATACCAGACAGTCCTAACCATGCAGCCAACACACTTGATCTTTTTCTCACAAACAATTCTTCTAAAGTACATGGTCTAGGTGAGTGGTTCTCTAGGGACCTTGGATCACAACTTTGTGATGGTCTGTTCTACAAAGGAGCCCTTTTCTCATGGCCATTCTTAATCGTGTTGCTTGGCATTACAAGAATGCAAGATGGGATGATCTTCGAGATTTCTTTTCCGTGGTCGGATAGCTGTTTGAAAATCTACTGATGTCACTGTTTACTAAGATCGTGTCTGTGAAATTATTCTTGTAGGTGTGAAATCCTTTATTCCATACTCTACCTTAAAATCTCATTCTTTATCTAAAGCACATTTCCAATAAATGTGCTAAGGCTGTTCAAGATAAGAATGTTACCTATTGCAATTAGCTTGTGTCCAAATCTCCAGGTTCATTCTCAAGCAGTTACTGAATCAGTCTAAACTAGATTTCAAACACTAAGAGTAGAAAACTTGCTTGTTGTCCAAATGGTACTTGAGCATTCTGTTCTCTTGCCAAAGCTATTGGCTGCAACTTTTGCATGTCTATATTTCTACCTCTGTCAAAACCAAATGGTTCTATTGCCTCTTCAGCCAATGATAAAGCTGATCTGCTAGCATCATACTTTTCTTCTAACTTGAGTATTGATGACCTTGGTAAACCAGCTCCTACCATTCCCAGTAGACTCCATTCAGTGCCTCCTGTGGTCTTCCATCAAAAGGATGTTAGAAGGATTTTGAATAACCTTGATGCTAAGAAAGCTCCAGGTTCTGGTTGTATTTCTCCACTTGTTCTCAAAACCTGTGCTCCTGTTCTGTTTGTTGTTTTTTCCCCCCTTCTGCTTGGAAATCTTCTCATATCCAGGGTGTTAATCTCTCCCATCCAATTATTGTCCCATTTCACTTGCTTCTACTCTTTCTAAAGTATTGGTGGATTTAATTAACTGCCACTTTCCATTTGACCAATGATTGCATTGCCAGTATGGATGGTTTGCAAGCTGTAATTATTGCATTTTTGTAATTATGTTTCCAGTTTTTTCTTTCACTGCTCACTGCCAGTGATGGTAGATGGCTCTCTCTTTCCTCTAACTTCTCTACTAATGCTGGTGTTCCCCAAGGTTCAGTCTTTCTCCCACTGCTTTCTTCCTGTATATTAATGACCTTCTTTCATTGACCAGAAATTCTATTTATAGTTTTGATGATAGCACATTGCATTTCATCTTGCAGTTTGAGAAACCTTGTCCTGCATAAACAGTTTCAACTTCTCAAATATCCATTACCATTTCCTTAATTACTGATCTCAAAGTAATTCTTCAGTGGGGAAGATAACTTAGTTGATTTCAATCTTTCTGAAACTCAATCCTGTCTTATATCTTTCAAAAAGGATTCTTCTGCTCCTATACTTACCTTTGATGACACTCTGATTTCTAGGCAAGATAATTTATCTCTATTTGGGATTACTCTGAATTTTACTATCTCTTGGCATAAGTGGCACCTCTATAGCCAGGTGGGAAGGAGCAGCAGTGCATAGTACACGCTTCTTGATTAGACCGGGGTTCGAGCCTGTCACCACCAAATATGGAGGATGCAGAAAGGTCAGGGAATGACCACCGCATTTCCCGAAGCAATATGGCCTTAGTTGCTAATGCTCCTAAAAACCAAACAACAAACAAACAAACTTGGCATAAGTATGTTTCAGTTATTACTACCTCTGCATCTGAAAAACTGGATTTTCTCTTTGGCTCTTTTTGTTACTTTTCTTCCAAACAGCTGTTCACACTGTACAAATTTACAAATCTGCCCTACAATGGAATAATTGTTTCCACATTTGGGACGGTGCCCCCAAAATTCCTCTCAGGCTTCTAGTTTCCATCCAAAAGAGGGCAGTTTGGTTAATTAATGACTCACCTCTAAAAAAAGTCTCTCCACTCTCTGTCTCATGGACATTGTCTCTGTGCTGTGTGACTTTTCTATAGATACTTCCATGTGCACTGTTCTTCTGAATTGGCTTCTATAATCCCTGCTCTTTCTTCCAAACCAGTCACAACATGTGCCACAACCACTCAACATCCTTTTGCTGTCAAACTTCAAACTCACAGAACCAACTTTTCTTCTTCCTCATTTATTCATTCAACTTCTTTTCTGGAACAACCTTCCTTCATACATATTCCTGAAAATTACAATCTACAGAATTCAAGTGTAATGTCAAAAAGTATCTTCTTTCATCTTCTCAACCTTCACCCCCATGCACAGTATTAAGTAAAGTACTATAGGTTCTAATACCTCTCATGTTTGGGATTTTCATTAAAAATAATAATAAATAAATAATAAAAATAAAAAAGTGATTCTTGACCAAGTGAGCAATTGATGATCCAAAAGAGGTTTTTAAAGAAGAAAAATTATTAATGGTAGTAGTAGTGGAAAAAGCCTTTGCTATTGATGTTTTGGCAGGCACTTTGTAGCTTAAATTTAATTTTTCTAGTGGTTAAAAGTATTGTGTTGTAATTCCTGTATCTGTATTATAAGTTTAACTTTGTAAAATATTTGGAAAGCTACAGTTTAATATTTAGATAGCCTTTGCTATTGATATTTTGGCAGAAATTTCATAAGTTTAATTCAGTTGCTTAAATTTCACTTCTTTAATGATTTAATTTTTGTCAACAGTTTAATTTCTGCTTTATTTTATAAACATGAATTCTGTAATATTGTAAATTTTAATTTTGTAATCTTTGTAAAGTTCATATTTTACATAAATGATGGTTGCTACAAGATCCACTTACAATACAAAGTCCGGGGGCATCGGGACTTAAACGGAAATGCCTGTATGCATTTCCAGTGTGAGGTGTGAGTTGCGACTTCATCATTTGTATAGCCTATTGCATTTATTCTAAGGCTGGTGTCGTAATCAGACCTAGCTCATCTGGTGACTCTTTTCTTTGCAATTGATGTAAGGAGTGTACTGATCTCAAATTACAACTTGGTTCATTACCAGAAGAATTTGTCAGTAAATTAATGAGTGCTTTCCCTAGAAACAAATGTAACTGGGAGCTCATCAGGAACTCAAGTATTTCCTGACAGAAGTGATGCACCTCTGAATTGGGACTTGTTTGTTGCCACAACAGCCGACATTGATAAGATGTTCTGAGGGTAGTAATGTTTCAAATGAGAGGGAAGATATAGCTTTGGATACAAACCTAAATAACTTCAAGGAATGTGTCAGGGTAGTAAACTAAAGAAGATTATTTAGTTGCAATTTAGTAATATCAAGAGTGCTGGCATTAAATGGCTGAATTTGAACTCTTGGTTAGGACAACTAATGCTGATATAATAGGGCTAACAGAAACGTGGTATCCTGAAAAAGGCCTCTGAGGTTGGGAAAATTCATATTTTAGTATTAAATCAGCTTACACCAACCATAAGAATAAGTATTTACTGTAACTAAAATATTTATTTACATATTAAAATAAAATAAATATTTACAAAAACCGCTATTATATTAAATATACATGTAAAAACATTAAAACTGTGATAAAATCCTTGAGATAAAATACACTAAAATAAACCGGATTAAAAGCGATAAAAACGATAAAAATCTCTGGAGCTTTCGGAAGAAAGCTCCAGAGATTTTTTAAAAGCGTTTTTATCGCTTTTAATCCGGTTTATTTTAGTGTATTTTATCTCAAGGATTTTATCACAGTTTTAATGTTTTTACATGTATATTTAATATAATAGCGGTTTTTGTAAATATTTATTTTATTTTAATATGTAAATAAATATTTTAGTTACAGTAAATACTTATTCTTATGGTTGGTGTAAGCTGATTTAATACTAAAATAGAAACGTGGTGCCACCTGGAATTAGTGATGACTAGTTCCACTATGATATGTATAATGTATTTAGGAAAAATAGGGAAGATAGGAGGGCTGGAGGGTTTATGTGTCTTATCAAAAGCAGCCTGAGCACGAAAAGAGCTGTTGCTGAGTCTGAAGTTATATCTGTCAGCATAGAATCTGTGTAGTGTGAGTTAGTTGAAAGCAGAGGTATAGCAAGTGTGGGAGTAATCTACAGAACAGAAGTTTGTGAAGAGTATAACAAGGGTATTTACATGCAGATAGAATGGGCAAGCAAGCAAGCATGAATATCTTATTATGGGTGACTGTTATCTGCTCCAGATTCATTGGAATAAGTGAGAGGGGAAACTCACCATGGGAAAAACTTTTTAAAATAAACTTGATGATTATTATTTGTAACAGCATGTTAAAGAAAGTACTACAGGTGGAATATTCTTGATTTCATCATTACTAATGATTCAGATGATATGGCTGGGCTTAAAATACAGGAACCATTATCAGGAAGTGATCATGCAATTATCAGCTGGAACATGAAGAAAGATGTTGTGATAGTTAAAGGTAAAGGCAGTGGTTTTAACTTCAGAAGATGGGGAGGGGGACTTTGACAGCTTAAGCTGCTATATGGCATCTGTGAATTGGGTAGATTGCTAACGAATGGTGAATGCATTTGAATTTCAAACATTTCAAATGAGCAGGTAGCTAATGCCAGGGAAGTGAGCTTAAATAACTTTAAAGGGTGTGTCAGTAATGTTTTATACAGTAATGTCAGAAGTGTCGTCAATAAAATTAGAGAATTTGAACTGGCTAAGACAAGTAATGCTGACATAATAGAACTTATAGAAACGTGGTGTTACACGAAGATAGGGGATGATGAGTTTCAGTACAGTATGTATAATGTATATTAGGAAGGATAGGGCAGATAGAAGGGGTAGTGGGGTCATGCTTGTTATCAAAAGCAGACTGAGTGCGACGTAAGCTTTCCCAGATTCAGACGTTTTGCATGCTAGTATAGAACCTGTATGGTGTGAGATAGTTGGAAGCAAAGTTATAGATTGGGAGTAATCTACAGACCAGGTGATTGTGACTGTTATGATGAGAGCCTTGAAATGCAAATGGAATGGCCAAGTAAGCCAAAATGTCTTATTATGGGTGATTTTAAATTGCATGTAATTGATTGGAGCAAATGGGAAGGAAACTCGACATGGGGGACAAAATTTTCAAAATCAACTATATTACTGTTATTTGTATCAAAATGTCAGGGAAAGTACGAAAAGTTTGCAGATGATACGAAGGTTGGCAGTGTTGTTAAGGACATTAATGACAGTATGCTGCTGCAACAGGATCTAGAAAAGTTGAGCAGATGGGCTGAGAGGTGGCAAATGAAGTTTAACATTGACAAATGTAAAGTACTACATATGGGGAGCAGTAACCCCAGAGTGACGTATCAATCTGTGGTACTACACTGACAGTGATAGAGAACGAAAAGGACCTGGGGGTAATTGTGCAGGCAGATATGAAATTTTCTGAGTAGTGCAGACGGTCTGCAAAAGTAGCTCATGGTGTCTTGTTAATGATATACAGAAATTTTTCTAGCAGGGATGAGGAGGTGATTATCCCCTTGTATAAGGCAATGGTCAGGCCACACCTTGAGTACTGTATACAGGTCTGGAGGTGTCATTTTAAGAAGGAAGTAGAGCTGTTGGAACGAGTACAGAGAAGGGCAACAAGATTAGTGAATTTTTGTAAAATAATAAGAGGAGTATACCTCAATATAGTACGTAGAATACTTTCGTATGATACCCTCCAGAAATTAAAACGGGAAAAACGAAAAAATTGACAACTTACCGGTACATAAGAGTAAAATATAAATAATTAAAAAAATCAATTTAACACAATTCAAATCAATTTAAAACAATTAAAAATCAAATTAACGCAATTCTAACGAAAATATTCAAAATGATTTTCCTTCCTGAAGCTGACAACGCTTTTCGACCATATGTCGTGATCACAGGAATGAAAATTACCGAATCGGGTTAAACCCGAAACTTAAATAGTGATTATTTGTCTTCGTGCATGCGCGTAAAGGTTCACACATCGGAGATCAAATATGGCCGCCAAACATTGACAGAATTCTCGTGTAATTTAATTTCTACGGTTTCTGCAATTAATAGTCGCATAGAAATTAAATTACACGAGAATTCTGTCAATGTTCGGTGGCCATATTTGATCTCCGATGCGTGGACCTTTACGTGCACGCGCGAAGACAAATAACAACTATTTAAGTTTCAGGTTTAACCCGATTCGGTAATTTTCATTCCTGTGATCACGACAGACATACGGTCGAAAAGTGTTGTCAGCTTCAGGAAGGAAAATCGTTTAGAATATTTTCGTTAGATTCTTTTAATTGCATTAATTTGATTTTTAATTGTTTTAAATTGATTTGAATTGTGTTAAATTTGTTTTTTTAATTATTTATATCTTACTCTAATGTACCGGTAAGTTGTTGATTTTTTTCGTATTTCCCGTTTTAATTTCTGGAGGGTATCATACGGAAGTGTTCTACGTACTATATTGAGGTATACTCCTCTTATTATTTTTACAAATATTATTATCAACGTAGAACGTATTGAGTATTACAGCTCTGATTCATACTATCTAAGATTAGTGAATGGAACAAAGGGTTGCTCTTACGAAGAAAGGATTAAGTTTTGCAAATTACAGTGTCTGGAGACTAGGCACCTACGAAGTGATCTGATTGAGCTGTATAAAGCCTTGAATGGTTTGAGCATGCTCAATGCTGATGGGATTCTTCCTCTTGCTCAGAATAATCACCTGACAGGGCATAAATTCAAATTGAGGAAAAGATAGTTGTAGAATGGATGTATGGAAATTTGCCTTTAGCCACAACAAAAGATGGAACAGGCTTCCATCTTTTGTTGTGGAAGCTAATAGCCTAAATAAATTTAAGGCTGAGCTGAACAGGCATTTGGAACGAATGGAGGGATGAAATGGGAGGGTTTTTTTTTTTTTTTTTTTTTTTTTTTTGTGGCTGATGCTGCATAAGCTTGCTTTCTTGCATCGTATGCCTCTACTAATGCTAACTTCAGATGAAACAACAAATGAAAATTTTCATCATTCTCAACACAAATTTCCCATTTTAGTCTATTGTTGAGAGCATGGGCTTTGATTTTATTAACACCATTTTTTGTGATTTCATTAACACCAGTAATGACAGTGAGTAATGACTTTTGAAGGCAATCACTGAAGTTTTTTGCCCAGATGTTGGTGACGAATGATACAATGAATGGTAATCATTTGGTACAACTTTCTTCAAGTACACAACACAACCACTGTAGCGACCAATAATTGATGGAGCTTCATCCATCACAAGAAAAGTATGTTAGCATGTGGAATTTTCTTGACTTTAAAAGGACTGCTCAAAAACACCAAATATTGCCTCACCATTACTCCTTCATATTGCCTCACCATTAGTATCTGTTTCTAACTGACTTGCAAACAACTCTTGAACTAAACTTTCACCTTTTATAAAGTGCACATATGCTAGAAGGAAAGATTTGGAAAAGTTGACTCATCTAGCTGTAATGCAAATTCTGTAGTCCTTAGAATGCTACACAACATATCTTCCACATTCCCAACCATTTCATCTATGTGTCTTTGAACATCTAATTAAGAGCATACCTCTAAACAATTTGTTGTTTACAGGTATACTCTTAATTACTTCATGTGGTGACTTATGTAAAACAGTACTCAGAATCTCCAGCCGACCGGGCTAGCCGAGTGGGTAAAGTACCTGCCCGGTAACCCAAAGGTCGCGGGTTCGATTCCCGCCTCGGGCTTGGATCAAAGTACTGCAAAAACCTTGGGAGGTGCAATATGGCCACAGAAGCCGATGCGCCAACAACTACCAAATCAAAAAAAAAAAAAAAAAAAAAAAACTCAGAATCTCGCTTACTGCTGGTAAGATGAGTTCTTCACCAATTGTATATGGCTTTCCAGACTTGGTAATCAACAATGATATATTGTATGATGCACACAAACCATCAGTTTTTTGTTGTGAGGCATTACAAAATATACTTGATAGTGTTGACTGCTTTTGCAATTTAACATGAAATAATTGAAAAAAATTCTAAATTCTTGTCTGTCATGTCAGGACGTGCCTTCCTCAAATGTTCATAAGTCTGGAAGGTTTCATTGTCTTGTTATAAAATAATTTTTGACATATTAGACACATTGGCAGGCGCTTGTCTGTAGTTGCTGGTATAAATTCATACTTCAGATATTCCATGCTATATTATCTGCATTTCCTCTCTGATTTTTCTGCCTCTGTCATTCTTTTTCTTCTGAAACAGATATTAATTAATTATTAAATTTAAATTAAATTAAATTTATCCGTACAAATAAAACTGTGTGTGTGTGTGTGTGTGTGTGTTAAAGGAAGGGCTATCATTCTTAGGAACAATGGTCTCTGCAGCATTTTTTTAATTTTAAGCATAAAAGATTCTTTTCCTTTTGTTTGTATTCCAAGGATCAGCATATATAATGAAAAACATCAACAATAAAATAACCAGAAATAGAAAGAAATATTTTACTGTGGCAGTTATATAAGTGGAACTGAATTCTGTGTGCGTGTGTGCGTGTGTGTGTGTGTGTGTGTGTGTGTGTGTTTAAAGGAAGTGACACGGGGTTTGAATCGTAAACAGGTGAATTTATTAAAGAAAATGAGAAATATTAAAACAGAATGTGTTTGTTTTGGTCATAAAATAGGGGATTATGACAGCTAGCACTTTCTCATTCTTGCAATTAAAGTATAAAAACTTTATCAATTGCAGCTGGACTGATTATTATTATTAAGATAAGGACAAATATTATTATAAATTACACATTAATTATAATAATATATATTACCAAATTTATAAATTACCTAACTTTTCAAGCCCAACTTCTGTTAATGTCAGTCTCCTGATTTAGTTTGTCTTTAATAATGAAAATTAAAAGAACTTTTGCAGTGTAAAATCATTATTTACTTTATCAGTCATGACTGATATGGTACTTCGAAAGTGGTTATTTCTTAAATCTAGCCAAGAAAAAAAAATTGATCACTATTTCCTTTGTCTGTAGAAAATACTTTTGTTAAATTTCAGATTTGAATATTAAACAAAGGACATTAATATGTAGTAATGAACTTAAATTTAACCTTTACGCATTTTCACTCGAATTATTCAGAATTCTGTTCCATTTATATGATTTCCACAGTAAAATTTTTTTTTTTCTATTTCTGGTTATTTTATAGCTCTGTTATCTGCTATCAATTTCATGTACTATATATATTATATATATTATTTTTCTTTTAGTTCTCTTGTTGAATTTGCTCAGAATAATTGCCTGAGAGGGCATAAATTCAAATTTATGCCCTCTTTGATTGTCGTTGTAGAAGTTGATAGCTTAAATAGATTCAAGGCAGAACTAGACAAACATTTGGAGTGAGTGGATGGGTGAAATATAGGTGTGTGTTTTTTTTTTTTTTTTTTTTTTTTTGGCTGATGCTATAGAAGCTTGTTTCTTTGCTAATTTGAGTTAAGAAATATTGAATACATATTGGAATCTGTAGAGTTCTGGTTTTTTTTTTTTTTTTTTGGCTGATGCTATAGAAGCTTGTTTCTTTGCTAATGCTAATTTGAGTTAAGAAATATTGGAATCTGTAGAGTTCTGGTAGCAGTATGCCAAACTGAATGCTAAAAGGACAGAAGCATAATTATATGCAGAAATATGTTTGCATTTGTAACCTTGAATTTAAGTATTCTGGATGATTTTTATCTCTAAACTCTAAAATCAAAGTGCTTAATAGATTTCTGTTTATATTTATGAATTTGTTGCATATTTTTACATTTATATGGAAGATACTATTAATTTCATATTTATATTTTATGGCTTTAACCCCCTTTTCCCCCCCTCCAAACCTTCAGTAGAATTAATACATGTTTTTTAAATGACATGTAAAAAATAAGCTTATATTTAATTTTGTTATAAAAATTAATTAAATCAGATTTAATTCTGATTTAATTAAAAATTAAATCAGAATAATTGCCTGAGAGGGCATAAATTCAAATTTATGCCCTCTTTGATTGTCGTTGTAGAAGTTGATAGCTTAAATAGATTCAAGGCAGAACTAGACAAACATTTGGAGTGAGTGGATGGGTGAAATATAGGTGTGTGTTTTTTTTTTTTTTTTTTGGCTGATGCTATAGAAGCTTGTTTCTTTGCTAATTTGAGTTAAGAAATATTGAATACATATTGGAATCTGTAGAGTTCTGGTTTTTTTTTTTTTTTTTTGGCTGATGCTATAGAAGCTTGTTTCTTTGCTAATGCTAATTTGAGTTAAGAAATATTGGAATCTGTAGAGTTCTGGTAGCAGTATGCCAAACTGAATGCTAAAAGGACAGAAGCATAATTATATGCAGAAATATGTTTGCATTTGTAACCTTGAATTTAAGTATTCTGGATGATTTTTATCTCTAAACTCTAAAATCAAAGTGCTTAATAGATTTCTGTTTATATTTATGAATTTGTTGCATATTTTTACATTTATATGGAAGATACTATTAATTTCATATTTATATTTTATGGCTTTAACCCCTTTTCCCCCCCTCCAAACCTTCAGTAGAATTAATACATGTTTTTTAAATGACATGTAAAAAATAAGCTTATATTTAATTTTGTTATAAAAATTAAAATCTTAGATAAATTAATTACAGAACTTGAATAAATTGAAATATTGATACAGTAAGCACCGGTTATAGTGATCACGTTTGCAAATTGAATTTTGATCACTCCTGTTCACCCATGTCTTCAAGCTTTTCAATGTATATAAATGATGATGATCGATGAATATTATCCATAAATCGATGAATATTATCCATAGGCTATAAAAATAAAGATATACATGAAATTACCAATTAAATGATACTTGAAAATTGGATGAATATTATTAACAGGTTAGCAAAATAAAAATAAATTTATACTTACATTATATTTTTTATATGTTTAATTAATATACATATTAATTAAACATAACACTTTGTGATATGATTATAATTTAAAATAGTCACTTAATTTAGATTGTTTTAAATTATCACTGCAAAGTCTATTTATAGATTTTTCAATATTGTTTAACAGTCTATATTCACGATCACTTGCACCAGTTTCTTCCAATGCTCTCCTCAGGATGGCTATAGTGTTACAATTTTGCCGTTCTGTAACTGGAATTCATTCAGGTTTACCTCATTTTTTCCCTCCTTGGCAAAATTACAGTAACAGACTGGGCAATTTCTTCATCTGTTAGAGCTGTAGTAACTTGTATATAGCCATATGTGTCCACCCAATCACTCCTGTTCACCCATGTTTTCAAGCTTTTGAACGTGATCAGTATCGTGACTTAATTGACCATCATGAATAATTAACTCATACCAGACACTCAAATTCACTCTCTTTCTATTCATTTTCTTTATTCTATTCTCTATTCTTTCTATTCAAATTCACTCTTTTTCTCACTTTTTTTTTGGTAGTAAAATTTAAAACACAGTAAAAAAAAAAAAAAAAAGATAAGCATCAATTAATAACAAAGCACACTGCATGCACAAATTCTTGCACTTTTTTTTTTTTTTTTTTTCATTTATTTATTTAATTTTTTTTTTTTTACCAATAAGAAGTTTAGATGTGAAAATGAAAGCAGATTCTGAAAATTTATTTATGTTTTTTATATGATTGAAGATTTTGGTGAAGGGGAAATACATTTCACCATAATAACTTAAAAATATGCAGAATTCCAGCTATTGGTATTATTGCAAATGCAATAAGATTGAGTTTGCTACCCAATTATAAGATTGTACAAATGAAAAAAGCCCAATAAACTGAAAACTGCAAATTGCTTTTATTGTTTTATGGTTGTGACCTCCAGAATTGTGCTTTAGAAAAATATCAAAGGGGCATTCAAAATTGATTCTTATAACCAAAGATGTGATTCTAATAAGTGATGAAAGTGTAGTGCAGTTTATTGATTTGAATCGGTTCTTTGAAATTTGATTCTATAAAGTATCTGATTGTACTAACTAGTGATGACAATAACTGGTGCATACTGTATATTAGTATACTGCAAGCAAAAATCAAAAAATCCAAAAACCTTTTCCATAAAAAAAAAAGTAAGTTGGTTATCTGACAGGGCTACAGTAACCACTGCCAGTTCAAAGATGATAGCTGTTCTACAATATCATTAAGTACATTACCTATCTTTTGCATAAAATATTTTCCATTTCCATGTCAATTGAGTCACCAGCAGCAATCACCTGGAGATCAGAGCCTTCTGTTCATGGATATTTCTCTGTGCAGCCAGATACATATACAAGATAGAACTCTGATGTAGAGTTGAGCAACTGAGCACTTGGTTATTTCCCTGCAAGCAATTTTCCCATTAATACACATAATTTTCCCAAATATTTCTGTACCTAGCACACACCCCCCAGAGGAATAATCTTGGTAACAATTAGTGAATTGTAAGCAAAATTCTGCTAGCATTGTTACTGACTGGCTTTGATATATGCGTATTTTTCTTCATTGTTTGTACCTCCTCGTTGGTCTTGGGTGGGTACTTGGGGTTGGGGTTCCTCTGAGTGGCCAAACAGGCAAAGATATTTTAAAGGGAGCAGAGTGGGAAAAAAATGATCTTGAGCATTTCCATCTACTTGACTTGAAATCAGAGTTTGCTTTCTGGGGACCTTTTTAAATTGTTTTGTTTGTTGCTAGTTTGATTTAATTTTGAGGAGTGTGCACTTGTAAGTAGGTAAATCCATTTTATTGTTTGCTAGGTTTTTATTGTAGCACAGTATTTATTTTTTATTATATACTAATTAATGTTTATAATGGCAACTAGAAGGGATAATCTGTTAGTTCCCAATCGAGTTCTCAATTTCAGATGGAGAATGATGGTGATGTGCAGGAATTGTTTTATGAATATATTTCAGGAATATAGGAATCTATTTTAGGGGCAGAAAGCCTCAATCTATGTAGCCTTATAATTATATCTGGGTATCTACTTGCTCACTGATGAGAAGCCAAATAGCTTTGATAGTGCTGTCTGAGATATGGTACTCAACTGAAAATAATAACAGTAATAATCTTCTCTAACGGAGAAGCATTACTTATTTGAAGTTTAAGGAAGGCAACTTGTTGTGAAGGATTTCACAAATGAGATGGTACAATAATGAGGTTAATGTTCAAACTTCCACATAGTCTAACATCAACTATGTGGCAATGATGGAAATGCACTAACCAATGTCATAATCTAATTAGATTTATGAAATTTCGATATTGGAAGGCTCTAGTGAGTGCTGTAGGGGAATACTGTGGATAAGCTATGAATGACCTTTAGTGATTCAAGGTTCAAATGATATTGTGGCATCTGAAGAAATTGTTGAAAAGATTTTGGATGCATTTGTTATTAAACACAATTTGGAAATGTAAAATAGTGAACATCATAGGATAAGAATATTATTCAGCTCCTTTACTAAACAGATTAGATTTTAGTCTAGAAGAGTAGCTGAATATGGAATAGCTGTAGCTGTAGGAGCTGCTAAGTCAGGCAAGGTTCCAGGAACTGTTCTTAATGATCTTATTCATATCGATATTATAAAGCACTTTTATCAACTTGCTCCTGATGTTATGTTGTATAACAAGTGCTGGAGTTTTTCTTTATAGTAGTAGTAGTAGTAGTAGTAGTGGCACATGATGCAAGAAAGCAAGTGTAGGAGCTTATGCAGCATCAGCCAAAAAAAAAAAAATAAAAAATATCACACCATTCCCTCCAAATGCCTGTCCAGTTCCTCCTTAAATTTATTTAACCTATCAACTTCTACAACGACAGATGGAAGTTTGTTCCAGCAATTAACCACCCGCTGGCTAAAGGCAAATTTCCGCACATCTATTCTACATCTGTCCTTTCTTAATTTGAACTTATGTCCCCGTAGGTTGGTAATCTGAACAAGTGGAAGGATCCCATCAGAATTCAGTGTGCTCAACCCATTCAAGGCCTTATACACCTCAATCAGATCACCGCGCAGGTGCCTAGTCTCCAGCCACTGCAATTTGCAGAACTTAAGCCTCTCTTGGTAAGAGAATCCCTTCATTCCCCTCACCAATCGTGTTGCTCTTCTCTGTACACGCTCAAGCAAATCTACATCCTTCCTAAAATGAGGCCTCCAGACCTGTACGCAGTACTCAAGGCTTGGCCTGACCATTGCCTTATACAGAGGGACAATCACCTCCTTTTCCCTGCTAGCAAAATTCCTATATATCATTGACAAAACCCCATGACCCGCCCTAGCAGCCTGTCTGCACTGCTCAGAAAACTTCATATCTGACTGCACAATTACTCCCAGGTCTTTTTCATTTTCTACCACCTTAAGTGTAGTAACACACAGTTGGTACGTTTCTCTGGGGTACTTCTACCCCTATGCAGTACTTTGCATTTGTCAAGGTTGAACTTCAGTTGCCACTTCTTAGCCCATCTGCCCAAATTATCTAGATCCTGTTGCAGTAGCACACTGCCATTACTGTCATTAACAACCCTGCCAACCTTTTGTGTCATCTGCAAACTTCGACATTAAGCCTGATATACCTTCATCAATATCATTGATAAATACACAAAACAACGGTGGACCCAACACCGAACCCTGTGGGACTCCACTAATAACATTAGTCCACGAAGAGCAGCACCCATTGATTACCACCCTCTGTCTTCTCCCACTTAACCATCCTTTTATCCATTGTAGCAACTTACCCTTAATACCATTCTGCTCCAATTTGTACAGTAGTCTTCCATGCGCAACAGTGTCAAAAGCTTTCCTGAAATCCAAGTATATGATATCAAAATTATTTTTTGCATCCAGTTCCTTTGTGACCACATCATAATAACCAATCAAATTTGTCAGACAAGACTTTCCCTTAACAAACCCATGCTGTGTTTGAATTATTGCTGCAGTCTTGTCTAGATGATCCTGCAATGCATCTTTAACCAGCGACTCCATTATTTTACCCGGATTCATTTTACCCATCTAGGAATAAAATAATTTATTTTATTCCTAGATGTGTGTAAAGTAGCAAAAATTAAAGTACAGCAGGTCCTCATTATAACACGGTTTGCTCTATGCTGATTCGCTATAATGCTGTTTTTATATTACAACCCATATCTCACTCTAACGCTGTCACAACTTACTATAACGCTCTTTTACCAGCATACAGATTGAATTTTTGGCATGTTCCATGAAAACATTTCATCTGATGTAGTCGATAGCTTGAAAATTAATAGCAAAGTTTCCCACGCTCAGTGAAATTTTCTCCCATGCCAATTTAATTTCACTATGGTGATTTGTTACGATCAACATTTTAAAAAATGATCAAGTATATTGCTTGTAATATTTGTGTTATATGCATTTATCCGAGGTCTAGTCATCACTCGGTACAGTGTTAGACATAGTCCGTAATGGACAGTTTACTTGAACATTGTATCATAATTAATGCAACACAGTTACATTTTTTAAGATTAATAATGGTGGATAAGAATCAAAAAGGAATGTCTGGATGCAGTACGAAGCCTACTAAGGTAAGAAAAATACTGAATTTGAAAATTAAATTATACATTTTAAAGCGAATTGATTCCATTCAACAACAAGTGATGTGTACAATAATTTAGGACTGGCAGGTTCAACTGTAAGAACAATTATAAAAAATAAAGAATTAATTTTAGCAGTATAAAAGACAGCTGTTCCGCTGCAAGCAACTAGACCAGCTATTATAATTGAAATGGAAGGACTTCTAAATAATTTTATTGAAGATAATATGTAATGCACAATTCTGTTAAGTTAAATATTATTAAAGAAAAAGCAATTAGAAAGAAAGCTCACCTTAAAAAAAAAAAAAAAAGGTGGAACTATTTAAAGGGCTGGTAAGATAAATTTAAAATCCATGGAGAAGCCGCAAGTGCAGATCAAGAAGGAGCCGACTTTCAAAAAAGAACTAAAAATTATTGAAGAGTGGTGTTAAACTTCTCACAAGTTTTTAACATAGATGAAACAGGTCTTTTTTTGGAAACAAATGCCTAAAATAAGTTTCATATCGAAAGAAGAAGAAAAAAAAAAACATGCCAGGCTTCAAAGTGCAAAGGATCGGTTGACTTTATTGTTGGGTGGTAATGCTGTGGAGATTTTAAAGTAAAACTCCTTTGGGCATCTTCCTAGTTTACTAGGAAGACCCCAAAGTACAACCCAAAATCTACCAAAGTTATGAAAACTCAACAGCCCAGGACCTTTGGATTAATAAATTCATGATTTTAAGTTCAATTTTGATACGTAATGTAGTTACTTACCATATAATTATATACCATGTAATGGAGAATATTTTAATGTACAAATTTTTAATCTTAAAAATATTTTGACTGACATTTGTGTGTCTTTTTGCTACCGTTTATTAATGATTAGGAAATATCCTATGGCATAGACCGTGACTCACAAATACGTATGTTACATTATGGGAATACGGCACTCGCTTATCGCTGATTCACTTAGTGCTCTGTTTTTTGGGAACGAATTATCAGTGTTGAGCGGGGGTCACCTGTATTGATAAAAAGTTGAAAGAAAGATCTGATAGACCCAGTGCCCTTCCAATAAGTGGGGAAGATTTGTGAGAGGCTGTTGCTGCCTAGATTTATGAATAGATGTCTGATGAATTCCTTACAATCACAAATATGATATGGCTTTGTACAAAGGAAGTGTACTGTTGATGCCTTGTTTTCTGTGATTGACCAAATTCATAACTGAAGGAGTAAATATCTTTTAGCAGTAAGCAGTGAGTTCACTAGAGCTGCTGATTTGCTTTGGTAGCCATCTGCTTTGAGGCAGATTAGTTTCTACTGTTGGTACATGACTGTTTCAGGTTTGTAAGAACTGTTTTGATGATTGTGTCATTGTAGTTGAAACAAAAAAATTTTCTCAGCTGGTAAAAATCTGTACTGAGGGTTTTTCACACTAATCGCCACCAAGGGTTGTTCCTGGTTTCCACTCTTTATAAATGTGTGACAGATGAATGTTTGACACAAGAGTTTGAAAATATTAGTGACTGCTCAAGCATCTTCTTGCTTTGGTGTATGCTGAGTCTAGGAAGTAAATTGAAGATCAGACTTCTATATTTGAGTAGGTTTGATGCATGTTGTAAGCTGAACAAGTTACTAATACTAAGTTACTAATACCGTCTAAGAAGTCTGCTATTATGTTGGTAAAGGGGAATTTGAGTAATACTAGAGATCTCGATATTAATAGCAATGGAAAATTAATTCCCCATGTTGCATCTATAAAATTCTGGGGATAATGATAGATGAGAAAATGTCTTTCCTTCTCTATCAAATATAAAAATATATAAAGATATTTTCCAAGTTAAAGAGATTTTCCAGGGCTCTGGAGTTTTACGGATAGATGCTGAGCCTAATTTATGTTGTGTTTTTGTTACACTCATAACTTATTCTGCCCCTGTCTCGGGACATGGTGTATTTCTTTGTATCAGACTCTGTGTTTACAGCCTGTTTTGCATGTTGTGGATTCCATAAAACTCAGAACAGCAAGAAAGGCAGAAACCCTACTCTGATAGGCAGAAACCCTACTCTTTTTGCCTTGATTGAATATGACTTCAGAAATAATCTACTTATAAACTGGATTTGAAACCAGACCCTGCAAAATTAGTAGTTGGTGATGTGGTATTTTGACTAAAGTGAAGTGGAGGACTCTGTTTTGTCACTGTGTACATTCCACACATACAGTGCAAGCAACAGATCAAAAACAGGAGTAGGGCACAACATAATATCTATGATAAAGCCCTGTTTTTCTCATAAAATATATCTTTACAAAATAAAGATTTTGGGACTGGAAGAACCATGCAATTTTTTTAAACAATTCGGTTCTATAATGTGCGATTTTAAGCTATCGTGGAGTTATGAATGGTCAGCATATATAAAGCCCTGTTTTTCTCATAGTAAAATATTGTATCTTTACAAAATAAATTTGTTTGCTTTTGAAAACTTCATTCAGTTTGATGCAAAAAGAATTTTGTCTTTTGAGGTGTTACTAATTAAAAATGATTTACACTTTTCAGATTGAAGAACGAGATCTTACTAAGGTGCAGATGAGAATTTTAAGGCTGTTGGGAACTTTAGGAGGACAGAATAATGTAGCCCTGTTAGAGCATTCTGAGAAACTTGCAGTTGAAAGTGCAATTGCTTGGGACAGTAAAGTTAAAAATCACCTACCATTTGACATTCCTTTCATAGATATGAAACCTCAGATTTCTCTTGGTGAGATCATTTGATAAATATCTTTGCTCATTTAAAATATATATTACTTTGTATAAGTATAGTGCGAAAGCATCAATAATACATAGCCAAATCTGAATGAACAGAATATTAGCAAAGCGGCATTGTTTTAAGTTATATCTCATATTGTGAATACCTTCACGAGTTGCCATGATATTGCACTACTTTGAATAAGTAATGCTTCACCTGAGGAGAAGACTAATGTTACTTATTCTCAGATGGATTCCACCACCCAGACAGCACTGTTTTGAAATATGGTATGGGATAAAGTTCTCGGTTATCCTCATACTATCCTGATTAGACTTAGAAAAGAGATAAAGATGTAGGAAGGTGATAGTAGGAGAGGTAGAGGAAGGAAATGCCGTAGAAGGAAGAAAGGGACAGTTGCTCCTTCAACTCACACTCAAAGCTCATATATTCCTCGAATAGGCAACGCTTCCCCAGTAGTGAAGACTGTTGTTACCTATTCGAGGAAACTCAGCTCCTTCAACTCGCACACAAAGCTCATATATTCCTCGAATAGGCAACGCTTCCCCTGTTGTTACCTATTCTTGGAAATTCTGGACATCATCATCAGGCTCCTCCTTGTGCCGTTTCAGGGCTATTTTGTATATGTGTGGGATAATAACTCGACTATCCACTTGTCCCTATTAGACTTAGAAAAGCAAAAAGATAGAGGGAAAGTAACAGTAGGGGTGGAAGAGGAAAAGAAACGGTGTAGAAGAATGAAAGGGACAGTAACTCCTTTAACTCACACCACTCAAAAACTCAAACCCCTCGAATAGGCAATGCTTCCCCAGTGGAGAAGGACTGTTGTTACCTATTCTTGGAAACACCGGACATCATCAGGCTCCCCCTGGTGCCGTTTCAGGGCTATTTGGCCCTTCTTTGGTGGGTGGGTAGGTACCCGAGTGATGCAATGATGGCAAAACAGTTATGAAGTATAACTCCACAATATGAGAGATGTCTGATGGTGTATGATGTATTTAGACTATAAAGTGTTTAGGGCGTAAGCTTCAAGCTATGGAAAAGTCTAAACTATGTATAAGTATAGTGCGAAAGCATCAATAATACATAGCCAAATCTGAATGAACAGAATATTAGCAAAGCGGCATCGTTTTAAGTTATATCTCATATTGTGAATACCTTCACAACGAGTTGCCATGATATTGCACTACTTTGAATAAGTAATGTTTCAACTGGGGTGAAGACTAATGCTTACGCCCTAAACGCTTTATAGTCTGAATACATCATACACCATAAAGCATCTTTCATATTGTGGAGTTATACTTCATAACTGTTTTGCCATCATTGCATCACTCGGGTACCTACCCACCCACCGAAGAAGGGCCAAATAGCCCTGAAACGGTGCTGTCTGGGTAGTGGTATCCATCTGAGAATAAGTAACATTCGAGTAAACTCAGTAGGCATTGCCCCCCCCCCCCCCCCACCCCCGGTCTGGGGGGCTGATGGCCACTGAGTTTCCTCGAATAGTTAACAACAATCTTCTCTACTGGTGAAGCGTTGCCTATTCGAGGAATATATGAGCTTTGAGTGAGAGTTGAAAGAGCTGAGTTTCCTTGAATAGGTAACAACAGTCTTCTCTACTGGGGAAGCGTTGCCTATTCGAGGAATATACGAGCTTTGAGTGTGAGTTGAAGGAGCAACTGTCCCTTTCTTCCTTCTACGGCATTTCCTTCCTCTACCTCTCCTATTATCACCTTCCTACATCTTTATCTCTTTTCTAAGTCTAATAGGGATAGTATGAGGATAATCGACAACTTTATCCCATACCATATTTCAAAATGGTGCCGTCTGGTTGGTGGTATCCATCTGAGAATAAGTAACATTAGTCTTCTCCTCAGATGAAGCCTTACTTATTTGAAGTAGTGCAATATCATGGCAACTTGTTGTGAAGGTATTCACAATATGAGATATAACTTAAAATGATGCTGCTTTGCTAATATTTTGTTCATTCAGATTTGGCTATGTATTATTGATGCTTTTGCACTATACTTATACATAGTTTAGACTTTTCCATAGCTTGAGGCTTACGCTCTAAACGCTTTATAATATAAATATATCACTTTTAAGATGCACATAATAATTTTTACTAGTTCTGATGTGTATTTGCAGTAATAACTGATTTCTGAATTTTATTCTGCTGATATTGTTTTGACTATTTTAGGGGAATTAATTTTGTTCTAAACAACTTAGAGAATTTGTTGAAAGGACTTATATGATTATTCATTAGGAACGAAATTATTTAAAAAAATCATTTTGTACTGCATTAATATTAACTGATTTTATTAAAATGATTACAAGAGAAATATATCTGGTTTAATTTTGTCATGGCTTGCAAAACATTGATGTTGACGAGGTTTGCAGGATAGAGAAACGTATCTTGATATGTGAAATTTGGGTAGCACACAAAATGGCAGACACTTTAAGTTCAAGTATAGAAATGCCATCAGGATCTGGAGATTACTTGATATCACTATTGCCAAAGATTTTTCTGTTGCTTTCTGTAGAAGTACCAAGGGAGGCATTTAATGAAATGTTTTCAGTCGAGTAGGAGGTGATTTACTGGGAGTTCATCATTGCAAGATTTAAAGCAAAATACTAATAGGGCAGCTTTATCTTTAGATGAGGATGCATTAGAACCATCAAAATGTATTTTGGACATGACAGTATTGAAGAAGTTACTACCAATAACTTTGTCAAGGGAGCAGAAGGCTCAGCTGTCATTTGTACACAAAACAATTTTTTCATTCTTAGCCTTTTCAAGTTTGAGTTTGGTTTTATTAAAACTTGTTTGCAAGTGGTGTGAGCTTTAGTGAACAGAAAACATAATTAAAGATTTTGACATGAGACAGTTGTGATCTGCTATGTTCTTACCCTAAACAACTTTAGCAAATTTATTTGGGAAAACAATTGTGTATATAGAGGATGAAATTAGAAATAAAGGATTTAATCACTACAAGAATAATTTTTATGACATAGTCTGAGCAAATATTAGGATCAAAAGATTTCAAAGAGTATTCTGACCAAGGAAGAGAAGAATGAAAGTTGTGCACATTGAACTCCATTTGATTTTATATCCTTGTAATGCTGTATGATAAGATGCTGAGAGTGGCCATGGCTTCACTTTCAGGTTTGATCTGAGGTGTGTGTGTATGTATGTGGGATGTTTCAAAATTGCATGGAACAAATGTAGGCATATTCTATAGCCCAAAATAAGGAAAAAGTTCCTATAAACAGTGGCGGACTGGTCAGGGTGTCAGCTTGCCCGACGGCAAGTTGACAATATGTTAAATATGTTAATGACCTTTTAGTAGCTTGAAAATATAATAGAAGTTCCAATATTATACTGTATGCAACTAAAATTTACGTTGTATTACTATTTTAATAAAAAAGTTTTAATAAAATCATTTTTATTGAAGGGCGGGCCCCCATTTTACACAAAGGGTGGGCCCCTTTGTCTCCTGGCAACCAATATTTTTAGACCCAGTCCACCACTGCCTATTAACAATCTCAAAGGTCTTTATTTCTGTTGTATTAAACATTAATTATAAATTGTAAAATCATGTAAAATAGCAAACTGGTTTTTTTTTTCATATTTATGTCATAAAAGTTTGACTGAAAAATAGGCTTTATACAGTACAAACATACATATCAATACCAACATTAGTAGCTACATGATTCATACCATCTACATACTTGCAGTGTCAACTTGTCTTTTCCTTGAATTTCAGGTTCGGTTCTTCAACAACTTCCTCATTGTTTATAGTGTGGCATTTGTTAAACTGATATTAATGGAGACACTACAAGACTCTTTACTACTTTTTCTGAGTTAACTGATGTGGTTTTAATTTGTATTGAGGTTCATATGTATTCCATAGCTTCTGTTTGTAGATATGCCAATAAATTTTTAACTCTGAATACCAAATTGTAAAACATTTGCTGCTTTGGGGGTTGGGGAGAAACAGATATATTGAAATCATTAAGAGTAAATTCTGTAGAGGGAGATTTTGACAAACTACAAATGTTGAAGAGCAAATATGTCTTTCTGTGCGAGTCTCCTACCACAAGTTCCAGAAGGTTGTTAGGTTTTACAAATGTTTTATCTGAAAATATATCCGGATGTTGGATAATCAGGATCGAAATATGAAAAATTCTGTTTGTAGTTTAGTAATTTGAAAGATACACGGGATTTAGAAATGCAGACGAGTTACTTTCACTGCATGCTGATGAACATATTTTTTATAATTATGTGTTCTAAAGAACTAAAAAGTGAAATAAAAAGAAAACACTTTACTTTAACTATCATTAACAAGTGATTTTTAAAGTAAAGTGATAGAACAACTTGAAAATGGTGTTCCCTGGAAAAAAAATTGCTGCAGAATTTTTTTATTGGCCAATGGGCTGTGTCAGTTATTAAAAAACAAAAAGAATCTATAAAGACATTTCCTTTAAAATTCACTGTGGGGAGTGATAAAATCAGTGTATCAAATAGACAGCCATTAAAAAAGCCAAAAGAAGTGTTGCTGGAAGAAGCTGTATATAAGTGGTATACCCAGAAACGATTAAGCGGCACTGGTGTCTCACGCCAGCGCCACCTGATAAATGTATAAAAAGACTATACATTTATCCATATATTGATGGATAAATGTATTGTCTCTTTATAGTTTTTAAATAAAGGCTCTACAGTGATATTTTTTTAAAATTTATTTTCATCAGCACTACGTATATCATTATTTTTCCATTTATTTGTTTTCTTGTCTTTTAGGACTATCTTTTGCTTCACTAATCGGATGACCTCTCCCACAATTAATTTGGATTAGTGAGGGGTTTACTGTATTTTCAATATGACTCAGCATAAAATATTTCAGTAAGATGAATAATTTTTTAGTAGTTATTTTAATGTTGTTCTGAAATTCATGTGTAAGGGATTCACTGCTGTCTTTTTCTGTCCTTTAAATACTGTAAGAGTTTACCCATTAACTTGGCTGTGAAAATGAATTTCATTTCCTTCCTGCCTTGTTTTTGACTTTAATATCTGCAGCAATAATCAAAAATTCAAACTTTATTAAAGACAGGGTTTCTTGCTTGTCCACTTCCATATTCACAGTTCATTAGATTAAAATCCACTTTAGAATGTTGGAAACATTCTAAAGTGGATTTTGTGGAAAACGTGCATTATTGTTAAAACTGTTCTTAAAATTAATATTACTTCAGTATTTTTTAAGAAAAGTGCTTGCAAAATTCTCTAAATTTTGCAAGCACTAAATTTTTCTCTAAATTTATGCTCACTAAACTTTAAATAAACTTTAAAAATTCTTGTGTGATATTGTGCAACAATATCACACAATAATAGTGATAAATTCTGGCATAAAACTTAACAAATATAAAAAAAACAAATAAATAAATATAAGTACGTATACAAAATCAATCACATTGCAATATTTTTTTTTCTCTTTTTCAAAAATTACATTACTTTTAATGTATATTTTTATATAAGTTCAAAAAGTCTCAAATAATGATGAGTATACAAAAAAATTCTACTCTTGGATTCAGACTAGTTTGTGCTTATTGTAGGTTTCTCTATACCCTGATTGGTTATGATCAATGCATGTATTTTTGTTCTTTATCTCTATTCTCTTTATAGAATTATATATATTATTCATGTGACATCCATATAGGTCTAAACCTTCAATAATATCTGTTAGTTGGTATGGAAAGGTAAGTACTTTCTTTGATTACTTCTCTGAAAACTTTCCATTTAGTATTTGCAGTTGGTAACATCATTTCGCATGGCATTATTTTAACTTCAATTTGAATTAAATTACCACACTGAATTAAGAGATACACAAGTACAATAATAACATTACGCTATACAATTGTGTTACTCCTTATAGTATGCATAAGAGTTCACTTTTTTTTTTTTTTTTTTTTTTTAACAAAACCACAAATAATAATTGCTCTGCTACTTTTAAATATTCTCATTAATTTATGTGAAAAAGATAACATAGATAATTTTTAAGAAATAAAAGTTTACTTAGCATTTAAAAATTGTTCCAGAAAAAAATTATCAAGTAAGGCAGCATGGTGTGAAAACTTCTGGTATTGAACATACTTTGTCAGATTGGTCCACTTAACATAGATGGTTTGACTATTGATGATCCAGCTCAGGTAGCTGATAAACTGAATGAGCATTTTGCTTCTACATTCATACATGAGTTATTCAAGGAGGGGAATGCCAGAAGCATATCAAACTCTAAAAGGGAGCTAAGTGATTTTGTAATAACTTAGAGCAAAGTGGAGGAGAAATTGTTGAAGTTAAAGATAAAGAAGGCACCTGGAGTGTATGGAATCTATCCGGTTATATTAAAGGAGGCAGCAAAGAAAGTAAGCAAACACTTAGCCATAATTATGAGATCTTCCTTGGACTCAGAGGAACTTCCAATGGACTGGAGGTGTGCAAATATCTTCCCAATTCACAAAGGGGTCAAAAGGGTGACACAAGTAACTATAGAGCCGTTAGTTTGACTTGTGTTCCGGGGGAAATAATGCAGTCGCTGGTTAAAGAAGCATTGCAGGATCATCTAGACAAGACTGCACTAATAGTTAAGACACAGCATGGGTTTGTTAAAGGGAGGTCTTGTCTGACCAATTTGATTGGATACTAAGATGTGGTCACAAAGGGACTGGATGCAAAAAATAATTTTGATATCATATACTCGGATTTTAGGAAAGCTCTTGATACTGTTTCACATGGAAGACTATTGTACAAATTGGAGCAGAATGGTATTAAGGGTAAGTTGCTACAATGGATAAAAGGATGGTTAAGTGGGAGAAGACAGAGAGTGGTAATTAGTGGGCACTGCTCTTCATGGACTAACATTATTTGTGGAGTTCCCCAGGGTTCGGTGCTGAGCCCATTGTTGTTTTATGTATTCATCAATGATATTGATGAAGGTATATCAGGCTTAATGTCCAAGTTTGCAGATGATACAAAGGTTGGCAGGGTTGTTAATGACAGTATGCTACTGCAACAGGATCTAGATAAGGTGGGCAAATGGGCTGAGAAGTGGCAACTGAAGTTTAACATTGACAAATGCAAAGTCGTCCATATGGGTAGCAGTAACTCAAAAGAAACGTGCCAACTCAGGGAAGTGAAGAATGAAAAAGACTTCGAGCTAATTGTGCATTCAGATAAGAAGTTTGCTGGGCAGCACAGACATGCTGCCAGAGCAGGTCATGGAGTCTTGTCAATGATATTTAGGAATTTTGCTAGCAGGGACAAGGAGGTGATTATCCTGTTGTACAAGGCAATGGTCAGGCCACACCTTAAGTACTGCACGTCTGGAGGCCTCATTTTAGGAGGATATAGAGTTGCTAGAATGAGTACATAGAAGGGCAACAAGATTGTTGAGGGGGTTGAAGGGAACAAAGAGGTGCTCTTACCAAGAAAGGCTTAAGTTCTGCGAATTGCAGCACCTGTGAGGTGATCTGATTGAGGTGTATAAGGCCCTGAATGGGTTGAACAAGCTGAATGCTGATGGGATTCTTCCTCTTTTTCAGATTGCAATCCTGAGGGGGGGGGGTATAGTTTCAAATTGAGGAAAGACAGTTGTAGAAAAATATTCAGAAATTTGCCTTTAGCCAGCAGGTAGTTGATTTCTGGAACAGATTTCTGTTTGTTGTGGAAGTTTGGCTGAGCTAGACAGGCATTTGGAGTGAATGGATGGGTGAAATGGGAGTTTTTTTTTTGTTTTGGCTGATGTTGCTTTCTTGCATTGTATGCCTCAACTAATGCCAATGCTAATTGTTTGTAATGCTGATTCTTTCAGATGTCTTCCTCCCTCGAATTTTGGAGTTGGCCACTACAGCAACAGATCGTCATATTAAAATAGCTGCATGTGAAGTTCTGCATTCTGTGGTGCTATATATGGTTGGACTCAGTACTCAGAAACCAGAACCTCAAAATGTAACTTTTTTACATATTTATTTTCTACTTTGTTATTGATAATTAATGAGATTTATCCACATAAATAAATTAGAATAATATATATATATAATATTCTTAATATATTATGTATTAATATATACAGGGTGTTTCAGTTAAACATTTCAGAACTTCTAAGAGGGGTAGGGTACATCCTGACAACTCGAAATCATATAGCAATGTGGGGTCGGAAATGCTTTCCTGAAGCTGTGTTGTACACAGAAGCACCATAAAGAAAAGAGACCGTAAGTGAGAAATCGTTTTAATAATACATGAAAAGAAGCAAAAGGTACATGGATTAAAGTAAGTGTTCGAAGTTTCTTCCATGGGCTACAATGCACGCCTCACATCTCCGACGCATGGACATCCGAACATTCTGGAATACTCCAGGCGAATTTCGAATTTCTTCGGCAGCTACTGCGATTCTTGCAACCAGCTCCTCAACATTGTCAACAGGGGTGTCATAAACTAGCGATTTCATATGACCCCAGAAATAAAAATCAAGACATGATAGGTCGGGTGACCGAGCAGGCCAACGCACGGGACCACCACGTCCGATCCACTGTTGACCAAATGTGACATCCAGGTAGTTACGAACATCTCCGCTATAATGGGCAGGGGCTCCATCGTGTTGGAACCACATTGTCTGTTGCGTCGATGCAGAAATCTGTTCATCTCTCAAAAGTTGTGGCAATACTTGCTGCAGAAAGATCAAGTAGATAGGTCCGGTTAGACGACACGGTAACAGGTAAGGTCCAATGAGGTGATCTCCCATAATACCGGCCCATACATTGACCGAAAATCGAATCTGTGCTGCACGACGTCGTATTGCATGCGGGTTCTCAACCGCCCAGATATGGTCGTTATGCGTGTTGAAAATTCCTTCCCTTGTGAAGGATGCCTCATCGGAAAACAACACTTCAGCAGGAAAAAGGGGATTTGTAGCACATTTCCCAAGGTACCACTGTGTGAAAGCAATACGAGGTGCATAATCCTCCGGTTGCTGTGTCTGGACACGCTGCCTGGAGTATTCCAGAATGTTCGGATGTCCATGCGTCGGAGATGTGAGGCGTGCATTGTAGCCCGTGGAAGAAACTTCGAACACTTACTTTAATCCATGTACCTTTTGCTTCTTTTCATGTACTATTAAAACGATTTCTCACTTACGGTCTCTTTTCTTTATGGTGCTTCTGTGTACAACACCGCTTCAGGAAAGCATTTCCGACCCCACATTGCTATATGATTTCGAGTTGTCAGGATGTACCCTACCCCTCTTAGAAGTTCTGAAACGTTTAACTGAAACACCCTGTATATGAATATTCTTAATATATATATGTAATATTCTTAATATATTATGTATTAATATATATATATGTAATATTCTTAATATATTATGTATTACAATAAAATAATATACATTGCAATAAAATAGCATGCATAAAATAAAGGGGTAGAAAAATCTTGATGTAAGAGAAATCTAAAAATGTTAGAAAGTAAAGACCGGTAAAATAATAAAATTTTTGATGCATGCTATAAATAATTGCTATATAAAGCGGGTAATTTTTTGAGGGACTACGCATTATGTATCATTAAACAGTTTCTGTGCCTAGTTATAATTAATGAGGAAAAAATGTATAAAAAGGGTACTCTGATAGAATGAAAAAATATGCAAAAAAAAAAAAAAAATAATAATAAATAAATAATTAAATTAAAAAAAATTATTATAAGGAGGGTAAAAGCAACAAATTCTTCCATAAAGATAGGAGGGTATTCCCAATGCATTGTACATGACAAAATTATGGTACAATTAAATAAACAGTATAATAAAATTGAATAAATTAAAATAATAATAAGTCAATGTATGCAGTAATAAGTGGATTTGAAGGGAGATTAAAGATGAATAAGACAAATCTGATGAAAAGGCAGATTGATAAATTTGAACAGGCTTTGTATGTGATCTGACTAATAAGTTGATGTGAAGATGAATTATAAGTAAAAAAAAATAGATATGAACAGAGGAACAGAAGTAAGTAAAGGAAGATGTAAAGTAATGCATAAAAAAGGAGGCTAAAATAGCATAGAGAAAAGGATAGCAATATCATCTACATTGCCCTCATTTTACACTAATCGCTTTGTGGATGGAAAAAATGAAGTATACAGAAAACAAAGAAAAGAAAGGAAAGGAATTTTGGAATACTTTGTCAAGCTAGAAGTGTAAATTCCCAACCTCTTAGAGAGGGCACTGGCTAAGAAAGTATTAGTAGAAAAAGATGCTAATACCATATTCCTATAAGAAAGCACTGTAAGGTGTATTTTTATGAGGGAAATATAAAAATTTTTTAATTAAAAAAAACTGAGTACATATTGCGCCAGTAAAGACAGAAATATAAACTGTTGTAACTACATTAGAAAAGTGTAGTGATGCAAAGCAAGTTAAAGCCAAGTAAAATAAATATAAGTAGAATTAGATCAAAAGAATGGAAGGAAGCTGTAAGTGGATTGAAAGAAGAGAGTAAAGTAAGTATGCCAAAATTATTTTGTCTAAATTCAACCCTCACATTCTCCTCAATTTCTGATATTATATGAGATGTTAACATAGGATTTATTCTCAGTACTATTCATATATATAGATAGTTTATCGCATAACGAAAAATATTTAAACAAATTTCCTTTTGTTTTCATCTTTTTGGGAATAATCTTATTATAATAAACTAAAAGGTGAGAGGGACATAATTATTTAAATAGGAAAAAATATGTTGGGACACGGAAAACAAAAGTATTGTAGCTGCGTGAATATATCCAATTGCGAAAGAGAAAGCAAAGTAGAGTAAATGCTTTATATTTCTGAGTATTGATGTATGATTTATTTAAAGGCAGGAAACATTCAGAAGAGTTATAGAATAATGTTAGATGACATTTGACATAAAGTAGCAGCAAAGAAACAGATGAATTTGCTTAGCTGCTTGAAGTTGGAAATAATATATGAAGTGAAATGCAGCCATTAATGAGAACTAGACAAATAAACGGATATAGTGAGTGACCTCTATAGTAGTTTTTTAGTCTATTACATATCAGATCTTCCAGCAAAAGATTATTATTTCGGTAGTTATCTCTAAGATCCATGTTTAGGGTTTAAAATTCATAAAAAGCAAAAGTGGAGGTAATGGATTAACTACATTAAATTAAATAAGAACATGCCCCGAGGAAGTGCACTGCTTCCCCACCTAGTTTTCGTCTATAAAAGAAACTGCATTAAAAGGATTAGGGCAGTGTCAATAACCAAGAGTCTAAACGTAAGACTTCCATTGCTATCATCATCAGTTGGTTTCAGTTGAACAACTGACGATGATATCAACAGAAATCTTATGTTTAGGCTCTTGTTATTGACACCCCGTCCTAGTTCTTTACACACAGTTTACTTTATAGACCACAACTGGGTGGGGGAAAGCAATGCACTTCTTCTTCCTTAGGGCATGTTCTTATTTAATTTAATGTTGTTAATCCGTTTACTCCACTTTTGCTTTTTATGAATTTTAAACCCTAAACATGGATCTTAGAGGTAAGTACTGAAATAATAAGCTTTTGTTGAAAGATTTGATGAATAAACAGACAGTACTTCAAGCCCTAGCTACAAAATTATATAACTGTCTATTGCTTATGTACGATGAATGGGAGTCTTCGAATGGGAAAAGGAAAGAGTTGTCTGATTTATGGCACCATGGGAAAAACAGAGTTTAATCGACAAAGTAAGAAGATTAGAGACTGAGTGAAAATGGTTGCAGAAAATTCCGGATGATAAATTCTGAGAAAATCCAAGATTATGAAAGGTATAGTTCTGGAAATATCGAAAGGTGATGGAACTATGAAAGCTATTGAAGATATATGAAATGATTAAAATTTCAAAATAACTCTAATTTCTTGAAGTGAAATGCAAATATAATTCCAAATGAATTACAATATAATTCCAAATAATTTATATATGATGTAATATAAAAGGTTCCAAGAGTGAAGGAGCTGGAAGGAAACAGTTCAAGCCATTGCTGTAGACCAAAAGTCTGATAAGTGAAGTGGTCGAAACCAATTTAAATTAAAATAACATTAATAGTTGGATCACAGCTATCAATTCCAAAATGAAGAAACAACTGATATATGAAAAATAAAGCCCCCCCTCTGTTATTTTCAAAAATCATAGCAATAATAAGAAAGATATTAACAAGGAAACAGTCTCCACAAGAACAGGCAGAGATTTATGCCATATAAAAAATAAAGATAAAAAAATTTAGATAGTAGACACTCAAGATCATTCACATAAAAGTCATATGAAGTCTTTACTCAAAGTAGTGGAATTACCACCATAAAATATTACAACTGTACAAATACCAAGTTAGAACTAACCAAATTGAAATATCTTAAATCCATATTTATGTTTTATATATTGAGCAACATTTTTATGTTGTAGTTAATAAAATTAATAGGGATACTATTTTTTATCAGTTTATTACAGAAGTGGCATATAGAGTTTATAAATAACTTTTGATTACTACTTAAGTTGACTAGTCTGACTCTGTGTGCAAATAATATTTTTGTGTATTTTTATGGAAATTTAGAATTCCAGTTCATGAGATAAATGATGTTAAAATTAAATTTATTTCTTTTATCGAATAATTCTAGATGAAGTGGATTATTGAGGGTAATGCTGAGATCAATAAAATTGACAATTGCTTATCGGTATTCTCTTTGTTTAAAATTAGTTCATTAAGATATATAGATTTGGCCGTATGTTCAAAATTTGTATTTAGGATGAGGATATTGTCTATGTAATGAAACTCCAAGAAATTATGATTGCAGTTGTTGGAAATATATAATTCTTCATAGTAGGAATAGATTTGATATTATGCTGGAATTTTGCAAACCCATGGGTCCAATAGTTTGTCTATAGGTATGTTTGCCTTCAGAAATGAAATTATTAAGGATGCATAGATTAATATGGCTGTTCCACATATCTTTATTGATTGTCTTTATACTTGTGATAAAGTAGATTAAATACATATTTAAGCAGACTGTGAGGTATGGAAGTGAAAATATTTGTGAAATTATATATTTCATTGCTGTAGATATTAAGATTAGATTTAAAGGTATCGATAACAGTTTAGTTACTACTAATAATCCAATTTGAGGACCGATTATTGAAAATGATACTGAGTAATTTAAAAAATTGTTTGCCAGGGAGGTAACAACCGCTATTTTTAGCATTGGTGATGAATCTGAAGCTGACAGGATGCTTATGAAACTTAGCAATCATATACAGAAAGGGGAGTGTGGTATTGTGTATTTTAACATGAAGTTTTTTATGAATGGCTGTAAGTTTTTTTAATAATGGCATTAGGATTAAGATTACTGCGTGTAGAAGTACAGTTTTATTCTGTTTCATTTTTTAGCTTGTTAAAATAAAAGTATTTGCAGAAAATGGTAAAATTGTTAGAAGCTTTACCAACTGGAGTTACAACAAAATCCTTCTAAGATATGATTTTTAAGCTTAGAGTAATGCCTAGAGCCTTTATGTGCCTTAGAGCCCAGGTTCCCAACTTGTGGTTCGCTACCCCCGGGGGGGGGTTACAAAGTGTTTTCTGGGGGGTTGGCATGGTTATTTTTAGTTGCAATTATTTTTATAGGAAATTTTATCACGAAGGTTTTCAACACTTATTTATTTCAATATGGCTTATGGCTACACTGCAGTATTCTACTAGCGGTTGTAACACTGATTTTTGATAAATGAAAGGAGTGACTTAAGGTCCCCTGCAATGGATACTTAAAAAATTTTAAAAGCCTGCTGTGTTCATACATATTAAACATTTTATATTATTTTAATTATTTGCTATGGCAGGCCTTTAATATTTTTTCAAATTTCTGCTGTGGCGGACTTTGATTCACTCCCTAAAAATAAAATATACAAATTCAGTGTTATCATTAGAATAAAATGTATGTTACAAATAGTAAACTTAAAAAAATATTCATTATGATGTATGTGAATAACAGGCTGTTGAATATGTACTGTACACTGTCCAAATAATGGTACTGCAAATAACGAAACATTCGAGATAACAGCACATTGAGATTAAAAGTTTACATACAGAGCAGTGCTGAAATCTTGCAGTGCCGAAAAAAGAAAAAGTCACGTGATTACTGCATTTGTTTACGTTCGCCATTTTCAAAGTGAATTCTGTACTGATATTATGGGTTATACCGCTCTTTTACATTTATTTTAAATTAAAAACCCCTCACTATGGACCCCTAAAGTTAATAAACGTCATACAGAGAAGAACATTAAAACTTAGTGACAAACTTGATATAATCCAAACTATTACATTAGGGTCACCCAGAATGTTAATTCATATACCCATGTGTATTGTCTGTAAATTGTGTGTGCCTCTCTGCTCTGCTCTGCTCGATTTGCCTGTTTTGCTGGACGAAAAACCACAGTTTCTAGGGAAAAAAACCTTGCTATCTACGGCTGAGACTGAGTAACTCAGCCACGGAGAGGAAAAAAAAAACCCATAAAAGTTCCTTGCGTCATTCACGGGATTCAAACCCAGCCCTTTTCCACCGGTCGATAACACTGTGCTACCGAGCAGACTGAACTTGATATAATAAAGAAAATAGAACGGGTTGTAAGCAGGAGTGTATGAATGGCAGAATAAAATATTGGATCGTCAACATGTTTGATTTTTTATGTGCAGTTAATAAAATTGCATTCTCTCTCTCTCCATTTCTTATTTGGCCTGATTATTTCTGCATTAAATAAAAACATTAAAAATAAAACTTTCTAGATAATGGCACCTTGAATCGCGGAAGGTGCCGTTATTCTGAAAGTCTACTGTAATAACGATGAAAGGGAGGGACGAACTGATAAATTACAACGAAAGTCTATTAAAAACAAACATATTTTGCTTGAATCCGTCCCAAATTAGTAGCGCAAACTAACATAACCTAACCTTTTTTCACTAAACAAAAATGAGTCTATTAAAAACGAGACCTTTCCTGTAAGTTTTTTTTCCTTCCAATCGTAACTATTTTTCTCAGTTCATGTGACCTTCTGTTCTTCATGTGGCCTTTCTTTGCAACTCGTCCCATGACACAAGGAGGGGATGAGCAATCACGTCCTTCACTTTGACGGCCACCCTAATCTAAAGTTATCCAGAAACACTAATCTAGGTGACACCGGCCTGTACCGATAAGCGAATTCCAAAGAAAATGAGCGGTAATTAATAACGTGTAAAATATATTTTAACACAAATTACTCACAGGACTGGATCTTCCAATCACTGAGAACCGGTGAATGGAAATAGACCTGTCCATCACTTGCAAAAATTCGTGGAATGCAGCACCATATTCTAAAGTTTAACCGTCAATTTTCGTAACGTAACCTCACCCAATATTACTATATCGAGTACGGGTTACGTAAATATGCAAAAGAAACTCACAGTGGAGATATGATGCTGAAAAAGAAGCGTAAATGAGGGGTGACAGCGCAGAACATTATGTAGTATAACGCAGTCTATGTTCTCCTGCAATTAAATTTCACTTTATCTCCGTAATTAAGCGTACACGACAGTTAATTACAGATTAAGGTTACATTCACCAAAATTTTCAAAAGAAAGCACAGGTAACTGTAGTGTAAAGCATGTTACTTCATCAGAAATAAAGTTTTATTTTGTCTCCAACTTGGCAAAACTTTATGCTCTTAATGCAGCACATTGCTTGCTCAAAATTCTATACCATTTAATCATGGCAGACATTAAATTATTTTAGGGAGTTTCACATAAGGAAAATTTGTGCAGTTCCTGAGATAATGCCAGTGGTCTGCTGCTAAGAATTACAATGACATGGGGAAAGTGTCATATACTTGGACTGTCAACTAACCCAGCAATTGCACTGGAAAGTTTAGCATAATTAAAAACATCATTTAGTACTTTTATTAAATATAATTAATTATTAATTTTGGCTGAGCTCTAGATTATGGGTACACCTTGTCGCCGCGTTGCGGGCATGGCCAAATTTGGAATGGATTCAAGCAAAAGAAGTGTGGATTTTTTTAATAGACTTCCATTTTTGGCTAGTGAAAAAATTTGTCAGTTTATGCCAGTAATTCGGGGCAGATTCAAACAAAAGAAGCCACTTCTTCCAGAAGTGTACCCATAATCTGGAGTATAACCCTAATTTTATTTGAGTGCTACAAAATTATTTTCCTTCATATCCAATGTCAAACTTAAGGTCAGCACACAACTATACACATCAATGATAGAATTATTACCTTACCTCGCTTCTTTCATCACTCGAGTTTCAATCGGTGTGACCAGCGACTGCGTTGTCGAAATCACGGTGTGTCTGTGAGGTTAATTTGAATGTTAATACAGACGCTATCGACCAATCATATTGAGCCACAGTAAAGCTTTCGGCACCAAGAAAGGATTTAGTCGACTTAAGTATGTCAGTGTTTTCCTTCTTCCTTCCCCAAATAGTGCCAAAAAACAACAGGCAGTTATCTTCTACATTAACCTCTACTCTAAAAAAAAATTCGCCGCTGATAGTCCACAATTTGATTTGACACTTCACATTCGTACCACTAGCCCGACATTTAACTCAATTTCTAGAAATTTTAGACTAAATGAATAACAAAATACTTAAGCGCTGGTGATTGTGGATACTCAAAATAGATCAGGGAACACAGCACTCAGATATCTCGGTGCCACTAACTGCATGAGTTGATGAAAATGGAATAGCACAATGATAAGAAGCTGACAATAATTAAGAGAAAAAATATTATTTTTTATTTTTTTTAGTGGAGCCAGACTTATTTCTCACCCAAATAATAACAGATCACAATCCAACTGAATAACAACTCATACGCATGACAATTCGAAAATAATTTAAGTAAGCATCGTCCAAGTGAGGGTAGAGTTAATATTAAGACCAACAATCTCCATTTCTAGCTCTCCTTCCCTCTTCAAAAAAAAAGGGCGATCAAGAAAGACTCGCCTGCGTCTACACACACCTGTTCTTTTACCAACGGTTGGTTATCTGCATTTTAAACAAGCTCTTGTACGGCGGCTGCGTTTTAAGATTTGTTAAAAAATAAACAGATGAAGAGCAAAGAAGGCATTCGCACTTCAAATTCATACAACTTACCCTACATTTAATTCAGTTTCCAATAATTTTACATCTAAATTAAACTCTACTTTTAGGCTCGCAATTCAGCTTTTAATAGCTGACGGATCACCTATTCCCAGTATTCTAGGCAAGTTTCAGTTAGGTTAACTGAATGAAGCAGACTAGCAAAATCATAATCTAGTCCCGGGGGCTCACATCTGGTGAGTATGGGCTTGGCACACCCAGGCTCCTGAGCTGAATATCATCATTCTTCTCTTTCTTGGTAATTCCTTTCTACTTCTAATTTTCTCTCTCTATCATGGTAACTCGGGAAATTTTTTTGGCTGGTGCAGCATAAGCCTCAAGCTTCCTTGCACCATATGGCCAATAATAATAATAATAATTTCACACACTTCATATTTAGGTAAAACGAAATCGTGAGGCTCGCGCAATTTTCCTTGGATTTTGTTTGGACAAGACAGCTGACAGAGCGCTTTGAAAACGATATGCGTAAACGCATATCATTTTCTGACTCTCTCCTACCCTTGCCCCAGAAATGGTTGGAACAAAGTTTTTCAGGTGAATTGCAGCAGTTATGCTAAAGCACAGCATCAGAAAAAAATCTACATTATGCACAATTGTTAAAATACGCAATTACCATTAACTCGATTACTAATAAATTAGGAAAAAATGGTTAGAGGCAAAATTTTAACGTTAATTAGTCATTGAAATTATTACAATCTTCAAAATCAACTACAAGCCTTTGAGCTATAATTTTGTTGTTAAACTGATTTTAACGTACCCCTCGCCCTACATTTAACTATAGTTTCCAATGATTTTACAGCTAAAAACTACTTTTAGGCTCGCAATTCAGCCTTTAAGGAATAACTTACGGACTACTTGTTAGTACGTATTTAACGTATAAGTCTGCGATGTACATTGAAATTGTTAAAAACTGTTTTTGAAGGCATTTCTAAATCATTTGTAATAACGATTATCCGTAATCGTTAAATTAACAGCGAACCTTCTGTAGAAAAATGTCAGCTTGTGTGCATGATTTCCTCCCAAAACTTAAAAGAACATTACACTGTAGACATACATAGCTATATTAAACTACTTACAAGTTGAATTCACAAACTGTCTCCCATCACTAATGCCAAACAGTACAACCGCACAGCTCGTGAACTCAACACATATAAACTAGTTTGCAATCAAGTCACAAAGGAGGTTAGACAAGGCAAGGTACACTATGAGAAGTTTCTGCCAAAGAATGCCAAGAAAGCAGGACTACTTCTTTACTTACGTTAGCAATAGAAGGAAGGGGCTGAATTGCATTGTTCCACTTGATGTCAACTGTTTCACTGTTGATGATTCTACTTAGGTTGCTGCAGGCTGAATAGGTATTTTGCCTCAACACTCACACATGAGGAATTCTTTTGGGAGGGAGATGCCAGACGTTTATCACACTCTGATATGGAGCTAAACTGTTTTCTGATAACTGAGATGAAAGCAGAAGAGAAATTGTTGAAAGTAAACACAAGGAAGGCACTGCAGTGGATGGATCTGTCCAGTTATATTAAGAGAGGCAGCAGAAGAGGTAAGCAACCCATTAGTAATAATTACAAGGAGAAATTTTATCAAGGTGTGCCCGTGGTGTAATGATTGCTAAGTAGAAGGACAGAAGAGATGTCAGTTACATATCTACAGAATACCAAAATGATATGGTGGAAATGCAGAACAAATGAGGTGAACTGAAATATCCAGTCTGTCAAACCCCATGTACTTTTTCTGACAGAATCTCAGTTATCCGTTGATTCAACTACTGCTCATCTCAGATGCCCAAATTATTTGCTGTATGATTCCTTTCGCCTCAAAGGTGGTACTTCTGCATATGTCCGTTCTGATATTCCCTGTCAGAGACTTGGCAGTTTGGAATCTCCCCTCTTTGATCTTCTCTGGCTTAAAATCTCTCTACCTCATTGTGTCAAATTCATCTGTTGTCTCTACCATTCTCCCAACTCCACTAATCACTTGGAACTCTTTTGACTTCCTCTCTTTGCAACTTGACTTTCTCCAGTCCAACTTTCCTAACAGTGAGGTAATTTTCCTTTGTGATTTTAATGTTCACAACTCCAGCTGGCTTCTGTTTTCTAGTCACACCAACCCAGCTGGCCGAGATGCTGAGGCTTTTGCAATTACCAATGACCTTACACAGATTGTTCATTTACCTACAAGAATACCGGACAATCCTAATCATACAGCCAATAGGCTTGATCTTTTTCTCACAAAAAACCCTTCTAAGTACACAGTCGAAGTGAGAGGTCCTTTAGGCACTTCAGATCACAACTTGATGATTGTCTCTTCTCCAATGGGACCTTTATCTCATTACTATTCCCAACCTCGGGGCGCCTCCGCAGCCAGGTGGGCAGGAGCAGCAGTGTGTAGCACACGCTTCTTGATTAGACCGAGGTTCGAGCCCGTGACCACCAAATACGGAGGATGCGGAAAGGTCAGGGAATGACCACCGCATATCCCCGGAGCAATATATGGCCTTAGTTGCTAATGCTCCTAAAAAAAAAAAAAAAACCAAAACCCAACCTCGTGTTGTTTGGCATTACAAGAATGCAAAATGGGATAACCTGCGAGACTTCTTTTCCTTGGTCAGATTACTGTTTCAAAACTTCTGATGTCAACATTTGCTCAGATTGTGTCAGTGAAATTATTCTTGCAGGAATGGAATCCTTTATCCCACACTCCACTTTAAAATCTTGTCCTTTTTATAAACCTTGGTTTTCCAATAAATGTTCTAAAGCTGTTCAAGAGAAGAAAGTTGCATATCGTAATTGGCTTGTTTCTAATTCTCCAGTTTCATTTTCTGCTTACACCAAAGCTCGCAACAATTGTAAAGCAGTTATTAATCAGTCCAAACTAGAGTTTGAACAGGCTAAGAGTAGAAAACTTGCTTCTTGCCCTAATGGAAGCCGAGCATTCTGGTCTCTTGCCAAAACTATTGGCCGCAACTTTTGCCCATCTCTGTTCCCACATCTGTCCAAACCAGATGGTTCTGTTGTCACTTCAGCCAAGAATAAAGCTGACCTGCTAGCATCCCATTTTTCTTCCAACTCATGTATTAATGATCTTGGTAAAACACCTCCCACCATTCCCAACATGCTCCATTCAATGCCTCCCGTGGTCTTCCATCAAAAAAGATGTCAGAAGGATTTTGACGAATCTTAATGCTAAGAAAGTTCCAGATCCCGATGGTATTTCTCCACTTGTTCTCAAAACCTGTGCTCCTGAATATATTATTCCTATTCTTTGCCGCCTTTTTTCACATTCTTATTCCAAAGGTGTTTTTCCTTCTGCTTGGAAATTTGCTCATATCCAGCCATTTCCTAAAAAGTGGTGACAAATTCCTCCCATCCAATTATCGTCCCATTGCAATTACTTCTACTCTTTCTATAGTAAGGGAGAAATCAATTAACCACCAACTCTTAAACTACCTAGAAACCTCTGTCTGATCAACGATCGCCAGTATGGATTCCATCAGTGTCGATCCACTGGTGATATTCTGGCTTATGTTACCCATTTATGGACTAATTCAATGGAAAGGTTCGGCGAAACACAAGTAGTTGCTCTTGACATCTCAAAGGCTTTCGATCATGTTTGGCATAAAGGTCTTCTAAACACGCTTCCATCTTATGGTTTTCCAACTGTTTTTAGTAATTGGTTATCCAGTTTTCTCTCTGATCGCTCACTGACGGTGATGGTAGATGGCTCTCTGTCTTTTAACTTCTTCCCTAATGCCGGTGTCCCCCAAGGTTCAGTTCTTTCCCCCACTCTTTTCCTCTTGTATATATTAATGACCTTCTTCCATTGACTGGAAATCCTATCCATAGTTTTGCCGATGATAGCACGTTGCGTTCAACTTTCCATTTGAGAAATCTTGTCCTGCTCAATCAGCTTCAACTTCTCGCAAATCTGCTACCAATTCCTTAAATGCCGATCTTCAGGTAATTCTCCAGTGGGGTCAAAGACAACTTAGTTGATTTCAACCCTTCTAAAACTGAGTCTTGTCTTATATCTCGCAAAAAGGATTCTTCTGCTCCTATGCTTATCTTTGGTGACACTCCGATTTCTAGGCAAAATGATATATCTCTTTTGGGGATTACCCTGACTTCTAATCTCTCTTGGCACATGCACATTACAAATATTGCTTCCTCTGCATCTAAAAAACTTGGTTTTCTCTTTCGCTCTCGGTGTTACATTTCTTCCAAACAGCTGCTCATTCTGTATAAATTGCAAATCCGCCCTGCCATGGAATATTGTTCCCACATCTGGGGTGGTGCCCCCAAAACCTCTCTCAGGCTTCTTGATTCCATTCAGAAGAGGGCAGTTAGGTTAATTAATGTTACATCTCTAACAGAGTCTCTCCACTCGCTTTCTCATAGACGTACTGTTTCTGCTGCATGCCTCTTCTACAGATACTTCCATGGGCACTGTTCTTCAGAATTGGCTTCTATAATTCCCGGCCTCTTCAAAACAGTCCGAACACGTGCCGCCAACATCCATTTACTGTCCAACTTCAAACTCACACAACCAACTTTTCATCTTCCTCGTTTATTCATTCAACTGCCGTTTTCTGGAACAGCCTTCCTTCATACGTATTTCCTGAAAATTACAGTCTATAGAAGTTCAAGTCCAATGTCAACAAATATCTTCTTTCGTCTTCTCAACCTCCAACCCAAGCACGGTACTAATTACTATAGGTTCTAATACCTCTCGTGTTTGGGATTTACATAAAAAAAAAAAAAAAAAAATCCATTCTAAGATTTTCCCTACCACTGAATTCAGACTAATTGTTTTGTAGTTATTGAACTTCATTCTTAGGATTTCCTTTATGTATTGGCAATATGTTGCCACCTCTCCAGTTTTCATCCATACCAAGTCCAAAGAAGCAGCCCATAATTAACCTTGATGTTTCAGTACACTTTCCGCTGGCCTCCCTCAAAATTACTGGGTATATGTCATCAGCTCTGGGAGTCTTACTTGCCTTTATGCTTGAAAGTGTTTCTAATAAACAGTGATCTATAATTTTGAAATCAATAATTTCATATGGCTCAGCCTCTATCTCACAGCCTCAGCATGAAGGGTCTTTTGTCAGTAAAGACCGATGCAAAGTACCCAATCAATTCATCAGCAACATCAGATGGGCTATTTAATACTTTACCATACGCAATACACAAGGGTCCAATCTGATTTGCTTTTTTGTTTGTTGTATTCACATAGTGGAAAAACTTTTTGCTCTTTCTCATATGCTTGCCTTGATCTCCCTAACTTTACATATCAAATTGTAGTTGTAGGCTTCAGTGCTTTTCATGACTCTTTAACTCTCTCATGCTATCTCTTTCTGCTCTATTAGATCAGCCAGCTCCATATTCATCAATTTTGGCATCCTCACCCAGCACTATATTCTTAATGGTATTTATGTGTTCGTGGTTTCTATGATTTTTGCTTTAAAGGTTTTTCATAATTCAAATGTGTTCACTCTAACTCTGCAATCTGCCCAATTAATAGATGCCATGTAGTGGCATCTATTAATTGGGCAGATTAATATAACATAAATTCCTCTGTAAACTCCTCTGTAAACTGTCAAAGTCCTCTCTTCTGAAATTAAAACCCATGACTTTACCTTTAACTGTTGCAACATCTTTCTTCATCTTTCAACTAATGACTGTTTGAACACTACCTGCCAGTGATTCCTGTACATGTAAGCCCTGTGATATCATCTGATTCATGAGTATTGATGAGGTCAAGAATATTCTTACTGCTAGTATTTTCTCTAACATGCTGTTACAAATAGTACTCATCTAGTTTATTTAAAAATTTTTTTCCTCATGGTGAATTTCCTCCCACTTATTCCAATCAATCTGGGGTAGATAGAAGTCACCCAAAATAAGACATTCATGGTTGCTTTCCCTTTCCATCTGCCTGTAGAGACTCTCGTGATACTCTTCACAATCTTCTGGTTTGTATATTATCTACACTTCATTATATCTTTGCTTTCAACTAACCCACACCATACATATTCTGTGCTGGAAGATGTAACTTCTGACTCGGCAAAAAAAGTCCTTTTTACACTCGGGCTGCTTTTGATGAGAAGCATGACTCTCCCATTCCTTCTGTTGTACCTATACTTACCATAGAGGAACTCATCAACCCCTTATTTCCAGGTGGCACAACTTTTCTGTTAGCCCAGTTATGTCAGCATTAGTTGTACTAACCAAGAGTTCAGATTCAACCATTTTATTGACAGCTCTCCTGGCATTAATGTAGACACAGCTAAGACTAAGTATTCTTCTATATTTGAAGTTATTTACCCCTTGAAGTTATTTAGGCTTGTTTCCCTAGTTTTATGTTTCCACTCACTACCATCAGCTGTTGCGGTAACAACAAGAATTCTTCAAATGTGTGCAAGCATTACTTTGATTGATATGTGATAAATTATCTGTCTTCTCCCTAACTTGTAGTTTCCTTGAACCCTTAGGGTATCCTCAACGTGATACTTTTAGAAATCGTTGCACCACCTTTGTTCAAATGAATACCATTTTTACAAAATAAATTCCTTCTATCTACAAGTGTGGTCCATGTTGATAAAAAAATTCCCCCCCCCCAGATCCTTGTAGAGTCCCTCAAGTCTTAGTTAATCCACAAAACTTTCAATATATAATCCCTGCTATTGTGTCTGGGCAGAATTGCAGACACAACATTCTGACCTAACTCGGTATTTTTTCAGCACGTTTCTATATTTATCCAACTAATGGTCTGGTGTTTAATATTGTTAGTCCCCCACATGAATAATAATGCTCTCTTTACCTCTTTTAAAATCTTACAATCTGTTGGTAATATCATCGATTGTTGCTCTCAGCAGACACGCCTTCCTTCTGATCTGCCTGTCTTTATTACAGAAAAAGTTACACGTTTCCCTGAAAATAGAAGCTCCTGTAAAACTAAATCTCCTTCAACCAGACCAGTATGCACTTGACGGTTCTGTTCTGGGATCTGAATTGGGGCTAGCCAGGTGGGAAGGAGCAGCAGTGCGTAGCACACGCTTCTTGATTAGACCGGGGTTCGAGCCCATCACCACCAAATACGGAGGATGCGGAAAGTTCAGGGAATGACCACCGCATATCCCGGAGCAATATGGCCTTAGTTGCTAATGCTCCTAAAAACCAAATAACAAACAAACAAACACATAACAACTGAATTGGGGATGCATCACTTGTTGGATGACGAGATACTTGAGTTCCTGATGAGCCCCCAGTTACATTTGTTCCTTGGGCAATCACCCATTTCTTTGGTGACTCAAATTCTTCTACATCACCATTATTTAGGTAATATTTGAACTGTACAAAGATTACAAAATTTAAATTTAGAAGATATTACAGAATTTAAATTAACAAAGTATTACAGAATTTAGACTGTTAACTAAACTGTAACCACTAGTGAAGTTAATTTTAAGCAACTGAATGAAAGTTCCCATGAAGTTGCCACCAAAATATCAATAACAAAAGCTATCAGAATGTTAAGATCTATCTTTTCAAATCTAAATACAAAAATTAACTAAACTACATGACGCTAGGAATTTAAACTGTATATTAACTACATGGTATATTAATATTAAAAAAAAAAATATATATATATATATTTATTTTTTTAGTTTTTAATGGTAACCATTAAAAGTATGGAGAGGTTCAAAATTTCACACCCACATAATAAGCCTCCTTTATAAATAATTGTTTTGGTCAATCTTTAATGCCTAAAGGGATGAAAGATATTAACATTTTGATTAATAATTTTTGAGGTGCTTGTGACTGTTTAAGAGTAAATGTGATATTTGTACATAATTATGGTTAATAATAGTATGTTTTTCTTTATTGTAGCATCCAATGAACAAGTTATACAGCCATTTCTTAGTTGGTATGAAAAGCCTAGTAGCTTCTATGATTATTTCCCTGAATGCTTCCCATTTAGAATTTACTTTTGGTAACATAGTCAGTCACTCCTGCTGACAGAAAATCCAGTGAAAAAAAATGTAGTGATAAAAAAATTTGCTACACTTGACTTAGTTGTCAGTAACATTTTGATTAATAATTTTTGAGGTGCTTGTGACTGTTTAAGAGTAAATGTGATATTTGTACATAATTATGGTTAATAATAGTATGTTTTTCTTTATTGTAGCATCCAATGAACAAGTTATACAGCCAAGTATTTCCTTCCTTATTGTATTTAGCATGTGATGTAGAGCAGGTAAGTAACTTAAAGAATTTTTAAAATAGTATTATAGGTGCAATGTCTGACTACCTCAGGACCTGGAGATTGTTGGTTTTTTGGAAAATAAATCTAACCAATCACGAAATGCCAAATTCAAGCACTGTCATCAACAATTAAACTGTTGACTTATAATGTCTCAATATGATTCAGCCCCTTCTTTCTGCTGTTAATATAAGCATAGATGTCTTTATTGCTGTTCTTTGCCAGAGAATTCTTGTAATCTGCCTTAGCTTGCCTAACCTCCTTTGTGATTTGATTACAGGCTAGTTTATATGTACCATGGGCTTCTATATCACTTGATAATTTATATGCATTTCACACATTTTTATTCTGCCACAAATCTCATCAGTTCATCTGATATCCCTTTAGGTCTAAACCTTGAATAGAACATTTCTTAGTTGGTATGAAAAGCCTAGTAGCTTCTATGATTATTTCCCTGAATGCTTCCCATTTAGAATTTACTTTTGGTAACATAGTCAGTCACTCCTGCTGACAGAAAATCCAGTGACAAAAATGTAGTGATAAAAAAATTTGCTACACTTGACTTAGTTGTCAGTATTATGTGATAATAGCTGATTTTCATTTCAAATTATTTATTAATAAAGGTTTATTGTAAATAAACGATTATGTAAAGGTTTATTGTAAGGAGCACTATAACAATGCCACTGACTGTGATTTACAGTTGGTTTCCTGATTTGTGTTCACTGGAGAGATTTGCTATCATTGCTATGCTTGTGCCTGTCCATCACATCATAATTGTTTAGCAGTAAATTTTTTGTGTAATTTTATACAACTGGTATGGTAATTTATTAAATGACATTTCTTTTTATTCTTGAAGGCATTAATACATTTTGCACACTTGTAAATTACCGAATATTATGTGCTTTCAAAAAACTTGTTTTTTCATTGTATCTGCAGCCTAAGAACTTCTGATGGCAAATAAATTCAGCTCTGCTAGGGTTTATTGCACAGGTTCCTGCAGTCACATTTTTTACTTTTCTGCACATGTTACAGCCATGTTTCACAACACTTTTCTGCAGCCCACATAGGTAACCACTTTTTATGTGCCAAATTTTACCAATGGAACATCATCTTGTTATCACATGCAAGAAATTTATTGAATTTATTAAACAAGTCAATATGAGCTAGTGAAGAAATCTTTGATGATGTTACTTTAGGTCATGTTTATCTAACTCATTGCATTTTTAGCATATGTTTGGCATTATTTTTAGTTATAGCATGAAAGTAATGCCAAGAGAGCATGTTTTCCTCTTCTCTCTTCAAGGTGCATTTAGTGATGGACAAAAAAACTGCATCACTTGTGAATTTTCAAATAATGTGTTTTGCGCTGCATTGTGGGTTGCAGAAATGTTCAAAATGCATTTGTTAGATGGAATATATATATATATCTCTGTGAACAAATTCCAATAAAAAGACTCCACCTGATATACCTAATTGTCATAAATATCTTCCCAAAGGGTAAAATGCATAGTTAATGGATATATGAGAAATCATGCAAATGGTAATCACGACAACCAAACATGCATTTTATTGCATTTATGTGTACAAACTGAAATAACAAGTTAATATAATAGTATTATGTACTGTAAATCAGCAAAATAAGTCCTGAATATTTTGTTGTTCCTCCTCAAGCTGCAATTACAACCTTGCAACGATCTGGCATAGAGTTAATCAACTTCTGGATATAGTTGCCCAATTTCGTGGTACCACACCCTTATAATTCTCTCCTGCAGCTGAATCTTACTTATTGGCTTCTTCTGGGCAATTTTAGAAGACATTATATACCAGCAATTTTCAATAGGGTTCAAACCTGCACTGTTGCCCGGTCAGTCCAAAACTGCAATGCCAGCATTTCTGAGGTATGACTGTACCTTTAGGGAGAAAAACTGAGGGAAAACATTGGTGTAAGTATGTTTTAAGCCTTGTGAGACAAGAAGACAAACTCATCATTAAATCTAAATAGCATAAAACTTACCAGTTTTGCTGTGTGGTAAGGTGCCGAGTCCTGTTGAAAAATGCACTTTTGGACTTCTGTGTGGTGATCCCTAATAACGGGTTTCAGGCACTCCTCCAAGATAGCAGTGTAGGTTTCTGCATTCACCGTTCTGTTAATAAACTTAATTCGTCCCACCCCTTTGCTTGTCATGCATCCCCAGACCATCTGACCGGCGGGGAACTTTACAGTTGGTATGCAGTCAGGATGGTATGCCTCCGATTTTCATCTTCTGACTTAATGCTTCCCATCTGAGCCATGCAGGTTGAATTTCGATTCATCAGAAAAGATGGTGTCCCATTGCTCTTTTGTTCATAAACATGCATTTTAGCCCAAGCAAGTCACTTCTTCCTCATTTGTTGGGTCAACAAAAGTTTCTTCTTGGGCCAATAGGTATGCAGACCACATTCCGAAAGCTGTCTTTGGGTAATTCATGCACGTGTTTCAACACGAGAGGCCATCTCGAAGTCCAGTTTTAGATCAGGAGCACTAGCATGACGATTATGAAGGCATAGCCATTTCAAATATTGATCTTGGGAAGGCATAGTCACTCTCTTACAGCCTGATCCAGGTCTTCTCTTCACATCACCGGTTTCATACTTTAAATTCGGCAACTGTGATACTGTTGACTGGTGGCAGCCTATTTTATCAGTGATATCATGCGTAGAAAGCCCTTCCTGGGACAGGCAACAGCTACACATTTTTTTTTTTTTCTTGGTGTCAACTGAACATTATCATTATTAGCCATATGGTGCAAGTAAGCCTGAGGCTTTCATTGCACCAGACCAAAAAAAAAAAAAAAAAATCTGAGTTACCGAGAGAGAGAGAGAGAGAGAGAGAGAGAGAAAGAAAGAAAGAAAAGAATGATGATATCCTGCTCAGGACCCTGGGTGTGCCAAGCCCATACTCACCAGATGTGAGCCCCTGTGGTTATATGGAACCATGCTTACACCTCCGCAAAATCGGATACTAATGAGCATGTATACCTTTCCAACGGCTGATGCAATACCTTTGCTTTGCAACAAACAATGTGACTGTAATCAAACAATATCTATATGTTTCACTACAAATATTACTCTTTTTAAGGTGATGCAGTTTTTTGTCTAACACATTTTTTTTTTTTTTTTTTTTTTAGTGAATTTGACAACGTATTTCTTATTGTGAATGATTTCACAGTATGAGATATAATAATAATTCCTAACATACAATTTCAATGTGTCTTTTAAATTCAACTGCATAGTAATAATGTACTTGCATTAAACATTCCATGATACAATTTTAAGAGAAATGGATTATTTAAACCTTATTTATAATGGCAAATATTAGTACAAAAAGTTTGTTTTTATACCTTATGGCTATAATTACTTTTTTTAGTATATATTTCAGTAAACAATGAGTTTAACTAGTTAGCCTATGGTTATGATCTTATCAAATATCAACATTATAATAATTATTTCTTATTGAAGAAGTAAATAATTTTAACCTTGCTAAAATGCTTGTAAGTATCACAACATTCTTCCACAATACTCATTTCTAGGAATTCATTTGGTTTGATTCATAAGGTAATTTTGTAACCATGATATCCTAATGAATGTGCTCTCTTGACTTCTTGCTTTACTATTTTCTGCTTTGTGATTCATAATTATTGAAGGAACTCCACTTTTTCATGGTCAGGGCTGGGTGACTGTGCGAATTATTTCCCTAGTTGTGAAGTAAGCTCAGAGAAAAATTCCTATGATACATATTATGATATATATTGATATTGTAAATGATACAGCAACTCCAGTTGTTGTATCATCGATAGTTTCAAATTTCTGAAGGCTTTTTAGGGTTAAATTTATTATCTTTTTAAATTTTTTAAATAAAAAAAATGAGTTTTTTATATTTAATGTTTTTGTTCTTTAACTGCTAATTATGGCAATGAGAAATGGCTCTCACTCTATAGCTCACACTAAGAGCTATAGAAATAGCTCTTAGTGTGAATACTGACAAAACTAAAGCTGGCCCAAGTCACACAGCAACAAGAATGCTTTTTAAACCTTTGAATGTGATATGCTCCTAGCAGCTGATTTTTGGAGTATCTACCTTTGTGGCCTGATTTTGATGACTTGTTCATTTTGTTGTTGTATTGTACCACAGAATTTTTCATCCTTTTTTTTTTTTTGCCTAATGCCATTTTTCTCAGTCTTTTTCTTTTTGTAAATAATAGTACAATAGTGTTAATTAGAATTAAAAAAAAAAAATCTGCAAATTTTTTCTTAATTTTATTAATTAAAAATTTTATTAATAAATAAATAATTACATAATAAACACTTGAGAATATTTTGCTTTTTTTTGTTCAGTTTAACCAGAGGTCAGCATCCTGTGGCTCTTTGACTTTTAGCCCACACGAAGCACATTTTAAATGGAGTTAAATACTTAAAAATCAAGGACATGTGTAGTGCAAGACTAAAATGCCTTAAAAATGAAATTGAGGATATGGAGTGGCAAAGGGCTGCCTTTTCAATTCTACACAAATGGATGGTGATAGACGAGTTTAAAAAGCAAGATCAAATTGTGTTCGATGTGTGGAATAGCTTACTGGACACGTATACAAATTTGAAAATATTTGCATTTGGACTTCTCAATTCTCTCACTTTACATATGGCAACTCTAGTATTAAAACTCCAAATATTTAATGCATTCATAGCATAAGCTGTATGACTTTATGAATAATATTGGTAAATTATGGACTTAGTTTGGTAGTCAAAAGTCTGGTAGTTCTGAACAAAATTTATCAATAGCAAGTTACACAACTGGATTATTGAAATTATTAAGTTGTATTTAGCATTAGCATTATTTAGCAATATTGTATTTAGCATTAGCATTAGTAGAGGTATATGATGCAAGAAAGCAAGCTTATAGAGCATCAGCCAAAAAAAAAAAAAAAAAAAAAAAAAATCCCTATTTCATCCATTCATTTGCTCCAAAAGTTTGTCCGGTTCTTCCTTGAATTTATTTAAGTGATCAACTTCTGTAACAACTGATGAAAGTTTGTTCCAGCAATTGATCAACTACCTACTGGCTAAAGGAAAATTTCTGCACATCTATTCTGCAACTGTCTTTCCTCAGTTTGAATTTATACCCCCTCAGGTGTGTAATCTGAGCAAGAGGAAGAATCCCATCAGCATTAAGATGTCTCAAACCATCCAAAGCCTTATACACCTCACAGGTACTTAGTCTTCAGATGTTGAAATTTGGAAAACTTCAGCCTTTCTTGGTAACAGCAACCCTTTGTTCCCCTCACCAGGTTTGTAGGCCTTCTCTGTACATCCTTCCTAAAATGAGGCCTCCAGACCTGTATACAGTATTCAAGGTGTGGCCTGACTATTGCATTATACAAGGGGATAATCACCTCCTTACCCCTTCTAGCAAGGCGCCTCCGTAGCCAGGTGGGAAGGAGCAGCAGTGCGCAGCACACGCTTCTTGATTAGACTGGGGTTCGAGCCCGTCACCACCAAATACGGAGGATGCGGAAAGGTCAGGGAATGACCACTGCATATTCACGGAGCAATATGGCCTTAGTTGCTAATGTCCCTAAAAACCAAATAACAAACAAACAAACCTTCTAGCAAAATTCTTGTATATCATTGACAAGACCCCATGAGTTGCTCAGAAAACTTCATATCTGACTGCACTATTACCCCCAAGGTTTTTTCATTCTCCACTACCCTGAGTGTGGTACTGCACAGTTGTATGTTTCTCTGGGATTACTTCTACTCATATGCAGTACTTTACATTTGTCAATGTTAATCTTCAGTTGTTACCCCTCAGCCCATCTGTCAAACTTTTCTAGATCCTGGTGAAGTGGTATACTGTCGTTACTGTCATTAACAACCCTGCCAACTTTTGTATAGTTTGCAAGCTTGGACATTAAGCCCAATATACCTTCATCAGTATCATTGATAAATATAGAAAAAACAATGGGCCTGACACCAAACCCTGAGGGACTCCACTAGTAACATTAATCCATGAGGAAAAATGCTATTATTTGGAGAACCATTTCATCATTCATCATGGGGCTGGTTGTGATCCACTGGTTAGTGTGTGCAGCCACAAATTAGGAGGCTATGGGTTCATGTCTGTATGTTGCCACAAAAACAGCATGGCTTATTGTGAACTATGTTGCTGGAAGCAATACTTCCCTTAATAGTTCATTATGTTGCAGCAAATATGGAACTGAGAATTTCCATTGAGAATAAATGGAAATTTATTTATCTGATAATGTTATTTGAAAAAAAAAAAAAAAAAAGGTTTTTTAAACAATTGAAATGGATTGAATTGGATCAATTATGCAAAAAAAAAAAAAAAAAAAAAAAAAAAAGTTTTAGCACTTTTTTAGTATTATCGAAGGTAAAAAAAAAAAAAAAAAAATAGATATTTTTCAGTGTGAGAAGCTACCAGATGCTAGTACTAAAGAAGTAGAAAGAATTATGTACTGTTGTTCTTGGTCTAGGGAATTGACAAGTGTCAAGAAAGCATGAAATATATAAAGACTCGGTGAAAGTGGTCCTTGAGGTTGTCGCAGACATTCTCTCAGATATGCCAGACAAGCTGTACTTGCTACCTGGGAGTCTAAAACGCTGATGGAACTGATATTTGGGTGACACTCAAGTCAAGTGGACCCAATTTCGGTGAAGTCCGGACGGTCTGTGTCAGCCAAATCCTCTGCTTGCACCTTCACGATGGTGGGACTGTTAGTAATCTTGGGTATAACCTCCATGCACAAGTACATGGTGGGTGACCATCCAGGTGTGAACCAATGTAAGCAGGGGTCAAGGTGTGGTGCCCACACCACATGGAGGAACGCCGCCGCTCTATGTTACCAGGCAGTACTAGATGACTCTCATCAACCGGTGAAATACCACCACTTTGCTTATTGGAGGCTTGAAGTGGTGGAACCCATGTTTAGTCTCTAGAGCTAAGTTCCGGTCAACCCTTTCCTGTCTCTTCCATCATGCAGTATGATTGATGACTTTTGAGGTTATGATGAACGTCGTGGCGAGATCCAATATTCCTTACATTTCGAGGGTACAGCTCTAAAATGGTGTTCGCAGGCCGGCCGCTAGTTAGTACACCGGACCTAACCTATTGGTAACTCTCTAGGAGGCTTCTGGATCAGCTAGTGTATAATCTTGCTACCTCTACTCTGCCAGATAGTGACTGGAGGGAGTCCGAGTAGTGTGTATGCGGGGAGCATTGTCGAGGCCACGTTATGTCAAGGATCTGGGTATATTCTTACCACATGTGCACCATATCCAAAGATTTCATTACTTCATACAGCATGTCCCACCCACTTTTTCTTACTATTGAATACACCATGAATTGTCAAACTAATAGAGCAAGCTTATCTGCGAAAAGATCTAAATCTCCCAATGACTTCCTAATTCATTTCACAAATATACGTGGTCTCAGTTCTAATCTCAACGATGTCCATTTCCACTTGCAGTCTGCCAAACCCCATGTACTTTTTCTGACAGAATCTCAGTTATCGGTTGATTCAACTACTACTCATCTCAGATGCCCAAATTATTCGCTGAATGATTCCTTTCGCCTCAAAGGTGGTATTTGTGCATATGTCCATTCTGATATTCCCTGTCAGAGACTTGGCAGTTTGGAATCTCCCCTCTTTGATCTTCTCTGGCTTAAAATCTCTCTACCTCATTGTGTCAAATTCATCTGTTGTCTTTACTGTTCTCCCAATTCCACTAATCACTTGGAGCTCTTTGACTTCCTCTCTTTGCAACTTGACTTTCTCCAGTCCAACTTTCCTAACAGTGAGGTAATTTTCCTTGGTGATTTTAATGTTCACAACTCCAGCTGGCTTCCATTTTCTAGTCACACCGACCCAGCAGGACGAGATGCCAAGGCTTTTGCAATTACTAATGACCTAGCACAGATTGTTCATTTACCTACAAGAATACCGGACAATCCTAATCATACAGCCAATACTCTTGATCTTTTTCTCACAAACAACCCTTCTAAGTACACGGTCGAAGTGAGAGGTCCTTTAGGCACGTCAGATCACAATTTGGTGATTGTCTCTTCTCCAATGGAACCTTTATCTCATGGCTGTTCCCAACCTTGTGTTGTTTGGCATTACAAGAATGCAAAATGGGATGACCTGCGAGACTTCTTTTCTTCTTTTCCTTGGTCGGATTACTGTTTCAAAACTTCTGATGTCAACATTTGCTCAGGTCGTGTCAGTGAAATTATTCTTGCAGGAATGGAATCCTTTATCCCACACTCCACTTTAAAATCTCGTCCTTTATCTAAACCTTGGTTTTCCAATAAATGTGCTAAGGCTGTCCAAGAGAAGAATATTGCATATCGTAATTGGCTTGTTTCTAATTCTTCAGTTTCATTTTCTGCCTACACCAAAGCTTGCAACAATTGTAAAGCAGTTATTAATCAGTCCAAAGTAGAGTTTGAACAGGCTAAGTGTAGAAAACTTGCTTCTTGCCCTAACGGTAGCCGAGCATTCTGGTCTCTTGCCAAAGCTATTGGCCGCAACTTTTGCCCATCTCTGTTCCCACATCTGTCCAAACCAGATGGTTCTGTTGTCACTTCAGCCAAGAATAAAGCTGACCTGCTAGCATCCCATTTTTCTTCCAACTCATGTATTAATGATCTTGGTAAAACACCTCCCACCATTCCCAACATGCTCCATTCAATGCCTCCCGTGGTCTTCCATCAAAAAGATGTCAGAAGGATTTTGACGAATCGTAATGCTAAGAAAGTTCCAGATCCCGATGGTATTTCTCCACTTGTTCTCAAAACCTGTGCTCCTGAATATATTATTCCTATTCTTTGCTGCCTTTTTTTTCACATTCTTATTCCAAAGGTGTTTTTCCTTCTGCTTGGAAATTTGCTCATATCCAGCCAGTTCCAAAAAAGGGTGACAAATCCCTCCCATCCAATTATCGTTCCCATTGCAATAACTTCTACTCTTTCTAAAGTAATGGAGAAATCAATTAACCGCCAACTCTTAAACTACCTAGAAACCTTCCGTCTGATCAACGATCGCCAGTATGGATTCCGTCAGTGTCGATCCACTGGTGATATTCTGGCTTATGTTACCCATTTATGGACTAATTCAATGGAAAGGTTCGGTGAAACACAAGTAGTTGCTCTTGACATCAAAGGCTTTTGATCGTGTTTGGCATAAACGTCTTCTAAACAAGCTTCCATCTTATGGTTTGGCAACTGTTTTTAGTAATTGGTTATCCAGTTTTCTCTCTGATCGCTCACTGAGGGTGATGGTATATGGCTCTCTGTCTTTTAACTTCTCCACTAATGCCGGTGTCCCCCAAGGTTCAGTTCTTTCCCCCACTCTTTTCCTCTTGTATATCAATGACCTTCTTCCATTGACTGGAAATTCTATCCATAGTTTTGCCGATGATAGCTCATTGCATTCCACTTTCCATTTTGAGAAACCTTGTCCTGCTCGATCAGCTTCAACTTCTCGAAAATCTGCTACCTTTTCCTTAAATGCCAATCTTCAGGTAATTCTCCAGTTGGGCAAAGACAACTTAGTTAATTTCAACCCTTCTAAAACTCAGTCTTGTCTTATATCTCGCAAAAAGGATTATTCTGCTCCTATGCTTATCTTTAGTGACACTCCGATTTCTAGGCAAAATGATATATCTCTTTTGGGGATTACCCTGACTTCTAATCTCTCTTGGCACAAGCACGTTATAAATATTGCTTCCTCTGCATCTAAAAAGCTTGGTTTTCTCTTTTGCTCTCTGTGTTACTTTTCTTCCAAACAGCTGCTCACTCTGTATAAATCGCAAATCCACCCTGCATTGGAATATTGTTCCCACATCTGGGGTGGTGCCCCCAAAGCTTCTCTCAGGCTTCTTGATTCCATTCGGAAGAGGGCAGTTAGGTTAATTAATGATTCATCTCTAACAGAGTCTCTCCACTCGCTTTCTCATAGACGCATGCCTCTTCTACAGATACTTCCAAGGGCACTGTTCTTCTGAATTGGCTTCTATAATTCCCGCTCTCTCTTTCAAAAACAGTCCGGGACACGTGCCGCGACCAGCCAACATCCATTTACTGTCCAACTTGTAAACCCACAGAACCAACTTTTCATCTTCCTCATTTATTCATTCAACTGCCGTTTTCTGGAACAACCTTCCTTCATACGTATTTCCTGAAAATTACAATCTACAGAAGTTTCAAGTCCAATGTCAACAAATATCTTCTTTCGTCTTCTCAACCTCCAATCCAAGCACGGTACTAAGTACTATAGGTTCTAATACCTCTCGTGTTTGGGGTTTCACATAAAAAAAAAAAAAAAAGAAAGTAAAAACTGAATTATGATCTGTTTCTGGTGCAGTTTTGGAAATGTCCTGAGAAACCAAGTCTGAACAGCAGTGCCATTGTTATAATCACTTGATGTCTAACAGATAATCAAAGTAGGCCCCTCTGTAGCCAGGTGGGAAGGAGCAGCATTGCGTAGCACACGCTTCTTGATTAAACCGGGGTTCGAGCCCGTCACCACCAGATGCGGAAAGGCCAGGGAATGGACCATTGCATATCCCGGAGCAATATGGCCTTAGTTGCTAATGCTCCTAAAAAAAAAATCCAAAAAACCAAACCAGATAATCAAAGCAGAAGTTCACAGACAGAAAACATGTTAGTTAAGCTTACAAATCAAATCTGCCTTACCATGGAATATTGATCCTGCATCTTGGGTAGTGTCCAGGGATGGCAGGAACAAATAACCTCTCTCAAGCTGCTTTACTCTATGGCAAAGAGGGCTGTCAGGTTTATTAATGATACATCTCTTACAAACCTTACATAACCTCATGACTGGCGTCACATTCTTTATGGGAAACCCATAAACCCATTTATAGAAACCCTTGGTACCACCTATACAGTAACACATCTGGCTGCTGCATGTCCTCTGCTGCATGCCTCTTCTGTAGATATTTCCTGGGGCATTGTTTTTTCTGGATTCACATCTGTAATTTCCCCTACTCTCCCTTCCAAACTAGTCCAAACACATGCTGCAACCAGTTAGCATTCATTCACTGTTTATGTTTTATTAATGATACATCTCTTACAAACCTTACATAACTCATGACTGGCGTCACATTCTTTTATGGGAACCCATAAAACCCATTATAGAAAAACCCTTGGTACCACCTATACAGTAAACACATCTGGCTGCTGCATGTCTCTGCTGCATGCCTCTTCTGTAGATATTTCCTGGGGCATTGTTTTTCTGGATTCACATCTGTAAATTTCCCCTACTCTCCCTTCCAAACTAGTCCAAACACATGCTGCAACCAGTTAGCATTCATTCACTGTTCAACTTTCCTCCTCCTCCTCCTCACTTATCCCTTCTGCTTCTGTTTTTTAGAACAACCTTACTTGCTGAAAAATTACAATCTACAGAAATTCAAGTCTAGTGTTTGCAGAGGTATCTTTTGTGTTCACAGCCTTCAACTCATGCGTGATGCTATGTACTCAAGTTCTAATACCTTTCATGTTTAGAGTTTCTTTAAAAAAAAAAAAAAAAAAAAAAGATCTGTTAAAAGCACATTGTACTAATAAATAATCCTTTGGTAATGTTTTAATATGAACTGTGTAATTTTTCTGAAAAATCTCCTGTTTTCCTCTTGGTTTTTTTGCAAAGAATTCTTACTTTTTGAAAAAAACGTTGTTTTTGCAAATTTTGGCCAAAAAAAACCTCCTGTTTTCTTCCTGCCCACAAATTTTTAATTTCAACTTTTCAAAAGTTAAAAGTTGATAGCTGTGTATACCAAAGGAAAAAATACAAAAATGTTTCCATTACCATCCTTTATCTTCTGACTTTCCATCACCATTACGTGTCACACTAATGGTGATGGAAAGTCAGAAGATAAAGGATAAAGATAATGATGTAAAAGAAGAAATGGAGGGGTGTGTGAGGTAGAAGTACCTTCATCTGATACTTAAGGAAAAGAAATTCTTCAAAAAAAAAATCGAAAAAGTACTAAAATGTTAGATATAGACTGAAGAGTGTATTAATGAATAAAGAATATAATATTCCTGTAATTGTTATTAGCAAGTTTTGGTCTTATGGGATAAACTTGACTCCTTGCTATGGAGACATATATATTGAAAATAAAGGTTTCTTTGCAGAATTAGATGAGAAGTTGAAGAACCAAAGGAAGTTGTTTCAAATGCTAAACTTTCAAATTAAAAAAAATTTAGAACAGTAAGGAAATAAACTAAAGTTTTTTTTGTGAAGGGTAAATTGGAAAAATGCAAAACAGTGAGGAAATAAAGAGTGAACTTTTGAAATAAATATATGGTTGCTTCTTAGTAACACAAAGGATCTTTGACTTATCCTTTTTTCCTTTCCCACAATGCCTTTGGAAAATAACTTCAGAATAGATGTTAAAAGCATGGGCAAGAGAATACAACATTGCCTTACCCATCTTTTTATATTAATTTCGTCAATTTCACCCTCTTCGACATTTACAGTGGCTGTTTGATTCCAATAGATTTCTTTTATGAGTCTGATGTCACATCTATCAAGATCTAGCAATTTTTAATTTAATTGCTCGCTAGGTGCGTAAATTCTGTCACACGAAATAAAAGGATGTTTGGTTCCAAATTGTATTTATCAGCTGTCAAGGAGAAAACGGTGCACTCATGGGCAATGCCAGTGGTGGAAGGAAGTAAAATAAATACTGAAACTTGAGGAAGAGCTGAACATATCTTATAATGAGGCGAGACAAGGAAAGGAAAGTATTTAAGCCAATAAGGATAAATTTAGAACTGAGAGAACAAAACCCATAGTCCTTTGGAAGCAAATATAAACAAAGACCACATTGAAATTCTTATGATGGAATTGTCATGGATTGCATTGGAATACTGATTGCTTTTACTTACAGGAGATATATTTAAAGACAGATGAGGTGACCCTTTGATGTAATTGTATAATCGTTTAGAAAGATAGAGCTGGAGATAGACCTCCCCACAGAGGATATGCCATTGTTGTGCATAACTACTCATTTTCAACCTTTCCACCTGTCCCCAACATAGAGAAAATAGCAGCTTTTGGCATATGGTTCCTCCTGGCTATTTGCTCTATTTATTTGGCCACCTGAAAATGACATTTCCTTTCCCCCCGAAACACGTTGATCTTATTAAACAACTGTATTCTCCTTTTAGTATAGTAACTAGGAGGTTTTACTGGACACACACACACACACACACACACACACACACACACACACACACACACACACACACACACACACACACACACACACACACACACCGTAAGGTAATGCTGGTATCAGTAAAAGGGATTATGCTATCAAGAGTATGCTCAAAAGCAGTAACTTGGCTCTTCTAATTGTGGACCTGCATACCTTTTCCACTTGGGTACTGTATGTTTACTGCCATCAATCTCTATATGCCCCCCTTGTGGGTAGCACAGTTGGTAGAATTGCTATCCTCCCTACACTTGGTGGAAAAGATCTGAGTTTGAGTTCCATCGATGATGGGAGGAATTTTTATGGGCACTTTCATCACAAAGAGGATGAGTTATTTGGACTCAGGCAAGAATAGCATGGTTTTACTCCCAGAAACTCTGGTTTTTCATCCAGAAAAAAATCAAAGTCAGAACACACGTGATTTATAGACGATATACACAGAGAAATATAGCCCAGCAACAACAACTGCAGCTTCCCCTTTCTTCTCCCTCTACATATACAGGAGGTTGAAGAAAACCTTTACAATATTGATAACATCTGTGATATTAATCTTGTGTAGTGGAAGACCATGTCACTTATTGAGGATTCCACAGTGGAAAATTGTTTGTGCTGATTGGAATGTCTTTAAACAGTCAGCCACTAGTCAATCAATGACACAGTTAATACATCACAAGAAAGTATTGCCCAATCAGCAGTGATTACAATTTTAAAATTGTAATCACTGCTGCTTGTGTAGTAGAATAGTAGTGTTTTGAAAATAGTAGAATCACTTTCTACTATTTTCAAAACAGTAGAAAGTGGTGGAGTGCAGACTGCAGAGTAGCAAGAAAGATGCAAAACAAGGAATGGAGTATATTTCGCTCATATCCAACTAGAGATAATCCTACCACAGCCTACAAACATGTATTCACCAAAGCACATTATTTCAGAGGTTCAGAATTAAACAGAATCTTTGATCTGCTAAACATCTTCCATCACCCAGCTGGCTAAATCCAAAGTTATCTGGGACAAAATCTAGAAAGTGAAGTGCAAATACACATTGCACTTTTTATCAGTTCTAGTTCATAATGGATGTGTGGAAGGTGAGGTTTTGGCCTCTCAAACAAGAATCTGAAACACAGCAATTGAAGGTGATTTCAAATGGCTGTGAAGTCTACAATGAGTCATTTTACAGATTAACTGAAAATCTCTCACTCACTCACTCCACCAGATATTTGATATGGCAAAGGTGTATAACACAGCCTGGAGATTTTAAAAGACATATATAACTTTGGTCTTAGGGAACACCTTGCCATTTTTGTTAAAAACTTTTTTTGTCAAACCTTTCATTACTAAGTTTGTGTTGAATCTGTTCTCTCTTGACTAATTTGGCAAGAGGAGGGAATTCCTCAAAGGTCACTTCTAAATGTTATGTTTTTTGATATTGAAATTAATTCTATTATTGTACAATTTCCTCCAGCAATAAACAGTTCCCCCTTTGTTGATGACCAGAATCTTCACACAGTCATCATGCAACATGAGTGTCATCAAATGACAGTTGTAGAAAGTATTAACTGCCACAACTTCTGGGAAGTGGCTAATAGTTTTTGCTTATCATCCGAGAATACTATTTGCATACAATTTTATCACAAATGGAACCTTTACTTTGAACCAAAACTAAAGTTTGGACAAAATGTTATTCCACTAATACTCTAGACAAAATTCTTGGCGATTATATTTGATAAGAAGTTGACATTCCTTCAATACATCCAACAGCTATTAGTTAGCATTAGCACTGGTAAATTATCCAAGAAAGCAAGCTTATACACCAGCCAAAAAAAAAAAAAAAAAAAAAAACCATGACACCTCCCATTTCACCAATTCATTCCCTCCAATAGTTTGTGTAATTCTTTCTTGAATTTATTTAAACTGTCAACTTCCACAACAATAACAGATGGAAGTTTGTTCCAACAATCAATGATTCATTGACTAAAGGCAAACTTCTGCACATCTATGTTGCAACTGCCCTTTCTCAGTTTGAATTTCTGCCACCTCATGTGGTCTGAGCAACAGAAAGAGTTCCATCAGTACAGGTGACCCTCGCTTAACGTTGATAATTCGTTCCCAAAAAACAGAGCGCTAAGTGAATCCGTACTAAGCGAGCTCCACATTCCCATAAGGTAACATATGTATTTGTGAGTTGTGGTCGGTGCCATATTTCCTATGTCGATTTTGGGTTGTGCTTTGGCCTACTTCCTGGTAAACTAAAAGGGGTTTTAATTTTAAATCCCCCACAGCATTACCACCCAACAATAAAGTAAACCAATCCTTCACCGCTTTGAAACCTGGAATGTTTTTTTCTTCTTTCAATATGAAACTTCTTTTAGGCATTCATTTCCAAAAAAAGTTCTGCTTCATCTTTGTTAAAAACTTGTTGAGAAGTATAACACATAATAATACTCTTCAATAATTTTAACAAGTTCTTTTTTGAAAGTTTCTCGGCTCTTTGATCTGCACTAGAGGCTTCTCCCTGGATTTTAAATTTATTCAACCAGCCCTGGGGAAAAAAAAAAAAAAAAAAAGTTCCACTTTTTTTTTTTTTTTAGGTGAGTTTTCTTTGGGTCATCATATAGGCTAATCTCTCTCTCTCTCTCTATATATATATATATATTTTTTTTTTTTTTTATATAATATTTAACTTAACTGAATTCTGCATTGAACATCATCTTCAATAAAATTAGTTAAAGTCTCTATTTCAATCCTAATAGCTGGCCTAGCCGTAGTTGCTTGCAGTGGAACAGCTGTCTTTCCTGCTGCTAAAATTAATTCTTTATTTTTTATAATTGTTCTTACAGTTAAATTTGCCAGTCCTAAATTATGGCACACATACAGGAATTTTTCTAGCAGGGATAAGGAGGTGATTATTCCCTTGTATAAGGCAATGGCCAGGCCACACCTAGAGTACTGTATACAGGTCTGGAGGCCTCATTTCAAGAAGGATGTAGAGTTGCTGGAACAAGTACAGAGAAGGGCAACAAGATTAGTGAATGGAACAAAGGGTTGCTCTTACGAAGAAAGGCTTAAATTTTGCAAATTACAGTGTCTGGAGACTAGGCACCGGCGAGGTGATCTGATAGAGGTGTATAAAGCCTTGAGTGGTTTGAGCATGCCCAGTGGCAATGGGATTCTTCCTCTTGCTCAGAATAATCACCTGAGAGGACATAAATTTAAATTGAGGAAAGACAGATGTAGGATAGATGTGCGGATATTTGCCTTTAGCCAGCGGGTTGGTATTTGGTGGAACAGACTTCCATCCTTTGTTGTGGAAGTTGATAGCCTAAATAAATTTAAGGCTCAGCTGGACAGGTATTTTTAATGAACAGAGGGGTGAAATGGGAGGGTTTTTTTTTTTTTTTTTTTTTTTCCGGGCTGATTCTGCATAAGCTTGCTTTCTTGCATCATATGCCTCTACTAATGCTGATGCTAACGTCCGCTTGTTGTAGACCGGAATCGATTCGCTTCAAAATGTCGAATGTAATTTTCAAATTCAGTCTTTTTCTTACATTTGTAGTCTTCGTACTGCGTCCAGATGATGTTGCTTTTTTATTCTTATCCGCCATTATTAAGTCTTCGCAAATGTAACTGTATTGGTTGCATTAATTATAATACAATGTTCGAGTAAACTGTCCTTTACGCACGATGTCTAATACTGTACTGAGTGATGACTAGACTTTGGATAAATGCGTATAACGCAAATATTACAAGCAATATTCATGATCATTTTTTAAAATGTTGATTCGGAACTACATAACAAGTCACTGTACTGCAATTAAATTAGCGTGCGAGAAAATTTCACTGAGCGTGGGAAAATTTCTCAAGTCGGTGTGGGAAATGTTTTAATGCTGTTTTGCCATTTATTTTCAAGCTATCGACTCCATCAAATGAAACAATTTCATTAAATATGCCAAAAATGCAATCTGTATATAGTGATTTGCAACAGCATTATAGTCAGATATGGGTTATAATATAAGAACACCGTTATAGCGAATCAGCATAAAGCGAACTGCGTTATAACGAAGACCTGCTGTTTTGAGCTTTCTCGATCCATTCAAAGCCTTGAATATCTAAATCAGATCACCTCACAGGTGCCTTTCTTGAACATGCCTTTTTTTCTGTTCACCAACCTTGTTGCCCTTCTGTATGTGTGTGTATTCTAGCAGTTCCTCATCCCTCATGAGGCCTCCAGACCTGTATGCAGTACTCAAGATGTGGCCTGACCATTCCTTATACAATGGGATAATCAGTTCCTTATCCGGTGCCTCTGTAGCCAGGTGGGCAGGAGCAACAGTGCGTAGCACACGCTTCTTGATTAGACCGGGGTTCAAGCCCGTGAGGGTGTGGAAAGGTCAGGGAATGACCACCACATATCCCCGGAGCAATATGGTCTTAGTTGCTAATGCTCCTAAAAGCCAAATAACAACAAACTTCCTTATCCATGCTAGCAACATTTTCGTATATCATTGACAACACCCCCATGTGCTGTCCTGGCAGCCTTCCTTCATTGCTTAGAGAACTTCATATCTGACTGCACAATTATTCTAAGGTCTTTTTCATTTTCTACTACTGAGTGTAGTAGAAAATGAAACTACACCCATATGCAGTGTTTTGCATTTATCAATGCTAAACTTTAATCGCCATTTTTCAGCCCATCTTCCTGACTTTTCTAGATCCTGTTGCAGTAACATACTGTCATTAACCAACATTACTCTCATTACTGAGCCTTTGTGTCATTTGAAAACTTGGACATTAAGCCTGATATGCCCTAATCAGTATCCTTGATAAAATAGGAAACAGCAATGGGTCCAACACCGAACCTAGGGGAATCTACTAATAACATTAGTCCAAGAAGAGAAATGTCCATATTAATAACATTAGTCCACGAAGAGATATGTCCGTAGTAATAACATTAGCCCACGAAGAGGAATGTCCCTATTAATAACATTAGCCCACGAAGAGGAATGTCCCTATTAATAACATTAGCCCACGAAGAGGAATGTCCCTATTAATAACATTAGCCCACGAAGAGGAATGTCCCTATTAATAACATTAGCCCACGAAGAGGAATGTCCCTATTAATAACATTAGCCCACGAAGAGGAATGTCCCTATTAATAACATTAGCCCACGAAGAGGAATGTCCGTATTAATAACATTAGCCCACGAAGAGGAATGTCCTTATTAATAACATTAGCCCACGAAGAGGAATGTCCATTGATTGATTACCATCTCTGTCTTTTCCCACTCAACCATCCTTTTATCCATAGCAGCAACTTGCCCTTATATATATATATATATATATATATATATATATATATATATATACACAGCTGAAACCCGTTAAAACATGATTTGTTAGGACACGATTCTGCTTATAATGTGATTCAAGCATGGCTCCCAATTTTCCTTAGTTGAAATGTGTTTTTAGTCACTGAAGATCAACATTTTCGATTCCTTGTGAACACGTGGCGATATTTTCAGTTTAACGTGAATCCACGATACAATTATCCTTTGACTTCCGTAAGAATAATAATAAACAACTTGTAACTTTACTTGCAAATTGTTTTAACATATTTTTAAAAAGTTTGTTAGAAACAGTCTCACAGATACCCATTTCTCTGGATAAGAAGAGTATGTGAAAATAAAACAATTTTATGAACAAAGAAAACAACATTTCAGTTAGTGGGAGTGGGCCTGTAGGAATAATAGACAAAGAAAAGTAGTAAAGAAGAAAGACCATATTTAAAGGGTGTTCACGGAGGTAGGCAACATCAATTTAATCCCTCTATCATATCGGCATGCCACTTAAGATGCGGCATTTTCAAAGTAGTAAAGTAACAAGACCATGTATTTAAAGGATGTTCAGGGAGGTAGTCAACATCAATTTAATTCCTCTATCATACGCCACTTAAGACTTGGCAGTTTAGTCATTTTTGGGAAAGGTGGCTCGGAAAAGTTCAAAAGTATTATAGTCAGTAGAGGATCTAACGATAGAAGATGAAAGAGTTCCATGATGAGGAAAAACAAAGTTGTTGTTAGTAATGTGTGAGAGTAAGTTTAAGAAATAATGTAGTGATTAGGTTAGTTAGGCTGAGATATGTAAATAAGAGGGAAATAAGTAGGTTTTCATATATAAAAATACCCCTCGCACAAGTTCAGTTGCCTACTGCCAGTATTTCTTGTTTCTCAAATTGTAAGTTGTATTTTTAAAATGCAGTATAAATTTAAAGAAATATTTGAAATTTCAAAAAAAAATGGAAGTTTACTATAGAAGAAAAAATAGCTGCTCTTGATAGAATCAAATCCGGAGTCCAGCAAACTCAAGTGGCTAGAGACCTTGGAGTGAATGAATCTACAGTGCATGGATGGAAGAAAGAGGAGGAGAAACCGTGATGCAGCCAAGTCTATGAAAATAAGAGATGGGCTGCAACGAAAACACTTGTGGCAACCTCAAGACGAACAGTTGAATAAAGCTGTATTTCAGTGGTTTGTTCAAGAATAATTTGAAGGCACACCTCTATCTGGACCCCATCTGCAAACCCAAGTTAAAAATCCCACCTCGATCTTCATGGAAATGAGTTCACAGGCATTCACTGCAAGTACTGGATGCCTAACACATTTTAAAAAGCGACATGGAATAACCAAAATGGCTATATCAGGTGAGATATTCTTAATCAATGATGAAGCTGTATGCTCTTACCCTGCCCAACTTCAGAAAATAATTGAAGATGGTGGCTATACCGCAGAACAGGTATATAACTGTAATTGAGACTGGACTTTGTTATAAAATGTTAGTCAATTCCACTTTGGCTTGTAAGGAACAAGGCTTCAAGCAAATGAAAGACAAGAGTGACCGTACTTTTCTGTGTGGCCCTACTCCTGTTTGTACTGTTTACAGTACAAACAGGAAATCACAAACCCTATTCCACTCTGGCTTGTAAGACCACTGCTCAAAGAAAACAAGGCTTCAAGCAAATGAAAGACAGCGTGACCATACTTTTCTGTGCAAACCAAACAGGAAATCGTAAATTGAAGCCAATTTGCCAGGAAAGTTAAAATTGCCATCATGCCTCCATCATGTGAACATGGTATAACTATGTTATGCCATAACCATAACTATGACTGTACAAAAATGAATAGATTACTTCCAGTATTTTTGAAAACTGGTTTCATAAGCAATTTGTACCCAATATATGTAAACACTTATGGCAACAAGGACTGGATACCAAAGCTCTCTTGCTGCTGGATAACTGTCCTACTTATCCTCCTGATAACTTAATAAGCACAGATGGTAAAATCTGAGTGAGCTACTTACCAAAAAACACCACATCAAAGATACAGCCTCTGGATTAAGGGATAATATCAATGTTTTAAAACAAACTTCTGTAAGACTCTGATACAGCAGATAATTACTAGTGAGGATTCTGTTACCTCATTTTTAAATAATCTGAACTTAAAGGAAGTTTTTTACATTGGTAGCAAAGTGTGGGAAACCGTGATGAAAAGGTGTATTTCAGAACGTTGGAGAAACATATTAGGTATATTTAACAACATGAATATTGTTTTTTTTTTTTAATACAGTACTTTCTTGTACAGTGCATCAATAAAAGATTGAAACAATGCAATTGCATATTATTTCCAGTATTATTCTTTGCGTGATTTTTCTTAGACGTAGCAGTGCAATTACGTGCAAAAAAGAGACGAGCAAAATTGATAGTTATTATGAAGTTTGAATGCTGAAAAGATCCCGCTTATATTGCGATGTGATACTTTGGACGCCAAGCATATATATATATAAAATATTATTAGTATAAAATATACTAAGTAGATGTTTACTTTTGAACGTACAGTCTACACCTGGTTGTGTCCACACTTCATTCATTGTATATATATATATTTTTTAATTTTAATTTCATTTTTAAACTTGTGCAACTTACATGTATGGAGCCAGATAGCAATGATAACATACTACATGGGCAGAGTGGAATAAATTTGGCCCCGGGTACACATGCTCTGTACTGTACCCTGCAACACGACTATAACTTGATACATACACATTTAACACACACAATACAGAGCACAGCAGCATCTAATGCTTCTAACTTAGATAAATATGGGATCCATAACCTTAAATTCAACACCTGCAAAAATAAACTGTTTAATCTGTCCTTGTATGCACCTGCAACACAATACAAATGATACTACAAAACCTACCTTTTGTAAAACCAGTAATGTTATATACCTTATAACATGCAATACCTGTAACATAAAATACGTTGGACAAACTAGCAATAAACTACACCTGAGAATTAATCAACACAGATCTGACATCAATAACTACCTGAATAGGAAAAGTAATAATATAGAACAAGAAATAGAATACATGCATTTTCAATCTCACAACTTCAACAATATATACATATCCATATCCATACTAGCACAGATTGTAATGCCAACATCAGAACAAAACAAGAAGAAATATTTATGTTAAAATTAAAAACCTTATACCCATATGGTATAAGGTTTTTAATAATAAATTCAACCATAAAATTATTACCAACAACTCAATAGACTGCTGTATATATGACAAATTCAATATAATTAAATTCCACAATCACCCACGTAAACGTTCTAAAAAATCTAATAATACCAACATTAAACACAAGCCTATTTTAGGCGATTTTGATGCCACCCTTAAAACTGGTATAAAAATATTATAGATGTGCAATATATACATAATTTACTTTTCAGTGCCAAACACAGTATACTGAGAGCACTACACAGGTTCATACGCACTTTCAGCTTCGAGTCCAAACATCTCTTTCATATAATAAACGATATTTGTAAATTCAATCTAAAAAACCTACGCACTACAACAGGTGATAATAAATCATTCATAATCTTAAACTTCAACAGCCAAATTATGGACAACGTAAATATCAATAAACTTATAAATCAGCATAATCATCTACTTCCTAATACCAGCCAAAGTTATAAAAAAAGTTAGATATAAATATAGGAAACCTTTTGGATTATTAGCCTGTAACTACAAATCCATAGCTACCAATTTAATATCCCATAATGCAGACACCAACAACTGCATATGCAAGCATAGTAACATGCAACAATATATTGATCCAGACTATGGACACATCATTACTGGTAATCTAAACATAGTTACAGATCAAAACTCAGATATATACTATCACAAGGATTCAAATTCAGGCCATGTACCAAAATAAATTTAACCACCTTTAATAAACAGCTATATCAAGACCTGTTAAACTATTGCTTTCAACTAGCTTACAAGCATAACACATCTATAGAGGCATACCATATGTGGATTAGCCATACTTTCACTCTATTAAAGCAAAAATATGAATTACCCAGTTCATATATATATAACCAGCAAAAATACCATAACTTGGATAAATTAAAACAAAAACTACTAGAAATACATAAAGACTTCATCATCACACCGGTAGATAAAGCAGCAAACAACTATGCATTTATTTGCAAATCTTTTTATGCACATACCTTGACAACTGAACTTAACTCCAGCAATACTTACAAGCCTATATGAAGTGCCTGCGATAGCATTAAAAAAAAACTCATAGCCTTCAACAAAAAACTAAAACTAAACATGAACAATTACAGCTTACCTTATATATACTTCATTCCAAAATTTCACAAAAAACCCATAGGTTTCAGATTCATAACCTCCTGCAAAAATAGTTATTAGCATTAGCATTAGTAGAGGCATTTGATGCAAGAAAGCAAGCTTATGCAGCATCAGCCAAAAAAAAAAAAAAAAAAAACCCACTTCCACTTCACCCCTCTGTTCGATCAAAATACCTGTCCAGCTGAGCCTTAAACTTATTTAGGCTATCAACCTCCACTACAAGGGATGGAAGTCTGTTCCACCAACCAACCACCCACTGGCTAAAGGCAAATTTCCGCACGTCTATCCTACATCTGTCTTTCCTCAGTTTGAATTTATGCCCTCTCAGGTGATTATTCTGAGCTAGAGGAAGAATCCCATCAGCATTGAGCATGCTCAAACCATTCAAGGCTTTATACACCTCTACCAGATCACCTCGCTGGTGCCTAGTCTCCAGACACTGTAATTTGAAAAACTTAAGCCTTTCTTCGTAAGAGCACCCCTTTGTTCCATTCACTAATCTTGTTGCCCTTCTCTGTACTCGTTCCAGCAGCTCTACATCCTTCTTGAAATGAGGCCTCCAGACCTGTATACAGTACTCTAGGTGTGGCCTGACCATTGCCTTATACAAGGGAATAATCACCTCCTTATCCCTGCTGGAAAAATTCCTGTATATCATTGACAATACTCCATGAGCTACTCTTGCAGCCCGTCTGCACTGCTGAGAGAACTTCATATCTGCCTGCACAACCACCCCCAAGTCCCTTTCATTCTCTACCACTGTCAGTGTAGTACCACAGAGTTGATACGTTGCTCTGGGGTTGCTGTTTCCCATGTGTAGTACTTTACATTTGTCAATGTTAAACTTCATTTGCCGACCGGGCTAGCCGAGTGGGTAAAGTACCTGCCTGGCAACCCAAAGGTCGCGGGTTCGATTCCCGCCTCGGGCTTGGATCAAAGTACTGCAAAAAAAAAAAACCTTGGGAGGTGCAATATGGCCACAGAAGCCGATGCGCCAACAACTACCAAATCAAAAAAAAAAAAAAAAACTTCATTTGCCACCTCTTAGCCCATCTGCTCAACCTTTCCAGATCCTGTTGCAGCAACGTAGTGTCAGTAGTGTATGTGACAACCCTGCCAACCTTTGTATCGTCTGCAAACTTGGACATTAAGCTTGATATACCATCATCAATATCATTTATAAATACAGAAAACAATAATGGACCCAACACTGAGCCCTGAGGGACTCCACTAATAACATTAGTCCACGATGAGCAGTGTCCATTGATTACCACTCTGTCTTCTCCCCCTCAACCACCCCTTTATCCATAGCAGCAATTTGCTTCCAATGTCACACTGCTCCAATTTGTGTAGCAGTCTTCCATGTACAACAGTATCAAAAGCCTTTCTAAAATCCAAGTATATACATTTGTAATATCAAAGCTATTCCCTGCATCCAGTTCTTTTGTGACTGCATCATAGTATCCAATCAAATTGGTCAGGCAAGACTTCCCCTTAACAAAACCATGCTGTGTCCGAGCTATAACTGAAGTCTTGTCTAAATGATCCTGCATTGCTTCTTTAACCAGTGCCTCCATTAATTTTCCTGGAACAGAAGTTAAGCTCACAGGTCTATAATTACTTGTTTCAGCCTTTGATCCTCCTTTGTGAATTGGGATCACATTTGCACATTTCCAGTCTATGGGTACCTCCCCTGTGTCCAAGGAAGCTCTCATAATTATGGCTAAGGGTTTGCTTACTTCCTTTGCTGCCTCCTTTAATATAACTGGATAGATCCCATCCACCCCAGGTGCCTTTCTTGTGTTTATCTTCAACAGTTTCTCCTCCACTTTATTCCCAGTTATTTCAAGATTCTGTAGCTTACTGCTAGAGTTGAATACACCTCTGGCATTCCCCTCGCTGAATAACTCCTCATGTGTGAATGTCGATGCAAAATATTCATTTAGTTTGTTAGCTACCTGAGCAGGATCATTAACAGTTGACCCATCAATATCAAGTGGACCAATCTAATTCATCCCCTTCCTTCTAGAGTTTACATAAGTAAAGAAGTCTTTGCTGTTTTTCTTTGCATCCCTTGCCAAGGATTTCTCGTAATCTGCCTTTGCCTGCCTAACCTCCTTTGTAACTTGGTTGCATATCAACTTGTATCTATCATAGGCTTCTGTGTCATGTGTTAATTTGTAAGTATCCCATGCATTTTTCTTCTCTGCCATATGCCTCATTAGTTCATCTGACATCCATTTTGGCCTAAATCTTGAACAATATTTCTTAGTTGGTATGTAAAGCTTAGTAGCTTCCAAGATAAGTTCTTTGAATGCTTACCATTTTGAATTTGCTGTTGGTAACATCATCAGTTGGTCCCACTGTATAGAATTTAAATACTGTCTCAGTCCATCATAGTCGCCTTTACGGAAGCAATAACCCTTCCCTTTACCCCTAATGGTAGTTACCTCTTTGAGTAAATCCCACTTCAGCACACTGTTATCACTGCCACCTAGTGGTTCATTTATCTGCAGATTCTTAATGCATGAAGAATCACTGCTGATAATCAAATCAAGAGTATTACTCCCTCTAGTTGCCTCCCGAACATGCTGATGTAGAAAACAATCATCCAATAAATCCACAAAAGCCCTGCTAGTGTGTGAGTGACCAGCCCCCAAATTCCAGTCAATATCTGGGAAATTAAAATCTCCCATTATAAGACTCTCTGATTTACTGGCCCACTCTATTTCCCTGTACAGTTTCTTATTATACTCATCAGAGTCATTAGGCCTATAGCACACTCCTACTCTCAATTTTGATCTCCCAATGCTTATGTCACACGAAACTGACTCAACACTGCACTGTCCAGCGATGTCGACTGGCTTCACTTCCTTGGTTTTTATGTGTTTCTTAACTAATAGCATAACCCCTCCCCCCTTCCTATTCTGTCTATCCTTTCTGTAGACGTTGTACTCCCCAAATTCTAGTTCTGCATCCCTTATATCTGTGTGACACCACGTCTCTGATATCCCAACAATATCTGCCTTTGATGTTTTAAGCAATACCTCAAATTCATCAAATTTATTTACTAAACTCCTAGCATTGGTGTACACGCAAGTATACCTGCACCTGTTTCTATTCTTAGCTACCCTAACACAACCCATGTGTTTACTTGTACCGCAATGGCTCCCAGCAGTCTCTGAAATATCATGCATCTTGTTTTTCAGGCTTCTGCTCATTCTAATAGAAGCAGTGCAAGAATCTCTTTCACCTCTGCCAGTGGCTACTGTCAATCTATTGGTCTTTGTCTCCCCCCCAAGCTAGCAGTTTTCCGACCCACCTAACACTGCCTCGTTAGCATCAGCAAATATTTTTGCACCCTTTCTAATTAAGTGTATCCCATCCCTGTAGAAGCAATCTCTCCTGTTAACAAGTACAGTCCAGGCTGAAAAACATTCTACCCCTTGAGCCTTGCACAGTCTTTCCAGGGCCGAATTGATCGACAAGGCTCTCATCATATACTCCCTCCTATCGTGTCTGGGCAGAATTGCAGACACTTTCAAATTCAACCCTAATTCTCGGCTTTTGTTCAACAGTGACCTGTACTTGTTATGTGCACAAACCTGGAAAAACACTTGAACAACTACTGCAACCACTGCTAAAAAACATACATAACAGCAAAATCATAGGCAACAACCTACCTGTATTAAAATTTTTGCAGAAGAATAAAGTTAACATATACAAACCTTTGATTTCCACAGCCTATTTACAAGTATTAATCAAACCAAACTAAAATCTGTATTCAAAGATATTTATGCTAAATATAAAGATTATATATACTGCAATACCTATTACGGGAACAACATACTGAACTTGTGCATCTCCAACAATTTTATATATGATGGTAATACAGTATATCAACAAACCAATGGAACACCTATGGGCAGCCCAGCCTCATGCATAATAGCCAACCTATATCTATATTGGTCAGAGACCTCATTTTCACAGGATCTTATCCTATATAGATATATAGATGAACTCATAGTGATCAACTGCCCGAATTTCATCAAGGATTATGGACACTTGTACCCCAACGAACTCGTACTGGAAAAAACAAACAACATTGATACTGCAGCCCATTTCTTGGATCTAGACATTAAGTTAAAGAACGACATAGCCTCCATCAACCTGTACAACAAACGTGAAGCATTCAACTTTAGTAGTCAACCTTACACAATGGAATTCAAATATTTCCAAAAAAGTACATGCTAATGTTATTCTAGCACAATGAAACAGAATAGCAACCATATGCAGCAATAATGAAACAGCCATTGATAATATCAGGATTTTATACAAGAAACTCAAGAACAACCTTTTTCCTATAGCATATCTGCGCCATCATATCAGTAAAGCCCTTAACATTTTAAGGCACAAGAATCTAAAAGATATTAATATAAATAGCATTATCGACATATAATTAATCCCATACACATCAAGTATATATATAGTGTAAATACAATACACTAGGCCTCTGTGGTGTCTTACAGTCTGGAAAATTCGTACCCACCAATTGGCCCATCACAGTGTATTTATCTTGTAATTATCTTGTAATTATGTTCATACTTAATTTTATTTAAATTTATATTTAATTATATTATATTCTAACTTAACTATATTGCATTATGCCACCTTGTACACAACTGACCTTAAATACATGATGCACTAACTCCCAGACATTCGTTCAGGGTCCTAACTATAGGAACGGGTTTGCAACCCCGAACCATCCTAGCACAACTACATGTTTCTACCATAATCATCTTTCTACTTTACTAGCTTCTACATCTTATGTCCTGTGAGCCATTAGTTTACCGAACGGAAAATCAGGGCTCTATTTTTCTAACTTTACCCAATCTATTTTTCGCCTTAACAAAGTTTAGCTGCTTTCTATCGCTACTTTGTCAGCTGCTATTATATTTCTTAACTATCCTGGGCAGTTTGAGCATCATGTACTTAACCTAGCGTAGCTTCACCGCCCACGTTATTTCAAAAAACACACACCAAAATTTGTCTAACACTAGGTGCCGCTAGCATACCCATGTATAAATACACTGGTAACCCACTGACACAGTCTTTTCTGTCAGTCCGGCCTGCAGCGGTAAGTTCTTGTCATTCGGATTTTCCTTGCCTTTGTCTTTGCTTTTTCTACTTTCATAGCATTCCGCTTACTTCTGTGAGGTCATCCATGTTCTGTATGCAATACCTTATTAACACTTTATGTAATTGCAAACCTGGTATAATATTATTAAAATTTTTATTCAAAATTTAAAATTGATATTACCACGTGGATTTTCGCACGTGTACTTTGACATACAGAACATGTCGGAAACAGAAGTAAGGGCATTGCTGGCTTTTTCATGATTTTGGTGGATAACCTCTGATGAAGACAAAAATTATGAAAGACTCTGCAATGCTGTCTCCACCTAGGTCGTCTCTTAAAAAAATTCATTTGGTTTACTTTTCTATAGTTACAATTATTTTTTCCTGTTCCTTTCTTCTCCCCTTCATTCACAATGTATATCGCTCCCAGGGTACACCGTATTTTCATTAATTCATTTTTATGCAAATAAACATCTACTTAGTGTATTTTATACTAATAATATTCATGTTATTGTAATTCAGTCTTATCTAATCTTATTTAATCTAATTCTTAATTTTCTTCCCCCTATAGCATATAACTTCTCTATTGTATTATTCTTGATGATTATATATATATATAACACACACATATGATTTCCTTATTTATTATATTTATACCTTTGCCCTTAGTGGACCAGTTTTCATAGGTTACTGAAACGTTTTGTCTTATCTTTTATTAGTATTAATAGTGGCAAATGATGCAAGAAAACAAGCTTTTACAGCATCAGCCAAAAAAAAGAGGAAATCCATTTCACCTATTCATCCCCTCCAGTAGTTTGCCTAGTCCTTGAATTTATTCAAACTATCCACTTCCACAAAAACAAATGATAGCCTTTTCCTGCAGTCGACCACCCACCGGCTGGAGGCAAATTTCTGCATATCTATTTTTCAACCACCTTTCCTCAATTTTAATTTATGCCCACTTATGTGGGTAGTCGGAGGAAGAATTCCATCAGAATTGGGTTTGCTCAACACATTCAAAGCCCTAAATACCTCAGTCAGATCATCTCGTGAGTGTATAGTCTCCAGATGCTGCAATTTGCAGAACTGCAGATTGAAAATTCAGAGGTCAACTGAATACTTACCTGTTTGAGGAGGGAAACATATAATTTGTGTTTTCTTATCTACTTGTTTTTTATTTTACCAGTGCAGCGAAAACCTGTGGCTCCATTGCACTATATGGCGATTACTATTACTAACTGAAGCCTTTTTTGTGAAGCACACCCTTTCCCCCTCACCAACCTTGTTGCCCTTCTCTGTATCCATTCCAGCAGCTCTTAAGCCTTTATAAATGAGTCTTCCAGACCTGTATTTAGTACTCAAGATGTGGCCTGACCATTGCTTTTACAATGGAATAATCACCTCTTTAACGCTACTAGCAAAAATTCCAGTGTCATTGATAAAACTCCATGAGCTGTCTTGGCAGCTTGTCTGTACACAGCAGACTTCACAGCTACTCTCCCAGGTCCTTTTCTTTCTTCCACTACCCTGAGTGTGGTAACACAAATCACAATTGGTATGTTATTGTGGGATTATGTAGTACCTTGCATTTATCAATGTTAAACCTCAGTTGCCATTTCTCAGTCTGTGTGCCTAATTTTTTTAGATCTTGTTGCAGCAGTATATCTTCATACTTATTTAACCCGCACTACTAACTTTGTATCATCTGCAAACTTAGACATTTTGTTTGATATACCTTTTATCAGTATCATTAATAAATACGGATAACAGCAATGGGCCCAGCACCAAACACCGTGGGATTCCACTAATAACATTGATCCACAAAGAGCGGTGTCCATTGATAACCACTCTGCTTTCTCCCATTCAACTATCCCTTTATCTATAGCAGTAACTTTCACTTAATGCCACACTGCTCCAATTTGTACAGTAATCTTTTATGTGCAACACTATGAAAAGCTTTCTGACTTGGTTTTTCGTTGGTTGGTTGGTTTCATTGGCACTTTAGTAACAAAGGCTATAATGTGCCAAAAACCAAGTAATTTTTATGACTTGTACTTTGACACATCATAACCTTTGTTGCTGATGTGCCAATAAAATCCAAACTAACCAAGCAACCAACAATGACAATTATATATGAGGTTTCGGCGAAGGTAAAGAAAGCCAACACGAGAACAACGAGAAATGTCAGATAACTTACGTGGAAAATTAGTTTCCCGATATAGCACTTTTTTCCGATATGGCTGCTGACTCGGTAAACAGGCGGTAGGTGTTATTGATCTGGAGCAAAGTTGAGAACCAAATATTGATTGACAGGGAGGCATGGCAAACAATGTGCTGATTGGTGTGCGAAGACAATGCGCGATAACATCGGTTTAGTATCACTTTAGTAGCACTCAACCCGTTAACATTGGTTAGTATCACTTTAGTAGCACTCAACACTAATGGTAATTTGTCCTAATAATGCTTTCCATAATGGTGAAAAAAGGTCAGGTTACCTCCACTTGAATCTCATGGGAGCTTGAACCCCTTGAAAAAAGGTTTCTTGATGAAGTTAGTCAGCTTTTGGTAAGTACAAAATGTTCATCACAATGGATTTCAATGTCATCTTAAATCTGGGTTGGAGGGATTTCTGATGAAAGAGGAATTGACCCAGAGGACTTCCTTTCTCCTGTGGGGATTGTCAGTGATGTGAACTAATTTCCATGCTTCTCTTCAACCCATGGTGCATCTTACATTGATGTAACTGCCTGCTACAATGCAGATATTGGCCTAGTGCATGATTGGGATTTGATGAGGGGTTGTCATTACAGAGTTACCATCAGTGTTTTTCTTTAAACATTTGTGATAATATAAAATTACGGCGGTGGTGTGAGACCAAGCGGTTCTCTTTAAAAATAGCTAATTGGGAATATTTTGATTCCTATGTTACGAATAGATAATAACTGATATGAACAATTATGAAAACCTTTCTGCAAATGAAAAAGCAAAATTTGTCCAAAGTGTATTGCAGTCAGCTTGTGGACATTCCATTAGAAAGAAAAAGTGTGGAACATGTGGTGCCTTTTTGGACTCCTGGTTTAACGGGTGCAAGAAAAGATTTGAATAGTGTGCATAAAATGTTTCAAAGAAGTAGGAGAAACAGTAATGTGAATGCTCAAGAAGAATAATAGCAAAGATATTTGGACTTAAGAAGGACATATAGTAATATGTTAAATATTGCCAAGAAATAATCTTCCGAACAATTTGCCCAAGGCATGGGAACATCGATCCTTGGTCTTGTATAGTTTAGTTATCGAGTAAGTTCATTTTAATGATGCTGCTTATTCTGTCTTAGATAGAAAACAGAAAGAATCTATTAGCCATAATCACTATATACAAATGTTTATACAAAACATTTTAAAGGAATTGTTCCCTAGAAACTGTTAAAGGTAAAAATGAACAGCAAAGGTTAATGAATGAAATATCATTCTGTTGTGAACAAACTGCCCCTTACCCTGGTCTGAGTGCAATTGGAAATAGACTTGGCAAGTGATAGCAGGGCCCAGGTATTGATTTCCTAGAGGCCGAGTTGATCAAATGTTTCTATTTTATATTTCCAGGATATTGGATCTTCCATTCTTAGATCTATTTATCTAAGGTAGAAAAAACTAACAGCTGCTAACTTTAGTCCATTATAAAACCCACATACCCTGGCAGGCTTTCCTTAACTTCAACTCTGCTGTCCAACTTCAAACCCACAGAACCAACTTTTCCTTTTTTCTCACATTCCATATACAGCTGCTTTCTTGAACAACCTTCCTTTACATCTATTTTTTGAAAATTAAAATATACAGAAACTGAAGACTAATGTGAACAAGTATCTACCTCTTTTTCTCTATGAGCCCTTCATGTGCAGTTCCTACCTCTTTTAAATAGAGCTATCAAAAGCATCACAAATCCTAATCAAAATTGAATATCTATTTCACTTCAAAAAGAAAATAATGTAAAAGACTGGATAATTTCAAAAAGCCAGTCCTCCCTATATCAATCCATAATGTTCCTTTTTGTTGGGTATAACCCCACATCATGCTCCTACACCACCTTGAATTTGGAGAAAAAGCAGCAGCAGCAAAATAGTCAGGAAATGTCATGTGAAACCATACTTCAGAATATTCCAAAGTATTGGATCTGTCATTCTTATATCTATCCATTTTAGATAGAAAACTAAAAGCTACTAACTTTAGCCTATTTGAAAAAGCTCAGGAACAATCATAAAAAAATAAAATAAAAAAATAATAATAAAGCCTGAGTATCAGAACATGAGAGAGAGTGGAGTGAGATTAGGGTAATATGAATGGCAATGACATAGCACTCCCTTATACAGAACCATAGGTTTTATCTTAAAATACACAAAGATTCTAACCAGAGAACTACATCAAATAGAAGAGAATTTCTTTATTATTCAAGAAAGCTGGGCATTTAACATAAACAGTGATCCCCTCCTCAGTGATTACTCTCTTCCTGTTAGCATCCACCTGGAAGCAAAACAGAATACCTACTTCAACGAGTGACACTGACCATAACTAACACTACAAGAATGGTGAGTGATCTTCATGAAAAGCCAGACTAGTAGCAAAAGGAAAGTTGGAGAGCCCCTAGGGCTTTAACAACCACTGTAAAGCCAGCCTACCAACAAGGACATCAGGTGTCTCAGAAGATCTGAGCAAGTACATCACAAGGAGACTGGCAGTCCATGCAACAGGACTATAATGCACAACTTACAAAAACCTCAACTCTTTATTCTCCTCATTATTTGAATTTTATCTTAGGTTGCTAGCTACTTCTGTGTATTCTTCTTTTATTATGTTAATTATGAGTGAGTTTTAAAGTCATTAATATTTTGTTGGAAGTAATTTTATTAATTCTAAAATCTACTAAAGACCCTAAAGAATGTGGTCAGAATATGTGGTGTCCAAAAATTTAAATTTTATTTGTTCACTCTGTCAAATAAATACCATTTTTAAAAAAAAGTGCATTGTGGTGTTTTCATTTGCATGCTATCTTCATTCTGCATTAAACCATGCCTTTCAACAAATATATAATAACATGACCATACAGCAGTAAATACAGTCTGCAAAATAGTTAAATTTTTAATTTTATATTTCTTTTTCCTTTGCAGATAGCTAAACAACTTTATGAACCTTTGGTGTTCCAGTTAATTCACTGGTTTACTAGTGAAAAGGCAGTTGGAAGTGCAGAAACTAATACAATTCTTCAGGCAATTTGGGTAAGCTTCTGTTTTATCATTTTTGCTATATGTTTAATCTGACAGTGGGAGTGCCCTCAGTCACAAGAAACATGGTGAATACTGTTTGTGCCTGACAGGTGATGAACTTTCCTTTTTATTTCTGGAAAATGTGTTTGGGTTTTTACGAGGGGTAATCATTTAATTCATGGACTGGTGCAAGATCTTACTTTAATTGACATCATCTGAACCTTCTGTGGATTTTTCCTTCTCAAAATACTCCCCCTTGAACTTTACACACTTTCTCCACCTTTGTACCCATGCATTAAATGCTCCTTGCCAGACATTATTTGAAAGACTGCGAAGTGCTTCTGTTGTGGCTCTGCGAGCATTGTTGCGTTCGACACAAAACACTTGTCTTTCAAAGCTTTCTTCAGACATGGAAGCAGGAAGAAATCACATGGGGCTAAATCCAGTGAATAAGGGAAATTTGGCAGCACCTCTGCACCTATGGCATTGATCACTGGCTGCACAATATTAGCCGTATGGGGAATGGCATTATCTTGATTGAGAAACCACTTCACACTGGAAAGTTGTCACACCGGAATATGTCCATCCTGCCAAGACACTCATTACCATATGCTTCATTCACCTCTTTAACTGTTTCCAATGCATTTAAGCCCCATCTGACACAATAATGAATCACATATTGCTGTTCAGTTTATATGTCCAACATGATGTGTGTTTCAAAATGATCATCAGTGACACATGGCTAAAAAAATGCTCTTCACGCAACACTAGCTTGACAAGTACTGGCATGTGCACACGGAATCTGCTCAGTAGTGATCAGGGAGAGCACCTCTAGTGGTTGTTATGGAAAGTTTGTGGTAAACATGATCTTGCACCATCCCTTGGACTAGTCGTTCCCAACCTTTTTTGACTCGCAAACTCCTTTCAACATAATATTTTTATCACGAACCCCTAAGCCTATATTCTCTGAAATCGTATAAAAGTACAGAATTTTCATTATAAAATATTTCCAGCACTACGTTTTTATAAGCGACATTGTGTAATAAAAATTATTATTAAGTATTATTTATACTTTGTAAAGCAGTTATTGATTAGTCCAAACTAGGTTTTGAACAGGCTAAGAATAGAAAACTTGCTTCTTGCCCTAATGGTGGCCAAGCATTCTGGTCTTCCAAAGCTTGGCCACAATTTTTGCCCATCTCTGTTCCCGCCTCTGTCAAAACCAGATGGTTCTGTTGCCACATCAGTTAAAGATAAAGCTGACTTGTTAGCAACCTATTTTTTTTTTCAACTCATGTATTGATGATCTTGGTAAATCACCTCAAACTGTTCCCAGTACACTCCATTCAATGAATCCTGTGGTTTTCTGTCAAAAGAATGTCAAAAGGATTTTGATGAATCTGATGCTACAAAAGCTCCAGGTCCTGATGTTATTTCTCCACTTGTTCTCAAAACCTATGCCTGTGAACTTACTCCTCTTTTGTGTCGTCTTGTTTCACTTTCTTATTCCAAAGATATTTTTCCTTCTGCTTGGAAATTTGCTCTTATCCAGACAGTTCCAATTATCGTCCCATTGTGATTACTTCTACTCCTACTCTTTCCAAAGTAATGGAGAAATCAATTAACTGCCAACTCAAACTATCTGGAAATCTTTCATCTGGTCAACGATCGCCAGTATGGATCCCGTCAGTGTCGTTCCACTGGTAATATTCTAGCTAATGTACATCTGTGCAAGAACTTCTAGAAGAGACAGAAAATGGAATGAAGACATGAGAGAAAATGAAAGTGAAAAAGAATGTTATTGACACTATCAAAGAAAAGCATTTAATGTGGTGTGGACATGTAAAACGTATACAAGAAACCAGATATTCAAAGACTATCCTTACTCTTCTCCTCCTGGAAGAAGGAGAAGAGTAAGACCTAGGAGGCATGGAGGGATGGAGTACGGGAATGCATGACAGCCCGAAGTTTAACTGACCAACACACCTTGAACCACACTTTATGGCGGGAAGAAATTCCTACCAAAAAATAACTTGTAGGCTGAGGAAACCCATTGTAAATGGAAACACTCCTCTTGAAGAAGATGTGCACCTATGGACAAATTCAATGGAAAACTTTTTGGTGAAACTTAAGCCATTGCTGTTGATATTTCAAAGGATTTTGATCGTGTTTGGCATAAAGGTCTTCTAAGTAAGCTTGCATCCTATGGTTTGCCGGTTGTTCTTTGTGATTGGGTATCCAGTTTTCTCTTTGACCGCTCACTGTGAGTGATGGTAGACGGCTCTCTGTCTTTTAACTTCTCCACTAATGCTGGTGTTCCCCAAGGTTCAGTTCTTTCTCTCACTCTTTTCTTCTTGTATATTAATGGCCTTTTTCCATTGACCGGAAATCCTATTCATAGTTTTGCTGGTGATAGCACATTACTTTCCACCTTCCAGTTTGAGAAACCTTGTCCTGCTCAAACAACTTCAACTTCTCGAGTATCCACTGCCAAATCCTTAAATGCTGATCTCCAGGCAATTCTCCAGTGGAGTAAAGAAAACTTAATTTCAATCCTTCTAAAGCTCAGTTCTGTCTTATATCTCACAAAATGGATTCTTCTGTCCCTATGCTTATCATCGATGACACTCCGATTTCTAGGCAAGATCTTGGAGATTACACTGACTTCTAATCTCTCTTGGTCTCTCTTTGCACAAGCACATTACTTCCTCTGCATCTAAAAAACTTAGTTTTCTAGTTGTTCACTCTGTATAAATTGCAAATCTGCCCTACCATGGAATATTGTTCCCACATCTGGCTGTTTAGCTAATGGGAGGTGAAGTTAGGAAGGTAATTAGGATAGAAATAGACATTCCTGCCCTCATATTGCACTAATACCTCAGAGTGTGGAAGAATTTTAGGGGTAGGAAAATAAAAAGTATATGACCGAAGAATATAAAGCTGGTGTTCAGGTAATCTGGGAGTGCAAGTTCCTGTCCATGTAAGTAATGGCCCCAGACATGGTAGGTTTCTGCATTTGGAAGTGGTTGTCTGTATCTCTACAATAATTTTATGGTTATAATTAATGTATACTCTTATACTTAAATTAAAACTAAAGTTTTTTTAAATTTAAAATTTTAAAATTAGTGGGTAACTAATTTTTTAGCGATGAGGCTAAAAAATTATTAAAATGAAAAGGATTTATTTAATGTACAGGAAACTGTGGCATTTATGTTAAGTTACCTTTACTTTGAAGATGTTAATAATAAAAATGCAAATGCTGGTAGTTTAAAATTTACAATTACTTATCGGTAGGAAAAAAACATCCAAATTTAAGTTGCTGCAAGGACTTACCGTACTGCACGTTGCCGGTAAGTCCTTGCAGTGACTTAAATTTGGATGTATATTTTTTCCCCCCTTACTGATAAGTAATTGTAAATTTTAAATTACCAGCATTTGTATTTTTATTATTAACATCTTCAAAGTAAAGGTAACTTAACGTAGATGCCACAGTTTCCTGTACATTGAATAAATCCTTTTCGTTTTAATAATTTTCTGGCCTCATCACTAAAAAATATATGTACATGAAACTATTGAAACATTAAAGGCTGTATATATGGACTATTTCAGCACCATTTGCTGAAATAAGGAAATGGTGTGGCGTCCTGAAGAGATACCATTTCATTTTTGAATATATGTACAGGGTGATTTGCATATATGACAGCAAACTGTGATAGGAGATTCAAAGCCCTATGGGTATATATCAGATTAAAATATCATTGTATCTCATCATATCCTGTTGTGGTCAGTCTGAAAATGTTCAATTTTCCTGCCTTCTTTAGGTTTTATGTGTGTAGTACTATTTATTAGTACTATTTCTCTCGTCATCGGTATTGTCACTAGTTCTTAAATTTGAATTTTTTTTTCCTTTTCTTTTGTTTTCTTTTACTTTTCTTTTCTTTTCTTTCTTTCTTTCTTTTTTTTTTTGAAACTGTCCAAAATGTCGGTGCCATTCGGATATTCAGGTACTGTGAACATGTAAACAGATATAGGGAAAATTTACGGAAAAATTTGGATAACACATTTTCGCGAAACAACAAATGATTATTTGTTGGGGTAAAAGAAAATCACTCCCTCCTAATTCTCGAATGGGATGTTTACATTTGATTCATAGCAGTGTCCAACCTATGGCCCACCAGGAAAGTGAACTAAAACAGCATTTTAAATTTTGTTAATTATCAAAAAAATTTTCTCATTAAATGTTTTGTGCAGTAAATGTAATTGTGTATTATACTTAATAAAATTTTCGAATATTTCAATTTTACTTTTACATGAAACAAGATATGGAAAAAGGAACACGCTAAAGAAATCTAACTTTGAATTTTGTTTTGAATGTGACTCCTGTATGGGAAAAGTTTGGACACCACTGCAATAGAAGGTGGACCAGAACCCATTGGGAATACCCCTCAATCTGGTCACTGCTGACCAGCGCGGCTTCTCCATATGTGGGACAGGTGGTCGGATAGGTTTTACCAGATACCACTAAATTGTAGAATAGTAATCCCTTTAGCCCTCTTAATTCACACAGCAGCACTAATTGCCTAACTTGCCTGAAGGCCAAAAATGTGAACAGTGTGTACCGAGTACATTCTCTCTTAATCCGTTCACTATATGAAAATTTTATCGCTCAATGGAAAGTATTTTAAATGTAACTACCAAGGGGAATTCAAAATAATTCACTATAAAAGGATTTTGTTAAACAGAGATCCGATTGAGTAATTTAGAATTATAAAAATGGTTATACAGTTTTATATAGAATATATGTTAACAATAGACAGTGAAAAATGCAAATTTAGTTATATAATTTTAAACTTTTTTGAAAAGCAAAATTAAGGAATATTACAAATTTCGAAGTGCATTACATCCAAATGTCACACGTCACTGTTAATAAAGGTGCCGGTACGCCGTACCATTGCATACAGTCCCAAAAAAACCACTGGAATAGGGTATTTTTCAGTTTTATTAAAGCTTCCATCATGTTTTCTAGGTTATTGCATATGTATATAATTCTGTTGGTTTGGTTAGATTTCTGATCATGTTTTCATGTTTATTTTTGGCTAAATTAGTTCCCAGTTTGTCAGTTTAATAGCTGGGAAGCTAAACTATTCTCTTTTATCGTAGTGTGAGTCATTTATTATTGTGATTGCTTGTTTTATTTCCATTTATTTCTGTTATTTCTAATTTTTAGCTTAATTTAATGCATTAAACATAAATATAAAAATTGATATCATATTGTATCTGCTTCCTACAATAAAACAAGCAAAAATATACAATTTTCCCGAGCTTTTAAATTATCATTTAACATCCAGTCCGCTCTCAAGAATGCAGAGCATTACATTTTGCCTACGGCAAGGCAAACTATCACACCATGGATAAAATCTGGTATGTCTGTGCAATCAATAGTACTACACACACAAAACCTAAAGAAGGTGGGAAAATTGAACATTTTCGGACTGACCATCACAGGATATGATGAGGTACAATGATATTTTAATCTGATACATACCCATACGGCTTTGAATCTCCTATCACAGTTTGCTGCCATATATGCAAATCACCCATTACATATATTCAAAAATGAAATGGTATCACTTCAGGATACCACACCATTTCCCTATTTCAGCAAATGGTGCTGAAATAGTTCATATATTGATAGGATATTATGATGTGGTTACAAAGGAACTGGATGCAAAAAATAATTTTATATCGTATATTTGGATTTCAGGAAAGCTTTTGACACTGTTGCACATGGAAGACTACTGTAGAAATTGGGGGAGAATGGTATTAGGGGTAAGTTGGTACAATGGATAAAAGGATGGTTGAGTGGGAGAAGATAGAGGGTGGTAATCAATGGGTGCTGCTCTTCGTGGACTAATGTTATTAGTGGAGTCCCACAGGGTTCAGTGTTGGGTGCACTGTTGTTTTGAATATTTATCAGTGATATTGATGAAGGTATATCAGGCTTAGTGTCGGAGTGTTGCAGATGATACAAAGGTTGGCAGGATTGTTAATGACAGTAATGGCATTGTGCTACTGCAACAGGATCTAGAAAATTTGGGCAGATGGGCTGAGAAGTTGCAACTGAAGTTTAACCTTGACAAAAGCAAAGTACTGCATATGGGTAGAAGCAACCCCAGAGACACATACTAATTGTGTGGTACTACACGTAAGGTGGTAGAAAATGAAAAAGATCTGGGAGTAATTGTGCAGTCAGATATGAAGTTTTCTGAGCAATGCAGACAGGCTGCCAGGGCAGGTCATGGAGTTTTATCAATGACATATAGGAATTTTGTTAACAGGGAAAAGGAGGTGATTGTCCCTCTGTATAAGACAATGGTCAGGCCATGCCTTGAGTACTGCATGCAGGTCTGGAGGCCTCATTTTAGGAAGGATGTAGATTTGTTTGAGCGTGTACAGAGAAGGGCAACAAGATTGGTGAGGGGAATGAAGGAATCCTGTTACCAAGAGAGGCTTAAGTTCTGCAAATTGCAGTGGCTGAAGACTAGGCACCTGCGCAGTGATCTGATTGAGGTGTATAAGTCCTTGAATGGGTTGACCACACTGAATTCTGAAGGGATTCTTCCACTTGTTCAGATTACAAACCTAAGGGGGCATAAATTCAAATTAAGGAAAGACAGATGTAGAATAGAAGTGTGGAAATTTGCCTTTAGCCAGCGGGTAGTTAATTGCTGGAACAAACTTCCATCTGTCGTTGTGGAAGTTGATAGGTAAAATAAATCTAAGGAGGAACTGGACAAACATTTAGAGGGAATGGTTGTGTGAAATTTTTTTTTTTTTTTTTTTTTTGGCTGATTCTGCATAAGCTCATACACTTGCTTTCTTGCATCACATGCCACTACTACTAGGGCATTAATAATAATATTAAGAATAGAAGACTGGTGGAATTACTTAACAAGTACAGGTCACTGTTGAAAAAAAGCCGTGAATTAGGGTTGAATTTGAAAGTGTCTGCAATTCTGCCCAGACACGATAGGAGGGAATATATGATGAGAGCCTTGTCAATCACTTTGACCCTGGAAGGATTGTGCAAGGCTCAAGGGGTAGAATTTTTTTCAGCCTGATCTGTACTTGTTTACAGGAGAGACTTCTTCTACAGGGATGGGATACACTTAAATTGAAAGGGTGCAAGAATATTTGTTGAAGCTATCAAGGCAGTCTTAGGTGGGTCAGAAAACTGCTAGCTTGGAGGAATACACGGACTAATAGATTAACAGTAGCCACTAGCAGAGGTGAAAGTGATTCTTGCACTGCTTCTATTGGAATAAGCAGAAGCCTCGTAAACAAGATGCTGCGTATTTCAGAGACTGCTGGGAGTCATTGCGGTACAATTAAACACATGGGTTTTGTTAGGGTAGCTAAGAATAGGAACAGGTGCATGTATACTTGCGTATACACCAATGCTAGGAGTTTGGTAAATAAATTTGATGAATTTGAGGTATTGCTCAGAACATCAAAGGCAGATATCGTTGGGATATCAGAGACGTGTCACACAGCTATAAGGAATGCAGAACTGGAATTTGGGGAGTACAATGTGTACAGAAAGAATAGACAGAATAGGAAGGAAGGAAGGGTTAGCTATTAGTTAAGAAACACATAAAATCCAAGGAAGTGAAGCCAGTCGACATTGCTGGACAGTGCAGTGTCGAGTCAGTTTGGTGTGACATAAGCATTGGGAGATCAAAATTGAGAGTAAGGGTGTGTTATAGGCCTAATGACTCTGATGAGTATAATAATAAACTGTACAGGGAAATAGAGTGGGCCAGTAAATCAGAGAGTCTTATAATGGGAGATTTTAATTTACCAGATATTGACTGGAATTTGTGAGTTGATCACTCACACACAGCAAGGCTTTTGTGGATTTATTGGATGATTGTTTTCTACATCAGCATGTTCGGGAGGCAACTAGAGGGAGTAATACGTTTGATCTGATTATCAGTAGCGATTCTTCATGCATTAAGAATCTGCAGATAAAGGAACAACTAAGTGGCAGTGGTCACAATGTGCTGAGGTGGGATTTACTCCATGAGGTAACTACCATTAGGGGTAAAGGGAAGCGTTTTTGCTTTTGTAAAGTCGACTATGGTAGTTTGAGACAGTATTTAAATTCTATACAGTGGGACCAACTGATGATGTTACCAACAGAAAATTCAAAATGGGAAGCATTCAAAGAATTAATTATGGAAGCTACTAGGCTTTACATACCAACTAAGAAATATTGTTCAAGGTTTAGGCCTAAATGGATGTTAGATGTACTAATGAGACATATGGCAGAGAAGAAAAATGCATGGGATACATATAAATTGATGAGTGACATAGAAGCTTATGATAGATACAAGCAGGTCTGTAATTAGCTGGTCTGTAACCAAGTTACAAAGGAGATTAGGCAGGCAAAGGCAGGTTGTGAGAAATCTTTGGCAAAGGATGCAAATAAAAACAGCAAAGAGTTCTTTACCTATGTAAACTCTAGAAGGAAAGGGATGAATCAGATTGGTCCACTGGATATTGATGGTTGAACTGTTGATGATCCTGCTCAGTTGGCTAATAAACCAAACTAGTATTTTCCATCTACATTAGTACATCTGACATCCATTTAGGCCTAAACCTTCAAGGTTTAGGCCTAAATGGATGCCTAGGAAGGGAATGCAAGAGGTGAATTGCACTCTGGCAGCGAGCTAGATGATTTTGTAATAACTGAGAGGAAAGTGGAGAAGAAATTATTGAAGATAAACATAAATAAGGCACCTGGGGTGGATGGGATCTATCCAGTTATATTAAAGGAGGCATCAAAGGAAGTAAGCAAACCTTAAGCCATGAGAGCTTCGTTGGACTCGGGGGAAGTACCCATGGACTGGAGATGTGCAAATGTGACCCCAATTCACAAAGGAGATCAAAGGGCAACACAAGTAATTATAGACTTGTTAGTTTTAACTTCTGTTCCAGGAAAATTAATGGAGTCACTAGTAAAAGGAGCACTGCAGGATTGTATAGACAACACCAGTTATAGCTTGGACACAGCATGGTTTTGTTAAGGGAACGTCTTGCCTGACCAATTTGATTGGATACTATGATGTGGTCACAAAGGAACTGGATGCAGGGAATAACTTTGATGTCATATATTTGGACCTTAGAAAGGCTTTTGATACTGTTGCACATGGAAGACTGCTGAACAAATTAGAGCAGTGCAGCATTGGAGACAAATTGCTGCTATGGATAAAGGGATGGTTGAGTGGGAGAAGACAGAGTGGTAATCAATGGTCACTGCTCATCGTGGACTAATATTATTAGTGGAGTCCCTCGGGGTTCAGTGTTGGGTCCATTGTTGTTTTCTGTATTTATAAATGATATTGATGATGGTACATCAAGCTTAGTGTCCAAGTTTGCAGACGATACGAAGGTTGGCAGGGTTGTTAAGGACACTAATGACAGTATGCTACTGCAACAGGATCTAGAAAAGTTGAGCAGATGGGCTGAGACGTGGAAAATGAAGTTTAACATTAACAAATGTAAAGTACTACATATGGGAAGCAGTAACCCCAGAGTAATGTATCAGCTCTGTTGTACTACACTGACAGTGGTAGAGAACGAAAAGGACCTGGGAGTAATTGTGCAGGCAGATATGAAGTTTTCTGAGCAGTGCAGACGGTCTGCAAGAGTAGCTCATGCTGTCTTGTAAATGAAATACACGAATTTTTCTAGCAGGGATAAGGATTTGATTATCCACTTGTATAAGGCAATGGTCTGGCGACACCTTGATTACTGTATGCTGGTCTGGAGGCCTCATTTTAAGAAGGATGTAGAGCTGTTGGAATGAGTACAGAGAAGGGCAACAAGATTAGTGAATCGAACATAGGGTTTTTCTTACGAAGAAAGGCTAAATTTTGCAAATTACCATGTCTGGAGACTAGGCTCCTGCGAGGTGATCTGATTGAGGTGTATTAAAGTCTTGAATGGTTTGAGTATGCTGAATGCTGATGGGATTCTTCCTCTTGCTCAGAATAGTCACCCGAGAGGGCATAAATTCAAATTGAGGAAAGACAGATGTTGGATAGATGTGCGGAAGTTTGCCTTTAGCCAGTGGGTAGTTGGTAGGTGGAACAGACTTTCATCCTTTGTTTTTTTTTTTTTTTTTAAGGAGCATTAGCAACTAAAGGCCATATTGCTCCGGGATATGCGGTGGTTATTCCTGACCTTTCCGCATCCTCCATATTTGGCGGTGACGGGCTCGAACCCCTGTCTAATCAAGAATCGTGTGCTACGCACTGCTGCTCCTTCCCAATCCTTTGTTGTGGAAGAAGTTGATAGCCTAAATAAATTTAAGGCTGGGATGGACAGGTATTCGGAACGAACGGAGGGGTGAAATTGGAGAGTTTTTTTTCGGCTGATGCTGCATAAGCTTGCTTTCTTGCATCATGTGCCTCTACTAATGCTAAATGCTAATTAAATTAGCCTTTGAAAATAAATGTAATTAAATTAGCCTTTGAAAATAAATGTAATTAAATTAGCTTTTGAAAATAAATGTAAATAAATTAGCTTTTAAAAATATATGTAAGTAAATTAGCTTTCAAAATTCTGAATCTTTACCAACCTTCAAAATATATAGTTTACACTGACTCTCTCAGCCAATTATGGCAAGTCAAAATCTGTCCTGTAAGGTTCACTCTGTTTTAAACCAACTCAGGGGCATGCTCTTGTAAATAATTAGTATTAATATTAATAATGGAAAATGATTCAAGAAAAACACATTTTGCCTATCTGTCCCCTGCAGTAGTTTGTTTAGTCCTTGAATTTTTTCAAACTATTCACTTCCATAACAATGGATAGAAGCTTGTTCCAGCAATCAACCACCCACCTATTTGCTGAAGGCAAGCTTTTGCACATCTGTTGTGCAACTATCCTTCTTCAATTTGAATTTATACCTCTCATGTGCGTAATCTCGGCAAGAGGAAGAATCCTATCAGCATTGAGTTTGCTGAAGCCATTCAAAGCTTTAAACACCTCTGTGAGATCATCTTACAGGTGCCTTGTCTCCTTATTCTGCAATTTTTTTGCAGACCTCAAGCATTTTTTGTGAAGCACGCCCCCTTTGTTCCCCTCACCAACCTTGTTGCCCTTTTCCATACCCCCTTCCATCAGCTGTACATCCTGCCTAAAATGAGGCCTCCAGACCCATATATAAGATGTGGTCTGATCATTTTTACATTTTCCAGTATACTACACAGTTGATATGTTATTCTGGATTACTGCTATCCATATGCAGTATAACATGCATTTGTCAGTTTTAAACTTCAATTGCTATTTCTTAGTCCATCTGCCTAATTTTTCTCGATCTTGTGAAAAACATCAATTTGTGACCTTTCATTGGATTTCAGCACATTCAGAGATAAAGGAGAATGAACTGGCTGATAAAGCTGCTGAATATCTGTTAACTTTAGATTTAACCCTCCCTATTCCAGTCCCTGACTGTAATAATCTCATCATATAAGCAACGTGCCTTGCACAGTGGAACTAGATATGGCACATCCAAACCATTGATAAACTTTATCAGTTAAAATAAGATTCAAAGCATTGCTACTCTGGCATTTAGAGAGTGCAATGAGAAGTTATAGAGTAGACTTTAAGAATAACAGGACCTTCTGGGTTTGAAGGTACTGTTAGTTTGATTTTTCCGCTATCGAGAGAGTTTTATTTTTAATATATTTAATGCAGAAACAATGAGGCTAAATAAGAAATAGAGAGATTAAGAATGCAATTTTATTAACTGCACATAAAAAATATAAACATTGTGTTTTATGTAAACATGAAAAATATAAACATTGTGTATTCTAAGTTTATCTTCTAAGTTTATTATGTAAACATAAAAAAAACAAACATGCTTTAGTATATAAACATAAAAAACATAAATGCACTTTAGTATAAAAACATAAATGTACTTTAATATATAAACATAAAAAAAGGGAAAAAATTTCTATTCTATCTGATCCCCTTCGAATATGTCTGCTTTAGATGCAGAGGGTGCTGTTGCTGCCAACTCCGTGTCAGCAGACTGTTTTTCTTAGTCTTTGTCTAATTTTCTAATTCCGTGGCTTATCTTAAATTTAGTTAACCTTAAATCAGTAAAAGCAATTGTTGTATCAATGCCCATTTTTCCTTTAAATTCTTTTGCTTTGGCAATAAACATTGACCCTGATATAGCCATACCCTCCGTTTTTATTAAAACAATACCTATCGTTTTAATAAAAACCACTCATGCAGCACTTTATCCTAAGTTTTCTAATTTTGGCTTGCATAAACGTTTTCTATCAGCTATCTTTTTGTTTGTTCTGAGCATGCAGTAAATTCTAAAAGGGTGTGCTTTGAATGTTTAGTATCATACAATGTTGACGATCCAATGTTATTTTCCACCATTAATACAGTCCTACTTATGCTCCATTCTTCTTGAAGAGGAGTGTTTCCTCAGCCTAGAAGTTATTTCTTGTTAGGAATTTTTTCCCACCATAAAGTGCAGTTCAAGGTCGGTTAAGCCTCGGGCTGTCATGCACTCCCGTACTCCATCCATCCATGTCCTCCTAGGTCTTCCTCTTCTCCTTCCAGGAGGTATCCATTCCAGGATAGCCTTTGGATATCTGTTTTCTTGCATCTGTTTTACATGTCCATATCACGTTAGATACTTTTCTTTGGTGGTGTCAATAATAGTCTTTTTCACTTCCATTTTTTCCCTTATGTCTTCATTCCATTTTCTGTCTCTTCTAGAAGTTCCTGCTTAGCATTTCCAAAAATCCATTTCTGTGGAGAGCAATTTGTTTTCTGCTCGCCTATTCAATGTCCAGGTTTCCGCTCCATACAATAGAAGACTTTGTACAATCGTTTGAAATATAAGTTTCTTTGTTTTATTTAGGATATTTTTGCTCCACCGAACAGAGTTTAACATGCCTTTAGCCTTTCTGCCGTCTGTGATTCTCTTATTGATCCATCACTTTGTAAGAATGATCCCAAATATTTGAATTTATCGATTTGTTTGATTTTAAAACCTGCAATATTTAGAACGTATCCTGGTCCTGAAGACAACATTTCAGTCTTGCTAAAATTGATTTTTAGACCCCACTGTTTGTATTCCTCAAACAGTTGACGACATGCATACTTTGCATCTTCTAAGTCTTGTGCTATCACCACCTGATTATCTGCAAAAAGTAAATTGTGAATATAGGTGTTCTTATTAATCGACAATCCCATTTTATTACATTTTTTTTGACCAGGATCTTAGGCAGATATCGATATAAATTTTGAAAAGTGTTGGTGACATGCAACAACCTTGTAATAAGCCTTTTGAAGTGTGGAATTCAGATGACAAAGCTGATCCCACTTTAATTCTGCATCTATTATTCCTGTAAATTGCCTTAATAATGTTAATCAATTGTCCATCAATATTTGCCTCTTTCAGTGCTTCCCATAAGAGTTTTCTTGGAACACTGTCATATGCCTTTTCAAGGTCAATGAAAATCATAAAGATTTTTTTTCCTTTTGATTGGCATTTTTTCAGGATCTGTTGTACTGTTGAGATATGATCTATATATGACCTCCCAGCTGAAAAACCACTTTGTTCTTCTGATACCTCGATTTGGGCTTCTAAATGGTTCCTGATCCATTTTCCAAGGATCTTTAACAGCGGGTTCAGGACGTACATTCCTCTGTAATTTGAACAGCTTTTCCGATCGCCCTTCTTATAAATTGATGTAATATATCCTGTTATCATTTCTTTCGGTATTTCTTCTCCTCTCAGTATACCATTTAACAGTTTTTGTATCAGAACAGCCACTCTTCTTCCTCCATATTTCAGAAGTTCCATGCAAACTCCTCCAGGTCCAGGTGATTTGCCATTCCTTCCTTCCTTTAGCAGGAGTTCCACTTCCCTAACAGAAACTTTTAAGCCAGCGTCTTCTACACCAAAATTCTCCATCGTCTTGAACTCTTCCCGGTCTTCTTTTAAAAGTCCTTCACAGTACTCCATCCAGTCTTTCAAAGGTATTAATTGCAAACCAGCATTGTGTTTATTCTGTTTTCTCAAGTCTTTAAGGACCTTCCACGATTCCACTGATTGCTTGAAGCCCAATTTGCTATTAATAGTTGCACATTTCCTTTCCCATTCTTCGCTTCTACTACCAACCGATTCCTATCACCCAGCCATTTCTGATATGCAAGTTTCTTTTCCTCTACAGCAGCTCTTACTTTCTCTGTAATCCAGGTCTTTTTTGGGCCTTGGCTCTTCTTTTTGCCTAGGATTTCATGAGCTATTTTTTTAACAGTATTTTTTAAATATTTGTAGATTTCTTCAGTATTACCTTTTATCTCTATGTTAATTGCAGCATCCAGTCTCTGGGTGAATTTGTTTCTAATGCTGTTGTCCTGGAGTAGGTCAATGTTAAATTGATCCACTTGTAGCATTTCTCCTTCCCTGAATTGTTGGTTGTCCACACATATTTTCTTAATCCAGTTCCACCTTAGTGTTGTTTTAACAAAAAAATGGTCAGATCCACATTCAGCTCCTCTATAAACTCTGACATCTTTCAATACATATGTCCCTGAATGTTTTGAAATAATGTAATCTATAACTGATCTAATTTGTCTTGTCTCCTGTGACCAAGTATATTTATGGATATCCTTGTGTTGGAAAAATGTGTTGTTTATTCTCAAGTCAAACTGTTCACAAAGATTGCATAGTCTATCTCCGTTGTCAATCCTCTCTTTCTCTCCAAATCTTCCAATAACTTTGCTATTTTGTTCAGTTCCTACTCTTGCATTGAAATCTCCCATTAGAAATATCTCTTTGTTCTTAGGAATTTTTTCTATTAGTTCTCTCAGATCCTCCCAAAATTCATCCTATTCATCCAAAATTCATCAAGGTATCGGCGGTGTCATTAGTTGGGGCATATATTCCCAGAATACATATTTCTCCCCCGTACATTTTCAGTTCCAATGAGATCATTCTTTCAAAAGCGGTACTCACCTTGAAATTAATCTGCGATGGTTTACTTAGGTAGCGTGGTTAATGTTTAAGTTGAATTGTTAAATTGAAAAATTAAAAGGGAGGGAAGTAGGTAAAAGTTGACTGAGTTAAATGGGCGCAAGGAAACAGAAGTGTACACATCCAATCCTTGGTTGTCATCGAAATAAAAGAAAGAAGAATAATTAAAAACTATGTAAGTGAATCCGGTGAAGCCAATAGTCTTTATGAGGACTTTCGTTAGTTAGAGAACGTCTTCAGTTGGCAATGTGTGGGGAGAGAACGTGCATGGTATTTTAAGAATAAAAAATTATACTCTCGTGATGCCTTTTTTGACATGTGGGAAATTTAATCTCGAGAGGTTCCAAATTGGGGAAAGATTGAAGGGGAGTTTAGAATTTTGAGGTTAGAGTGGTGCTTGTACCATTTGATAACTAGAGCTTCATATTGAAGTATTCTGTAGCTGGATTTTAGTTTAATGATGGAAATGGCAGAATCGTACCAGGTGAGTACCGCTTTTTAAGCTTTCGCTATTCTTTTCTAGTCTATTAACACGGTACTTGAAGATTTCTAAAAATTTCGTATGATCATTCTTTCATTAATATATTGCCAGTTTTTGATGTTGTGTCTCAATTTCTTTTTAACAGTAATAGAAACTCCTGCTCTTGCTCTTTCACTCTTATCAACCCCACTCCAAAAATGGTAGTATTCTCCCATTATTTCCTCTTCACATCCCTTTTTCTTTGTCTCTGATAACACGACGATGTCTAACTTGAATTTTTGCAGTTCATCCGAAAGAAAGTTTTTTTAGTTGAAAGGCCTTGAATATTCCAGCATCCCAAAATTATAGTCCTTTTCCGTTTGCCGAGTCGTTCCCGAAAGTTCAGTCCATTTTCATTTTCACTTGTAGGTCGTTTAGCATTTTTGTATTTTTTACACTGAACGAGGAGCTAGCCCATTGCAGCAACCCCCAACCTGGAGGGCCGGGGTATCTCTCTTAGTCTGGCTCCTACCCTTTGTCCTTCCATAAACTACAATGATAGTACATATTTCAACTGATCATTCTATTTACAATTCCAAAATTTAAAAAAAATAAAAAAAAACCTCGCATTATACCTGTCCAACTTGGGAGGCCCTACCAGTAGTTAAGCTACTGCTGACTTTGCTCTTCGGATCATCGGGACACGTAAGCGGCCCTGGAGTTTAATGATACAAGGGTGGTTCAATAAAAAATCGCCCTCACCTACTTCCACATATCGCAGAATCATATTTTGTCTGTAGCAGCATACATATACAGCATACACTCTGTACCAAAGGTACAGAGTGTATGCTTAATTTGTTTTTCTCTTACAGAGCTGAACGTGTGACGAAGTAGCATCGTGGACAAAGTTGAAGGCAGAGCTGTAATCTGGTATCTGTTCTTGAAGGGGAAATCTCATAAAGAAATCCACGAGGAGGTGACTGCTGCATATAAGGATGAAGCACCATCCTATGGCATTGTGAAGCACTGGCATAGACAGTTTAGATGTGGTCGGACATCGGTAGAATCTGAGCCCATTCCAGGTCGTCCCCATTCAGCCATTGATGACAGCATGATCAGAAAAGTGGTGTTGTTAATCCTGGATTCTGTTAATCTGTTGAAACAGTCCTTCATGACCAACTCCATTTACAGAAATTGAGTGCAAGATGGATTCCCCGATTATTGACTGGTTTCTAGAAGGCTGATCGACAACAGAAATCACAAAAGTTTTTAGCCCTGTGCCAAAAAAATGAAGACTTTTTCTCTCATCTAATCACTTAGGATGAAAGTTGGATGACCCTGAAAAAAGCAGTCCATGGAATGGCGACATCATGTTCCCCCCCCCCCCCCCCCCCCCCGAAGGCAAAGGTCCAAGTGACAGCAGGAAAGTTCTTTCTGACAGCGTTTTGAGATGAGAAAGGCATAATAATGATTGATTACCTGCCGAAAGGTAGAACAATTACAGGTTCCTATTATGCCAACTTACAAAATCACAGGAGAAAATCAAAACATGTAGGTATGAAGCATGGTATGAGAATGCTTCAATACAGTGCCCCAGTTCAACTTCTGAAATTGCAACAACACAAGCGACCAGTTGTGGATATGAAATATTGCCCCATCCAGCCTATTCACCCGATCTTGTATCATCAGACTTCTTTTGTTTCCTTCCCTCAAATCATTTCTTTGGGGGACCCACTTCCCTGACAACGAGACACTTATTTCTGCAACAGAGTGCAAAGACCAACCTCACCACTTCTACAAAAACAGTATCCATAGCCCCATCCATCGATGTGAAAAATGTGTAAATCTGTACGGTGGCTATTTGTAGAGAAGGACTAAAACCTGTGCCAAGAATCAACAGGTTAGCACCACTGCAGCTAGGTCAGGGTGATTCTTTATTGAATCACCCTCCTAATTATATATTAATAATATAATGATTAATATATAAATAATTATATAATAGTTCAGTGATACAGACATAATAAAAAAATAAATAAGAATAAGAACATGTATCTAGCAACAATAAAAATTTTAAATTTTATTGTTTTACTGCTTATTCTTATTTATTATTTTATTATATATATATTTTTTTACCATTGTAGACTTTATAGCTGTTTTTGATAAATTAAAACTGCTATAATCTTATGACCTTGCAGAATGGGACACATGTTTATATAAACTTTTTTCATTGTTTTCATGTTCCTGAAAGTATGTGACTTACATATTATGAAATGGCCTGTATATGTATATTTATATACTTTATTACTCTGTGATGATGAACTTTTTCCCACAGAATGGAATTATTGATCCTAAAGATGCATCTCTTAGAGATTTCAGTGCTTGTTGTTTACAAGAATTTATGAAATGGTCTATCAGGCAGTCTTCATCAAAGGTAAAAATCAACTTTATTTTCTCCTTATGAATGCAGTTTAATATTACAAGAAGGAATAATTTCTTTTATCTGTTTATAACTTCATTTAATATCTACGCTCAGTGATCATTGAATTATGACCACCAATCTAATACCATGTTGGGCCACCATTTGCATGGGTAACATCAGCTATTCTATTAATAATTGATTCCACAAGATGTTTGAAGATGTTTGTAGGGATGGTGATGGCTGTGTGTCCCATTGATGCTTTACTTCTGTTTTAAAACATCCCACGGGTGTTCATTTGGATTCAATTATCATCTTGAAAGATCCTGTTTCTGTGTGGAAAAAAATGCAAAATGACAGGGTGCACATGGTCTCCTAAGATTTGCCAGTAAACCTCACCAGTGAAGCATGGTCCAGATGCACCTGGTTAGGCACCATGAACAATAGGTCCATGGACTTGTGTTGCTTGTGCCACACATGAAGGTGTTCATCAGTGTATTACACCAGGTATTTGGACATTCGACCAGCACACTTGTTTCCAGTCATCTCGTGTCCAACAAGCTTGTTGTTTGACACCACAGCATTCACCGTGACTATGATCAACAGTGAGAAGGTTTCTTGGGTTTTCTACTGTGGAACCCCATACATCTGAATGTGTAGCACATCATCATTTGTGATATTCTTTTTATTTTGGCATTCTCCTATTGTATTATGATATCAACTGTTGTACAGTGACCAACCATTGTTTGTTGATATTTGGTTTTTAGGAGCATTAGCAACTAAGGCCATATTGCTCCAGGGATATGCGGTGGTCATTCCCTGACCTTTCCACATCCTCCATATTTGGTGACTCACGGGCTCGAACCCCAATCTAATCAAGATGCGTGTGCTACGCACTGCCGCTCCTGCCTACCTGGCTACGGAGGTGCCGACCAACCATTGAGCCTGTACAATATGTTGCACCCTTCGCTCACCACAAACATCCATCTTGTGTAATCTTTTACAGTTTTGTTGTCAGGAGTTGGTTTGACCCATTCTTTATACACCTTAACAACACTTGGCTGTGAGCAACCTACAAGATGTGCTATTTCCAATATGGAAGCACCTGACACACACAAACACTCACAATCATGCACTTTTGAAACTCTGATAACTTTACAACATCTTCTAACTGCTGCTTTATCACTTTGATTTGCATGATTGATGCAAATTACCACTACTCTATCATATGAAGCTATTTGGCTTTTTATACTGCAAGCTATAAGGCAAAGTCTGTTATGGATGGGGTGATCATAATCCAGTGATGGATCTCTGAATATATAATTGTTATGTGAATAAAATTTTTAATTTTTCACAAAACACTTTATCCGAATTCAAGTATTTATATATGTATATCTAGGCACCAGGGAATGTTCCAGCCAGTGTAAAACATCTTCTGAAAATCATATATAATTATAGCCAACATCCGAGTTCATCCAAAAGACAAGGAGCTGCTCTTGCCTTTAACAATATATACACAATTTTTAGGTATGACTCGTGTTTCTTTTTTTAGTTATATTATTATGCATTTTTAAAGTGTATTTATCTGTTTATGCTTGTAGAGGAAAGACATCAGAAAATTAGCTGTTCAGAAACCACATAAATATTTTTTGCAGTCAAAAGTCATTGTATAACTGAAAACATTCTCAGCCTTAAAGAATGTTTGTTTAAAACAGTCTCAGCTTTAAGGAACATTTGTTTAAGACACTCAGCTTTAATGAACATTTGAACTAACAGTAAGGCAACCAACTGATCAAGATTATATAATGTGCAGTTTTGTGAATTTATAAATTCAGTAGTTCTATTTATAAATATTGTAATTTTACTATCCTTAATACACTCATTGGCCAAAAAATTTGAAACCTTTTGCAATTGGGGTATGTACAATAGGCAAATATAAATTGTCATATAGTATGATCACAAGTTTTGTGGTTGGTAAGTATGCTTTCCTGGGATTTCTTAATCTGTCCAGTCATTGGGAAGACAGGCACTCTTTCTGATTTTCAGGAAGGTGTTATTGTTGGAGTACATTTAGCAGGAGCTATATTTAGGAAAACAAAATCATTGGTGCATTGAAAGCAACTTTCTTAAAAGTATACAATGAGTAGAAAACAAAAGGAAAATGTAACTCTAAGATAGAAAGAAATGTGACAGAAAGTCAGTACACTAAGAATGACACTGCAGGAATTTAAAGTGAATTGCATGTCAGAATAAAGGTATGTGCAGTAAATGATTGAAAAATTTAGTTTAGCCAAAGAATGACCCATTTATAAACAAACTATGTGGCAGAAGTTGAAGAGGCTGGACATTGTTAGTTTGTTTCTATACAAAAGCCACTTCCTTCTGTAAAAAATCGAAAGACTTGACTGTAAAAATTAAAAGATTGAACAATTAAAAATTAGAATTAGTGGTACCATCACTTATAAGATAGGACTGTGTAACAGCGGAAAAGAGATTGTGGTCTGATTAGTTTCAATTTACACTTTTTTGCACCAATGATAGGCTGAAAGTAGTAGTGGCATGTGATGCAAGAAAGCAAATGTATGACCTTATGCAGCATCAGCCAAAAAAAAAAAAAAAAAAATCACACCATTCCCTCCAAATCTCTGTCCAATTCCTCCTTAAATTTATTTAACCTATCAACTTCCACAATGACAGATGGAATTTTGTTCTGGCAGTTAACCACCCACTGACTAAAGGCAAATTTCCGCACATCTATTCTACTTCTGTCTTTTCTTAATTTAAATTTATGGCCCCTTAGGTTCTTAATCTGAACAAGTGGAAGAATCCCTTCAGAATTCAGCATGCTCAACCCATTCAAGGACTTATACACCTCAATCAGATCACTGCACAGGTGCCTAGTCTCCAGCCACTGCAATTTGCAGAACTTAAGCCTCTCTTGGTAAGAGGATCCCTTCTCTGTACACACTCAAGCAAATCTACATCCTTCCTAAAATGAGGCCTCCTGACCTGTACACAGTACTCAAGGCATGGTCTGACCATTGCCTTATACAGAGGGACAATCACTTCTTTTTCCTTGCTAGCAAAATTCCTATATATCATTGACAAAACCCCATGACCTGCCCTGGCAGCCTGTCTGCATTGCTCAGAAAACTTCATATCTGACTGCACAATTACTCCCAGGTCTTTTTCATTTTCTACCACCTTAAGTGTAGTACCACACAGTTGGTACGTTTCTCTGGGGTTACTTCTACCCATATGCAGTACTTTGCATTTGTCAAGGTTACTTCAGTTGCCACTTCTTAGCCCATCTGCCCAAATTATCTAGATCCTGTTGTAGTAGCAAACTGTCATTACTGTCATTAACAACCCTGTCAACCTTTGTATCATCTGCAAACTTCGACACTAAGCTTGATATATACCTTCATCAATATCATTGATTACAAAACAACAGTGGACCCAACACCGAACCCTGTGGGACTCCACTAATAACATTTGTCCACGAAGAGCAGCACCCATTGATTACTGCCCTCTGTATTTCTCCCACTCAACCAACCTTTTATCCATTGTAGCAACTTACCCTTAATACCATTCTGCTCCAATATGTACAATAGTCTTCCGTGCACAACAGTGTCAAAAGCTTTCCTGAAATCCAAATATATGATATCAAAATTATTTTTTGCATCCAGTTCCTTTGTAACCACATCGTAATATCCTATCAAATTTGTCAGACAAGACTTTCCCTTAACAAACCCATGCTGTGTCTGAATTATTGCTGCAGTCTTGTCTAGATGATCCTGCAATGCATCTTTAACTAGTGACTCCATTATTTTACCCGGAACAGAAGTTAAACTAACTGGTCTGTAATTACTCGTGTCACCCTTTGATGCCCTTTGTGAATTGGGAATACATTTCCACCTCTCCAGTCCGTGGGGACCTCCCCTGAGTCCAAGGATGCTCTAATAATTATGGCTAAGGGTTTGCTTAGTTGCTTTGCTGCCTCTAATATAACTGGATAGATCCCATGCACCCCAGGTGCCTTTCTTATGTTTAATTTCAACAATTTCTTCTCCACTTTTCTCTCAGTTATTACAAAATCATTAAGCACCCTGCTACAGTTTGATAATCTTCTGCCATTTCCAAACCTTAACTCATGTGTGAATGTAGATGCAAAATACTCATTCAGTTTGTTTGCTATCTGAGCAGGATCATCAACAGTCAAACCATCGATATCAAGTGGACCAATCAGATTCATCCCCTTCCTTCTAGAGTTTACATAAGTAAAGAACTCTTTGTTGTTTTTCTTAGCAACCTTTGCCAAAGATTTCTCGTAATCTGCCTTCGCCTGGCTAGCCTTCTTTGTGACTCGATTACAGACTAGCTTGTATCTGCCATAGGCTTCTCAGTCGGTCGCTTGATAATTTATATGCATCCCATGCATTTTTCTTCTCTGTCACAAGTCTCATTAGTTCATTTGATAACCATTTAGGCCTAAACCTTGAACAATATTTCTTAATAGGTATGAAACTTTTAGTATCTTCCACGATTAATTCCTTGAATGCTTCCCACATTTATGGACTAATTCAATGGAAAAGTTCGGTGAAACGCAAGTAGTTGCTCTTGACATCTCAAAGGCTTTTGATCGTGTTTGGCATAAAGGTCTTCTAAACAAGCTTCCATCTTATGGTTTGCCAACTGCTTTTAGTAATTGGTTATCCAGTTTTCTCTCTGATCGCTCACTGAGGGTGATGGGTTGGCTCTCTGTCTTCTAACTTCTCCACTAATGCCGGTGTCCCCCAAGGTTCAGTTCTTTCCCCCACTCTTTTCCTCTTGTATATTAATAACCTTCTTCCATTGACTGGCAATCCTATCCATAGTTTTGCCGATAATAGCACATTGCATTCCATTTTCCATTTTGAGAAACCTTGTCCTGCTCAATCAGCTTCAACTTCTCGAAAATCTGCTACCAGTTCCTTAAATGCCGATCTTCAGGTAATTCTCCAGTGGCGCAAAGACAACTTAGTTGATTTCAACCCTTCTAAAACTGAGTCTTGTCTTATATCTCGCAAAAAGGATTCTTCTGCTCCTATGCTTATCTTTAGGGACACTCCGATTTCTAGGCAAAATGATATATCTCTTTTGGGGATTACCCTGACTTCTAATCTCTCTTGGCACAAGCACGTTATAAATATTGCTTCCTCTGCATCTAAAAAGCTTGGTTTTCTCTTTTGCTCTCGGTGTTACTTTTCTTCCAAACAGCTGCTCACTCTGTATAAATCGCAAATCCACCCTGCATTGGAATATTGTTCCCACATCTGGGGTGGTGCCCCCAAAGCTTCTCTCAGGCTTCTTGATTCCATTCAGAAGAGGGCAGTTAGGTTAATTAATGATTCATCTCTAACAGAGTCTCTCCACGCGCTTTCTCATAGACGTACTGTTTCTGCTGCATGCCTCTTCTACAGATACTTCCACGGGCACTGTTCTTCTGAATTTGCTTCTATAATTCCCGCTCTCTCTCTTTCAAAACAGTCCGAACACGTGCTGCCACCAGCCAACATGCATTTACTGTCCAACTTCAAACCCGCAGAACCAACTTTTCATCTTCCTCATTTATTCATTCAACTGCCATTTTCTGGAACAACCTTCCTTCATAAGTATTTCCTGAAAATTACAATCTACAGAAGTTCAAGTCCAGTGTCAACAAATATCTTCTTTCGTCTTCTCAACCTCCAACCCAAGCACGGTACTAAGTACTATAGGTTCTAATACCTCTCGTGTTTGGGGTTCACATAAAAAAAAAAAAAAAAACCTTAGAATGTACTGTTGGTAACATCTATCAGTTGATCCCACTGTAGAGAATTTAAAAACTGTCTGAGACCACTGTACTCACCTTATGATGTGAACTTTATGCAGTTCACATCAAGTATGATGTGAACTGCATGAAGTCATGCATCCAGACTGTATTATGTCCAGTGGAAGTTGAAGAATGGCTGGAGGTGGTATCATGGTAAGGAATGTGTTCTGTTGGTGCAGACTTGTTAGAAGGGGAAAATTACTCTCAATGAATATCTTTTTGTTGGGCCAGACCAATTTCCCCCTGTAGTGCTTCATTTTTATTCAATTTGCAGTGGATTCTTTCAAGGCAAAAACAACTATTCACTGTGCAAAAATTATATCTCATTGGTTCGAGGAACACTCCCAAGATTTCCAACATCTATCCCGTCACCTAATTCTCCAGATATGAATCCAGTTGAGAATGTCTAGGATATGTGGAAAGCAGTTTGGTTTTACAACTGCCTTCTCTACCAAACACAATACTGTAGCTGACGAATATCCTGTTGTGTTAATCTCATGACTTGCAAGTCATATGATTTCTCTGGGCTTCTCGTAAACCTACCTTGAAACTGAGCTCTGCCCTCACTGACTTTTATTCGGTCACCACCTTGGCTAGGATGATTGCACAATCAAGCATCCTTTATAAATTTTTCACAAATTGCAGAACTGTAGGTTTACTGAGTGGCTTCTGTTTTATGCTGTGTTTGAAATTTACATGTAGCAGCAGCAGTGAGTGGCAGACTGCATCTTGTTGAACCGAAGTATGCATTGTGCTTTCTCATGGTTGATAAATTCCCCATTAAAGTTTTGTGATTATGGTGCAGTGCACACATTTTCCGGTTGATGAATAAAAATGTGAAGATATTCTCTCTCACTTGGAAGTTTCGGGTTTGTATCTTATATCCTATTCACACAAATAATGTTTTAATTTTGTAAAGAACGTTTGTGAACAGTCTTTACTACTACTTAATAATATAATACTTTGGACCTTGTCTTTGCTTTGCAAAAATATTGATAATTGTTTCCATTTTTGAAATGCTAGTTCACATTCTGTCATGTAAGTGCACATCAGTTATTTTGGATTGGAATTTTTTTTTATATATATATGAAAAAATGTGTTTATTAGTAATGGCCGCATGGTGCAAGAAAGTCTATGGCTTATGCTGCACCAGCCAAAAAAAAAAAAAAAAAAAAAAATCCGAACAATGCAATGATAAAAACAAAACAAAACAAAAAAAAAAAATAAATATTAATAATTAATTAAAAAAAAAAAAGGAAATTAAACCTATCATCCTATGCGCTTCCCTTACCCGAAAGTACTATCCAGATGACCTTTGAATTTCCCCAAACTGTTGGCTTCTACCACCCACGAAGGCAACTTATTCCAGTAATTTATAACTCGCTGGCTAAAATAAAACTTCCTGCAGTCCAATCTAAACATTTCCCTCCCGTAACTTGAATTTATGTCCCCTAGTTCTTGCATCATTTATAATCTTGAAAATTTCATCCTTATTCATTTTACTGATGCCTCTCAGAGCCTTAAACACCTCAATCAAATCTCCTCTAAGAAGTCTAGTTTCCAAACTCTGCAACCCACATATTCGAAGTCTTTCTTCATAAGGACACCCATTTGCCGATCTCACCAGGCGAGTTACCCGTCTTTGCACCCTTTCAAGAAGCTCGATGTCTTTCTTTAGGTGCGGTCTCCATACTTGAACACAGTATTCCAAGTATGGTCTAACATAAGCCTTATATAATGGGATTATCACGTCCCTGTCTCTACTTGCAAAAGTTCGATAGATCATCGATAGGACACCATGGGCTTTCCTTGCAACCTGTTTACAATGCTCAGAGAATTTCATGTCTAACTGTATCGTAACACCCAAGTCCCTTTCCTCCAGTACTGGGTTTAGTTGAACTCCACCAAGTGAATAAGTTATTTTGGGATTACTGTTTCCCAGGTGTAATACCTTACACTTTGTTGGATTAAAGCATAGCTGCCATTTTTCTGACCATTCCTGAAGTCTATCTAGGTCTCTCTGAAGAAGCTCAGCTTGACAGTGATCATTAACTACTCTACCAATTTTAACATCATCTGCAAATTTAGACATCACGCCCTCTATCCCTTCATCAATGTCGTTTATGAAAATTAAAAACAACAGTGGTCCTGATACTGATCCTTGGGGAATCCCACTTCTTACATCAACCCAAATGAGGAATAGCCATTTATCACAACCCTCTGCCTCCTGCCCTGAAGCCATCCTTCTATCCATATAAGGATTTTCTCAGCGATTCCAACCTGTTCCAGCTTATAAAGCAACCGCTCATGTGGGACTGAGTCAAAAGCTTTGCTGAAATCTAAATAAACAATGTCGAAATTATTCCCTAAATCCAGCTCTTGAGTGACCCTTTCGAAATAGCGAACCAGATTTGTTAAACATGATTTTCCCTTTACAAAACCATGCTGAGTATCCTTGAGAATTTCAATTTGATTCAAATGATCCTGAATTCCACCCTTGATCATTGCCTCTATGATTTTCCCTACTACTGAAGTCAGACTGACAGGTTGATAATTTCCAACTTCACTTTTAGAGCCACCCTTATGTATGGGAGATACATTTGCACTTTTCTAATCCAAGGGAATCTCCCCAGAGTCTAGTGATGCTCGCATAATTAGCCTCAATGGTTCAATGCACTCGCTTGCCGCCTCCCTTAAGATTATAGGGTATATTCCATCAACTCCAGGAGCCTTACTGGTCTGTAGGCTCAAAAGTTTTTTCATTAAATAATCTTGTGAAATTTCAATATCATTAATTACATATTTTTTAACTTCGCTCCCAAAATTTCTCATTGCCACAAAAGGCTTTTCATTTGTAAATGTCGATGCAAAATAACTGTTGAGTTCATCTGCAATGGCAGCTGGTGTATTTAATACTCTCCCCTTTCCCTTACGTAAAGGTCCGATCTGGTTTGCCCTACTCTTCTTGGCATTTATATATGTGAAGAATTCTTTATCCCCCCCTTATATATAAAGCTCTTTATATATAAAGAGCTACCAAATACTCTTGCCAATTTTGTGCTGAGTTATGCAATTCAGAGTACTGTAGTGCTAAGAAGAATAAAAGATAATTAAAGCTTTCTGGTTGAAAATAATATGCAAATTTGATTCATATTGCAGTTTACAATCAAAATAGCAGTTTTGCTGTAGCATCACTGACTTATTTGGAGAATGGGTTTTCAGAAAAATTGAATTGGTTACACACTTCTTTTTATGCTGTGGCATCAGTGCCTTCTCACAGTGATTGTAAAGATGCATTTTAGAGAGATGATATATCTTAAAAAGAGTGATAATTTGGTGATTAAAATATGAGTGCATTTTTTTTTATATAAAAAAAAATATATATATATATATATAATATTGATAAAAATATTCAGGTTACTGAGTGACAAAGTAAGCAAGCAAAGTATTAAAACAAAATTAATTATTAAACTGTGTCCTGGATCCTGGGTACTACTATTTACAGTAGAGAAACCCCGGCAACCATAATGAAATATAGACAAATGTTTATATTCATTGTATAGGGAAGGGATGCTGACCTATCAATTGTAATTACCATGGAAAAATTGAGAAGGCCTGTAAGGTGAAGGAGATAACCTGAAATAAATTGATTAATTAACATAAAAATAATAACGATGTTATCTACAGTAGTGAGTCCTAGGGCTTTAACTACTTTTTTAAAGGGTCAGCAGCCAAAACTGTAGGAGCCACCACAATAAGCAGGGTCTCTGTATCTGTTATGATGCATATGTGTGAGTTGTATAAATCATAGCCGACCCGGCAGAGGCCAAAAAGAAAGGAATAAAATTTTTTAACCTTCAAACAACAACAGAAAAAAAAAAAAAAAAAAAAGCTAAAATAATGCCAATAAAACTTTATTAAAGCAAAAAGAAGAATGAAATTTTAAAATCAAAAAGACCAATACATTACAAAAATTAAAAAATTAACTGTAGATTACAGGATAAAGTCAGTTAAAGCCAACACTGCATGTTTGGACTGGAATCGGTGAAATAGCTGTGTGTGGTGTTTACAGAGCAACATTGGAGACCCAAGGAAGAAACTGATATAACTGATGTAAACATTCTGGACAGAGATATATCGGCTTTCTTCCTTGGGTCTCCAATGTTGCTCTGTAAACACCACACACAGCTATTTCATTGATTCTAGTCCAAACATGCAGTAAGTTGGCTTTAACCTGATTTTATCCTGTAATCTACATTTACTTTTTTTTAATTTTTGTAATATATTGGTGTTTTTGATTTCAAAATTTTATTCTTCTTTTTGCTTTAATAAAGTTTTATTGCCATTATTTTAGCTTTTTTTTTTTTTTTTGTTTGAAGGTTAAAAAATTTTATTCCTTTCTGTGTCGGGTTGGCTATGATTTATACATCTCGCACATATACATCATAACAGAAACAGAGACCCTGCTTATTGTGGTGGCTCCTACAGTTTTGGCTGTTGCCTCTGTAGCCAGGTGGGCAGGAGCAGCAAACACTTCTTGATTAGACCCGGGTTCGAGCCCATGACCCACCAAATACGGAGTATGCGGAAAGGTCAGGGAAGACCACCGCATATACCCGGAGCAATATGGCCTTAGTTGCTAATGCTCCTAAAAACCAAATAACAACAACAACAGTTTTGGCTGCTGACCATTTGAAGTAGTAGTTAAAGCCCTAGGACCCACTACTTTAGACAACATCATTATCATTGTTATTATTTTTATGTTAATTAATCAATTTATTTCAGGTTATCTCCTTTATCTTACAGGCCTTTTCAATTTTTCCATGGTAATTACAATTGATAGGTCAGCATCCCTTCCCTATACACTGAATACAAACATTTGTCTATATATATATATATATATATATATATATATATATATATATAAACCTTTGGGCCAACCTTTAAAACCCTCTCATGTTCTCTACTAATTTCTCAGTGAAGAGAACATATCATGTCTTTACAAATATATTCGTTTTAATCAGGAAGTACTAACTTGTGTGTTTATGGCACAACGTATATTTGTCTGGCTTGCTTTTTTTTTTTTTTATGAAACCCCAAAACACGAATGGTATTAGAACAAAAAGTTGGTATTACCACGAATGGTATTAGAACATAATTGAATTTCTGTAGTTTGTAATTTTCAGGAAATACATGTGAAGGAAGGTTATTACAGAAAATAGAAGTTGAAGGGATAAATAAGGAAGAAGCAAAGTTGGTTCTGGAGTTTGAAGTTGGACAGTAAATGGATGCTGACTGTGTCAGCAAAGGTTTGAAAGTGAGTAGATGTATATTAGGGATGCCAATTCAGAAGAACAGTGCATGTGGAAGTTATCTATAGGAAATGCATGCAGCAGAAATAGAACATCTGTGAGACACAGAATGAGAGAGAGGAAGTTTGTAAAAGATCATTAACTAACCTGATTGCCCTCTTTTGAATGGAGACTTAAAGACTGAGAAAACTTTTGGCAGGGGCACCATCTCAGATATGGGAACAATATTTCATGGTAAGGCTGATTTGAGATTTGTACAGAGTGAGTAGTTTGTTGGAAGAAACGTAACATTTTGAACAAAAAAGTAAACCAATATTTAGATACAGAGGAAGCAATACCTGTGATGTGCTTATGCCAAGAGAGATTAGAAGTCAGAGGATTTCCTAGGAGAGATGTGTGAACTTGGCTAGAAATTTGAGTGTTATCAAAGATCGTTGGAGTGTTACCCGGCTATCAGTATTAAAGAATTGGTGGTGGATATTTCAGAAGATTTCAGTCAAAGTTTAATATTTACAAGTAGATTAAAGCACCATCTGCGTTGTATCGTACTCATGTAGTGGAGAATGAAAAAGATCTGGAGATAATTTTGCAGTAAGATACAAAGTTCTCTGAGCAGTGCAAACAGGCTGCTGGTGTCAATGATACACAGGCATTTTGCAAATATTGATAAGGAGGCACTTGTCCTATTGTATAAGTGAATGGTTAGGCCACATCTTGAGTACTGCATGCAGGTCTAGAAGTTTCAGTTGCAGAAAGATGTGGATCTTTAAGAGACAATTGTGTAGAGAAGAGAAGGAAGATTATTGAGGGGAACAAGGGTGCTCTTACCAGGAAGGGCTTCAGTTTTGAAAATTGCAGCATCTAGAGATTAAACATTAGGGAGGAGATCTGATTGAGGACTTTAAGGCTCTGAATGGATTGGATTTAGTAAGCTCAATGTAGATGGAATTCTTGCTCAGACTATGCATATGAGGGGCATAAATTCAAATTGAGGAATGGTTGGGGACTGATGTGCAGAAATTTCTTTTCAGCGATTTTTTTGAAAATTTTTTTCCAGAGGTATTGTAGAAGTAGGTAGTTTTGAATAAATTTGAGAAAGAACTAGATAAACTGCCGGGGGTGGGGGTGGGGGTTGGACGGATAATGTGTGAAGTGTTTTTTTTTTTTTTTTTTTTTTTTTTTTGCTTGCTTTCTTTATCATTTTCCACTAGTAATACTAAGATGAAATAGATTTCTCAAATTTCTGATTTTTGCTGTTTCTATTCATTTGAGAAATTTAAGTATAAGGAAAAATAAATAACCAAAAACATGGAGGAAATGAATTTAAAGTTTATAATCATTTATAGCAGTTTACCTTGATTTATCTTTTTTGACATTAGTAAGTCTTGCTTAACATTTTTGATATGTAGTAAGTGCAACTACTTAAAGTGTCTAATCCATTTTTTATTATTTTAGTGTACAGATAATGTTTTTCAGGTAAAACTTTGTAATGAGTAACTTTAGGTAGCTTTTATTCCCTTTTCTTTTATTTGTTCTGTTTTTTTTTTTTTTTTCCCTCAATAATTCTTAAACATTTCTTAAGAGTAGCAATGTTTTTAAAATGATCTTTTTGGTGTAACAGTTGGAACAACCATACATAAAAAAAAATCATTTCAATAATCTTGTTAGGAAAAAAATCATTGCATGTGATAATCTGACATAATTTCAAAATTTGTTTTTATTTTGTTTTAATATAGGGAAGAAAAATCATTGGTTAGCAAGTATACACTGGAATTATTGGTGTCCTTTTTACAGAGCTTGGCTATTTCCCATTATGACTTGAAATCATCAGGTAACTTACTAATAATTTTTATCACTGGTGATAAAATATTTTTATCACATTTATATACTAGATTATAAGCACACTAGCCAAAACATTTAATCCTTACTTTAGTACATAATTGGATAACCCTTCAATTATTGTGCATGTTGTGGTGTAGATTCTATCAGTGTCCTTGTGCATGCTGCAGTGTAGATTCTACCAGTGTCCTTGTGCATGCTGCAGTGTAGATTCTACCAGTGTCCTTGTGCATGCTGCAGTGTAGATTCTACCAGTGTCATTATGCCTGAATGGATGAAGATTATTGCAGTGCACCTGCCAATTCTAATGGTTTATGGCAAAGGAATTTTGACTGATACTACTTAAAGTCATTAAGGAATTTTAAATTAAGTTTAAAACAACTGTGATAGAGAATTTACCTTGCTGTTATATGTTTTTGACTATGTGCAAATACATCATCTAGTGCAGGGATCGGCAACTTTTTTTGAGTGAAGAGCCATTTTTGATCTAATTAAAAAAAAAAAAAAAAGAGAATCCAAAGAGCAGCACCTTAGCTCAAGCTGGGAGGGGTGGGGGGAGTTTTTTAAGAAATGGAATAGAGTGGGAAGGTGTTTTATTAAAAAAATATATATTTTGAAATATTATTTATTAATACTGAAAAAAACGTAACAAACATCCAATTAGGTACAAATTAATGTGACTTTTTCTACTGAATTTCCTCGAGTGAGTCTCTCAACATCAGGCGAGTATGCTGTAATTTTCATCTTTAAAAATGCTGAGAGACTGGCATTGTTCAGACGGTTTCTTGATTTATTTTTAATATAGTTAATGTTCAAAAATATTTGCCTGCAGAAATACATTGGACCAAACACTGAGAGAAGTCCAAACACAAATATTTTCAAATTTATATATGTGTCCGGTTGGCATCGAACACAATAGACAAACTGCCACGAAAACCCAACCCATGCCATGAAAACATCCTGCTCTTCCCAAGTACGTCCACTGCCTTCTAACAGGCAGTGGACGTACTGCCAAAAAACTGTCAAGGTCATTTATATAATATCCATCAATTTATGAGATTTGTACCACAATATGCAATGTTTGCTATGTAGAGAAAATTATGAAGTGGAATCTTAGTGAACTGGGGAAAAAGGGCTAGAACACTTTTCCCAGTTCACTGTTAGCGATATATGCACCACTTCAAGCATTTTCCTTTATATTCCTGTGATGTAAAGGTGTCCATAAAACTATAACGGTCCTTTTTTACAGGCCAGGAGTAAAATTCAATGAATATTCTTGTTAACATCAGAGAAGACAGAAACTGTTGTAGAAAAAAATTTTTACAATAATTAGAAAGTTTGCCCATATAGAAAAAGAATAAGAAAGAGAGAAAAATTCCAAGCACTGAAACAGTATGTTTTATTACTCAAGAATATAACTGAGCTCTAGGGGTTCCTAGAGCTTGGTTACACCAATGTCAATAGTTAAAAATAGCATATATGGAGTAATGAAAATCCTTATGTTTTTCATCAAATGACCTTACATCTTCAAAAAATTGGGTTGTTGCATGCTATTTTGCATAATTGAGTGATTGGACTTTTGTTCTTTAGGGCCTCAAAATCTCTATTTTAACAGCATTGGATTATTATTTGTGGGGCTTCTTGAAAGGCAAAGTATGTATAATTAATCCTGCATACTGGTAGAAATGAAACCTAATATACAGAGTAAAATTGTGGATATTATGAAAGGTTATACCATTTGTAATGAATATGATGAAAATGTTAATATAATGAAAAGAGTCTATGCATGTATTCAAGAAGATGGAACATTTTTAACATATATTATCATGTTTATAGTTATTATAGTAATTACTTGATTACCATAATCTTATAGTAAAAGAATGAATAAATTTTAATTACTATTATTTAGATTTCAGGAATTTCATATCACCCTATATTAATTTAAACCAGATTTTAAGTAACTTTGTAAAGTAAAATTATAAAACATTGGCTTTTTTTTTAAATTCAGTAATAACAAGAAATAATTAAGTTATGTTATTCCAAATAACTGATTATAAATGAACGTAAAAATACACACACTGGCTAAAAAAATATGAGCCTTTATTCAGTATCAAAGCAAATGTGCAGCAAGGCATGGATTCTATAATATATTTTAATGCACTTTCGAAAGAATTAGACCCAATTCTGAAAGAATTGGTCTAATTCTTTCAGAAACATATTGCATAGCAGAAATAAAGTTGAAGGAAAAAGACTTAATTGCTGAATATCTCTCTCAGCATATACCACACAATCTCAAATAGGATTAAGCTCAGGTGAATGCAGAGGCCAGGGAAAATGGTGGAAATTTGTGTCATGTTCTCTGAACTATTCTGGCATGATGTACTTGTTGCATTGTCAACCATAAAGTGGCCATCACCCTCAGGATAAATATGTAAAATTGCAGGGCACAGTAGATTTGATGCAAAATTTTGGTACTCTCTGGATGACATTCAACCTTCTACCTGTATCAGTGGACCCAATCTGTGCCAACAAAACATTCCCCATACCATGATTATTACCTCCAGATGCTTGGGTTTTCTTTACGAGGCAAGCAGGATCCATTGCTTCATGAGGTTCTCGCTACACTCTCTGCCTACCATCAGTGCAAAACAAAATGTATTGTGATTCATCTGACCACATGACTTTCTTCCATCGTTCCACTGTCCAATATGACATTCTGAGCACCACTGCAAGTAGATTTTTCTCTTGTTTTTCTCTGAAATAAGTGGCTTCTGGATATGCAGGCAACTGCTAATACCCAGTTTCTTCAATTCCCTGTGCACTGTACCAGTTTCAGTAGGACAGTTCTGGGGTTGGTTGGTTGAATTCATATGTTATTTGCTGCACACTGATATCTTATTTTTCCATACAGCCTTCCTTAAAGTACAATGGTTTGCTCTTGAAGTATTGTTTTACTGCCAAATTTATGCCTTTGAGATGTGGAAGAAACATTTGCATTCTGTCATTAAAAACCTTTGAGATGGATGCTTTTAAGAAACTAGTTATATCTTTTGTTTCTTGAATTGTGGCTCTGCCAAATGGGCACCCATGATTCAGACCTTTATCAAAGTCTGATAGAGCAGAACATGTTAATCACCCCACATCACATTTTTCTTTGCATTTATTTGCATTTATTCTATCTGTGACTGTGTTAATATAAAGGTTTTTATTTATTTATTTTTTTGGCCAATGTGTGTATTTATTTCTTGATTTCTTTTTCCATTATATTTTCAAAAGCTGTTATCAATTTTATAGGAGCACAGGAGCAATGTAAAAAGGCTTTGGATCATTTGGAAAGAATAATAACATGCATGGCATCTGTTCTGAATAAAAAATCCCACACAAGAAATTGTCCAATGTATGTAATAAAAAAAAAAAAAAAAAGATTATCTAGTTTATTAGCTGTTGTAATTAAATTGTGATTTGATTTTGGACGATACATTTTTTATGTAGATAAATAAATTCCATTTGGTGTATTTTTATGTATTACTATGCATCATTACTTTCTAAGCAATAATTACCTGGGTCTCTCTTTAAATACTGTAGCTCATGCATGTGTTTTGTAAAGAGAAAATTGAATATGAAACCGCATAAGTTTAGTATAATTTTGTAATTGCAATACATATCATGTATCATTAAATTTAATAAGAGATACAAAATTCATATAATGTTAACTCGTTATATATTTATATATAAATGGGTATTCAATGTAACCTCTTAAAGGTAATGTTTAAAGAGTTACGTATGAAAAGAGGGATGCAGTTGATGAAATGGTTTCAGTGAATGCAAGATTAGTAAATCAGGTATGACAGATGCACCTAAAAGCACAAACCAGCATTAAAGGATGCAAGAGTATATATAAGTTGTATTAATATATTGAATTAAGTATGCATAAATGGATGTATAAGTTACACAAAGTAACTAGAAGGGTGAGGAAAGTAGAAAAAGAAGTGTAGTAGATTTGTGAAAGGTGAAAGAATGTTAATATCCTAGAGGTTATGATGAATTAAGAAAATTATGGGTGAATTTCCAAGCTAAACTTAAATTTTTCAATGTACCAGTTAAGTGTAATTTGATTTTAAGAATAAAATCAAATTACATTAGAGTAAAATACTTCTTTGGTATATTAAATATTCATATACCAAAGAAGATGCATAAAGAGTTGATATGCCAAAGTTTAATTTTTAAATGTTATTTTCTCTGTTATCCAGTTTAATAAATGCTTTTTTCAACCAAGGAGTGATCTTTCTTTTGGCAGTAAGCAAGTTCCTTAAAATCATTATTAAACAGAAAAGCCTTGTCTCTACTAGTTGGGTCATGTAAATGTAAAACTGAAGATAGCTGAAGTTATGGTCATTAAACTCACAGGAAATTAATTTAGTGTTGGGAAAGATACAAGTAGATTGAAGTAAGTAGAGTTTCAGAGAAAGTAGGTCAAGAAGTTATGAGTGATTTATAGAGTTGGGAGAATGATAGTGTTGATAAATGAATTTAATATAATGGATATAATGGAGTAATGAGATTTGAAGCCAGAGGGTATCAAAAATATGATATTCCAGATTAAAACTATAAGCAGGGGTGTTCCTAGGGTATGTGGAGCCTGGGAGCCAATTGAAATTGGGCACCCACCTTTAAAATTTTCTTCACACGTGTATGCAAGTTTCAGGTATTCAGGTGTCACTAAAATATTTCCACTCGGGTGCAGTACACCCGTTGAACCCTCGGGCGGGCCCGCCCCTGGATATAAGGAATGTAGAATTCCAGTTTGATTAAAAAAAAAAAAAAAAAAAAGGACAGACAGGATACGAAGGGAGCAGGGATTATGCTGTTAGTTAAGAAACACATAAAATCTAAGAAGTGCATCCAGTTGATATGGATGAACAGTGCAATGTTGAGTCAGTTTGGCATAACATAAGCACCGGGAAAGCAGAATTGAGAGTAGGAGTGTGTTATAGGCCCATGAACAACTGAACAGAGAAATACGGTAGGTCAGTAAATCATATTGTGTTATAATATGATTTACTGGCCCACCATGATTAAGAGGCAAACAGAGGAGCAATACTCTTGATGTGATTATCAGCAGTGATTCTTCGTGCATTAAGAATCTGCAGATAAAGGAACTACTAGGTGGAAGTGATCACAGTTTGCTGAATAGGATTTACCCAAAGAACTTAGCATTAGTAGAGGCACATGATGCAAGAAAGCAAGTTTATACAACATTAGCTTAAAAAAAAAAAAAAAAACTTCTTCCTGATTTCACTGATCCATTCATTCCAAATGTTTGTTTAGTTCTGCCTTGAATTTATTAAGCTATCAACTTCCACAACAACAGATGGAAGTTTGTATCCAGTAATCAACTACCCACTGGCTAAAGGCAAACTTCTGCACATCTATTCTACAACTGTCTTTCCTCAGTTTGAATCTATGTCCCCTCAGGTTTGTAATCTGAGCAAGAGGAAGAATCCCCTCAGCATTAAGCCCACTCAATCCATTCAAGGCCTTATACACCTCAATCAGATTGCCTCGTAGTCCTTAGTCTCCAGAAGCTGCAATTTTCAGAACTTAAGCCTTTCTTCATAACAGCACCTGTTTGTTCCCTTCACCAGTCTTATTGCCCTTCTCTGTACTCGTTCTAGCAACTCTACATCCTTCCTAAGATGAGGCCTCCAGACCTGTATGCAGTACTCAACGAGTGGCCTCACCATTGCCTTATGTGCCTGTCTATCCTTTCTGTACACATTGTACTCCCCAAATTCCAATTGTGCCCTGCTTATGTCTGTGTGTCACCATGTCTCTGATATCCCAACTATATTTGCTTTTGATGTCTTGACTATCACTTCAGGCTCATCAAATTTATTAACTATAGTCCTAGCATTGACTGCTCCTCAATTGCATTTCAATATAAGCAGTGCAAGAATCACTTTCTCCTCTGCCAGTGGCTTCTGTTAATCTATTAGTTCATGTATCCCACCAAGCTAGCAGTTCGAAGTGGACGTCAACAACTTCAATAAGTTGAAGGGCAGAACTATACAAACATTTGGAGTGAAATGGGAAGGCACTTTTTTTTTTTTTTTTTTTTTTTGGCTGATGCCATATAAGTTTTCTTTCTTGCTTCATACACGTCTACTAATGCTAATTAAATGTTTTTTTCAGGAACTTTTTACTTATCACAATTTACTTACTTTATTTACTTATCACAATTTACTTACTTTATTTACTTATCACAATTTACTTACTTTATTTACTTATAACATGTATATGTTAAACTAGTATTTAAACATTTCTACTTCTTAAATATTCATCCTATCTGTGACATTGCCATTTGCATACTTTACTATCACAAATATCGGGTATTATATTCGATTATTGTTGTCTGCATATGGATGGAGGGAGAGAGAGAGAGAGAGAGAGAGAGAGAGAGAGAGAGAGAGAGAGAGAGAGAGAGAGAGAGGATTCTAAGAAAAACAGCAAGGACTTCTTTACTTATATAAACTGTAAAATGAAGGGGATGAATCAGATTGGTCCATTTCATATCAATGGTTTGACTGTTGATGATCCTGCTCAGAGAGCTAACAGGAATGAATATTTTGCATCTACATTCACACATGAGAAGTTATTAAAGGAGGAAAATGCCAGAAGTTTATCCAACTGTAACAGGGTGTTAATGATTTTGTAACAACTGAGAGCAAAGTGAAAGAGAAATTGTTGAAGTTAAACATAATAAAGGCTCTTTGGATGGATGGGATCTATCCAGTTATATTAAATGAGGTGGCAAAGGAACTAAGCAAACCCTTAGCCCATAATTATGAGAGCATTCTTGGACTCAGGGAAAGTCCTTCCTTATGGCCTGGAGATGTGCAAATGTATCCCCAAGTCATAAAGGGGGATCGAAGGGTGACATGAGTAATTACAGACTACTTAGTTTAACTTCTGTTCTGGGTAAAATAATGGAGTCACTGGTTAAAGATGCATTTCAGGATTATCTAGACAAGACTGCAGCAATATTAAGGGAATATCTTGTCTGACAAATTTGATTGGTTGTTGTTGTTGTTTGGCTTTTAGGAGCATTAGCAACTAAGGCCATATTGCTCTGGGGATATGTGGTGGTCATTCCCTGACCTTTCCGTATTTGGTGATCACGGGCTCGAACCTCGGTCTAATCAAGAAGCATGTGCTGCGCACTGCTGCTCCTGCCCACCTGGCTACGGAGGCGCCTAAATTTGATTGGATACTATCATGTGGTTACAAAGGAACTGGATGCAAAAAATAATTTTGATATCATATACATGGTTTTCAGGAATGTTGCACATGGAAGACTACTGTATAGATTGGAGAAGAATAATATTAAGGGTAAGTTGCTACAATGGAAAAAAGGGTGGTTGAGTGGAGAAGACATAGAGTAGTAATCAATGGACATTGCTCTTTGTGGTCTAATGTTATTAGTGGAGTCCCACAGGATTTGGTGTTTGGCCCACTGTTGTTTTGTGTATTTGTTAGTGATATTGATGACGGTATATCAGGCTTCATGTCTAGGTTTGCAGACAATACAGAGGTTGGCAGAGTTTTTAATGACAGTAAAAACTTTTTAAATTTTTAAATTTTGTATAAGCAGTGTGCTACTGCAACAGGATCTAGAAAATTTAGGCAGATGTGCTGAGAAGTGGCAACTGAAGTTTAACCTTGACAAATGCAAAGTAGTGCATATGGGTAGAAGTAACCCATATGCAGTACTGCAGATGGGCTGAGAAATGGCAACTGAAGTTTAACATTGACAAATGAAAAGTACTGCATATGGGTAGAAGTAACCCCAGAGGAACATACCAACTGTGTGGTACTACACTTAGGGTAATAGAAAATGAAAAAAGCCTGGGAGTAATTGTCCAGTCAGATATGAAGTTTTCTGAGCAATGCAGATATGTTGCCAGAGCAGATCATAACGTTTTATCAGTGGTATAGAGGAATTTTGGTAGTATGGAATAGGTGGTGATTATCCCTTTGTATAAGCAGTGGCAGATTTCTGCACTGGCGCATGAGGTTGCGTGCCTGGGGCCTCCTGAATGGAGGGGGGGGGCCTCAAATCGCAGGTCTCAAAAAAAGATAAAATTGTTTTATTTAAAATTTTTACACTCATCTTTATCACCATTACTGAATAAAACTATAATTTAATATGAGAAGTTAGTAAACTCTTATGCGAATATTCCTACATATTATATGAAATATCTGTGGGAACTAAGTGAATCTGAAGTAGAATACATATTATCATTAATGCTTAAATTAAACACTTTCAGTTTTTTCCTAGTGGAGGTAATTCCACGAGTGAAGAACCCTGTGACAGTATTGCTCAAGAAATGATATTAGATTTGTTCGCAGAGGCAGTTCAAAACTATTCGCAATTAATTGGGAACCAATAAGCAAGCGCAGTAGTCTTTTAAAGCCTCTGAAATCACTACTGCGCTGGCTCACATGTAACAGAGCATCATATTTTTTAATAGCTTTCGGAACTAACATTTCACTCACGAATCTGTTACAAATTACTAGAGTTTGGTGTGGTTGGTGTTTTAGTGTAGGAGTATTTTTGTTTTGTTATCAAGTAAGTATCTCTTAATATTTTATGTATTGTTTATGTATTTATCAAAACTGAATTGTTAGACGAGGCGTGACATTTATAGCAAGTGATAATTGGGAATTAATTTTTTTCTTGTGTTATTTGAAAACCATTTTATCAGCCGCATTTCAAAAATGAGGTTCTGGGACGAAGGAAGGAAGGTGGTTTTTTTTTTCCCTCTTTTTTTTTTTTTTCTCTCTCTCTTCTCCTGAGAGGACTGTCATATTCTGGAAGTTTCTTACTTTGATTTTCAATGGGTGGTGTTTGGGTGCCTAACCCGTCTAGCAGTGAAGACAGACTGCGCAAACTTGGTAAAGGCGGCATAGCACTGCTCGTCTATTATAATCAGGTGCTCACAATGCCGGGGATTTTCTTGGATTTTAGTGGCAAACCTTAGCCGGAACTTGTCTATTCATGGCAGTCATACATTACGTGATCCCACGTTTCTTCATCCCCGCAGTGACACAGTGGGTCACCTTCAATGCCTAGGGATGTTAGTTTCGCTTTAAAGGAACCTTGGCCTGTCAATAGAAATGTAGTATGGAGGCCTGGTGAGTACCAGGGAGGAGGCTTTGGACTGATGAGGTTCACAGAGGGAATGAACTTTTTGGTTATTAATCCTTTGTTGGTTGTGTCCCATGTCTCTTGCCAGGTCCTGTACATAATTTCAGTGATTCTCTTCCTTACCTGTTTGGGGTTGTTATTAAGGTTAAGAGTGATACCTGCAGTTTCGGTGGGAATACTCTTCTTCAACCGTTGATACAATCCTCTTCTTATTACATCTAGGTGTAGGGGTATACATTCAGCCAGCACCTGTAGAGCTGGGGTGCTTACTGTATGGCACGCCCTTGTTACGTCCATACAGCTTTCTTCACAGAAAGCTGTATGGAGTCTAGTTTAAGGAGTTCTGGCCCTCATCTATAATGCCATACAAATATGGCATTATAGATGAGGGCCAGAGCCCGGCGCTTAAGGCCCCAGTCTGCACGGCTTATACGGATGATCATGGTCGAGTATTTTTTTATTTTCTGTGTCATATATTTCAAGTGAGGATGGAAATTTAGCTTCATATCTAAGATGATTTCTAAATACTTGATTTGTTGGTATAATCTTATGAAGGTGTTGTCAATTTTGATAACCGGTGGTCTTCGTAGTTGGAGTGTTCCCTTGAGCAATATAGATTTTGTTTTCTCTCCCGAGATCCTTAGTCGGTGAATGGCTGCCCAATCCTGGAGCTAAGTTAGTGCACAATTTGTGCACTCCTCTAGATCAGCTCTTGTGTCTATGCACCACCAAAACCAAATCGTCAGCAAACGCAAGGGGTTGAGTCATCCCCAAGTCCATCCCAAGAAACTCGTCCAGGACGATGGACCAAAAGAAAGGCCCAGGACCGAGCCCTGGTGACAGATTTGTACCTGGTACTAACATGGACAGTGCGGTGTCTCAGGTACTCCTTGACACAGCTATAAAGGTTGAGTGGTGCTTTGGCTTGTCGGAGTCTTCTGAGAATACTTGGCCATCACAGCCGATCAAATGCTCCAGCAAAGTCAATTGTGATGGCTAGCGCATACTTGGGTTGAGTGCTTGAAGCAGTAGATATTAATTTAAGAAGAGCATCTTCTGTGTTGCAACCAGCTTTGAAACCGTACTGAAGTGGAGAAATGAGGTTTTCTTTAGAGTAGCATTTTGACAACCTGCTGAGTAGGAGCCTTTCCAGAAGTTTTCTGAGGACTGGAAAGAGAACAATTGGCCTGTAAGATTTTGGCTCTTCAGGTGGTTTGTCTAGGTTCTTCAAGATGAGTTTAAGGCATGCCTCCTTCCAGATAGCAGGAAAGTGGCCTTCCATTAGGCATCTGGTGAAAGTGACGAGCATGATGTTAGGGAAGTAGGTTGCAAATTTCTTGATAACATCCACCTCGAGGAGGTCATTGCCAGGAGTTTTATTTTCTTTAGTTTTGTCCAGTGCAGCTTTTAGATCATCATTTGTAAAAGGTTCTTCAGTATTTTCTGTTGTGTAAGAATCGTTAGCAGTAACAATCTGTAGTTGCTCTTCAGTTAGCTGTGCATCATCTGTTGGAAAGAGGGCATTTAGCATGTTGTGGACAGAGTCCTCCCATGTGAAGGTGGAAGAACCATCAGGCTTTACAGTTGTACTGAGGACTTCATGTCTAGGAAGTTTGTTCACAACAATACGATAGACAACTCCCCAGGGGTTATCATTTCCTGTGATCGAGACCAAATTCTGCCATGAGGCTTTTTTGCAGCGTCTAATCATGGTAGTGTAACTGTTCCTTAATAATCGGTAACTGTCTTTTTTGGCTTTGACCTCCAAGAGTGGGGGGTAAGCACGGGCTCTCTCTGAAAAGTTTTACGAGCTTGGTGGACTCTCTTCCTCATGTCTTGTAGTTCAGCATTCCACCAAGGGACTGCATTTTTGATGGGCCTTCTCTTAGGGATTGCCATAGCACAGTCCTGGGAGGTGATGTGATTCAGTTGTGAAGAATCTTCATGAAGTCTTCTTACAAGTTTGGCTTGAAAACATGGCCAGTCATGCTTTCTTTGTGCAGAATCACACTACATCCCTTGGTATTGGGGAAACGCGTTCCACAGAGTGGCTAAGAGAATAGTCGATCGCTCTGTGGTCAGAAGTGGTCCATGCTTCATTAACCTTCCACTTGCTGAACTTTTCAGAAATAGTCGGCATGGTCAGGGTGATGCGATGGTACTTTCCCAGAGGGTGCTACTGTATGTGGGGAGATTTCCAGGCTGGTTGAGTACTTGTAGTCTGGAGGCAAGGATGAAGTTTTCAAGTTCCTCCCCATTTCGAGTGACCGTACTATCAGATGTTTGACTATGCCACAAGGGGGAGTGACAATTTGCATCCATGGCTATGAGTAGCTTACGCCCTGGGAGAAGGTCAAGTGCTGTTTGTATTATGGTGATCGCAATTGAGATGTCTTCACCAGGTCTGCTATAGAGGGAGAGCAGATGTAAGGATCCCATGGCAGTAAGAACTTGAGCACAGGCACTAAGGGATGTACAAAATGGAGCTACTTTAGTTACAGATTTCAGTGTTACTGACTAGGATTGCGGCCTGTGGTGCATCTTAGTATCTTGAATGATTTTGTATGAAGCTGGATAATCTGTGACCTTACCCTTGTAGGCATAAGGCTCCTGGAGCATAATTATGTCAATATTTTCTTCCTCTGTTTTTAATTTAATTTGTTCAACCATCACTCTGGCATGCTGTGCATTAATCTGCAAGAAATTCAGCTTCTTCTGGGTGGTGGTTGGGTGGACCGTCTATCCATAATTGGTTCTATCTTGGTATATTCTCTTAAATTTTATATATACAGGGCAGTTTACATTCCTGATGGAGTGCAGGTGGGGTATTTTAGACTGTTTGGAGTTTGCACAAGATGCTGGTTCCTCCCTTTTAGGACAGTCTTTAAACTCATGTCCCTGCTGGTCACAGTGACCACACATTGGGACCCGTTGGTTGCAGGTATGCAATGTGTGCCCAAATTGCAGACACCTGAAACATTTGGGAACTGGAACATACTCCTTGAATCGGTGGCTTCCCCATCTGATGTAGATTCTCTCATGTTGGCTAATAACTTCTACGCTCTGGGGGAAAGTTTGACTACCCAGTTAACTGTAGCAGCTGACTTACACTTCGGGATATGTTTCGGTATAATGTCAGCATCAACATCGTCCTCTGCTGTATGCGCGCCAAGGTTTTTGTAGTATATCTCCTCCTTTAGCTCTTGAGGAGTAGTACTCTTGTCCAGACCGAAGAGGATAATGGAAGGTCCTTTCATTTTGGCATTTCTGCCTTCAGTCCTATGTTGGAGATTTCTGAATTCTTTAGTATGGTGTAGTGCAATGGCATTAACCTATTCACTAGTGAATCTTATGTATACAGGTGACCCCCGCTTAATGCTGATAATTCGTTCCTGAAAAACAGAGCGCTAAGTGAATCCACGCTAAGCAATCTTCACATTACCATAAGGTAACATATGTATTTGTGAGTTCTGGTCTGTGTCATAGGATATTTCCTAATCAATAATAAACGGTAGTAAAAAGATACACAAATGTCAGTCAAAATATTTAATATTCAAATATTTGTACATAAAAAATATTCTGCATTACATACATATATAATTATGTGGTAACTGCTTACATATCAAAATTAAACTTAAAATTACAATTAAAATCATGAATTTAATTGATCTAAATTGATTTAATTTAGTCATGAAAAATGTGTCGATTTTGGGTTGTACTTTGGCCCTCTTCCTGGTAAACTAAAAGGGGTTTTAATTTAAAATCCCTTGCACCATTACCACCCAACAATAAAATAAACCGATCCTTCGCTGCTTTGAAAACTGGCATGTTTTTTTTTTCTTCTTTCAATATGAAACTTCTTTTAGGCATTCGTTTCAAAAAAAAGTCTTGCTTCATCTATGTTAAAAACTTGTTGAGAAGTATAATACATAATACCCCTCTTCAATAATTTTAACACAAGTTCTTTTTTGAAAGTTTTGGCTCCTTGCTCTGCACTTGTGGCTTCTCCCTGGATTTTAAGTCTGTTCAACCAGCTATTGTTTTAAATGGTTCCACATTTTTTTTTTTTTTTTTTTTTTTCAGGTGAGCTTTCTTCAGATCACCATATAGGTTAATCTTTTTTTTTTTTAATAATATTTAACTTAACTGAATTCTGCATTGGATATTATCTTCAATATAATTAGTTAGTCTCTCTATTTCAATCTTAATAGCCGCCCTAGCCCTAGTTACTTGCAGTGGAACAGCTGTCTTTCCCGCTGCTAAAATTAATTCTTTATTTTTTATAATTTTTCTCACAGTTAAACCTGTCAGTTCTAAATTATGGCACCCATCCGCTTGTTGTTGACCAGAATCGATTCGCTTCAAAACGACTAATTTAATTTTCAAATTCAGTCTTTTTCTTACATTTGTAGTCTTGGTACTGTGTCTAGACGTTGTTTTTTCATTCTTATCCGCCATTAATAACTCTTCGAAAATGTAACTGCATTGGTTGCATTAATTGTGATACAGTGTTCGAGTAAACTGCCCATTATGCACGATGTCTAATACTGTACTGAGTGATGACTAGTCTTTGGATAAATGCATATAACGCAAATATTACAAGCAATATACTTGATCATTTTTTAAAATGTTGATCTCGGAACTACGTAACAAGTTACTGTACTGCAATTAAATTAGAGTGGAGAAAATTTCACTGAGCGTGGCAAAATTTCTCAAGTCTGCGTGGGAAACGTTTTAATGCTGTTTTGCTATTCATTTTCAAGCTGTTGACTCCATCAGATGAAATGTTTTTGTTAAATATGCCAAAAATGCAATCTGTAAGCTGATAAAAGAGCGTTACAGCGATTTGTAACAGCATTATAGTTGGATATGGGTTATAATATAAGAACAGCGTTATAGTGAATCAGTGTAAAGCGAACTGCATTATAATGAGGGGCTACTGTAGTCACATTCTTTATGTAAAATAATCACCTTAGTTTATACTATTGCATACCATTAGGCATCTAGGGTGCCTACAAGAGGAGAGGCCATCTGGGTAATGGTATCTGCTGAGAATAAGTAGCATTAGTCTTCCCGATTGGCGAAGCGTTACTTATTCAAGGAGTGCAATACCATGGCAACTCCTTGTGAAGGTATTCACAATATTGAGATACGATTAAAACGATGCCAATTATCTTCTTTGGCAATTCACTACAAACACAAGATGGTCCAATGGCACTAACCCTTCACTAGTGAACCTGACATGTAGTCTCATGCTTTATGCAAAATAATAATTTTGCATAAATATTGAATGAAATGTGGGATGAGTTGACAAATTCTTCTAAAGAGTGAAATGAAATTCATGAAAATGCATTCATGAGATTCAGATTATTACATGCAGATGGATGTTGAAAAAATAATAATTAGTATATTTCTATTTGCTGGATGGACTGATAAATCTTTCTAAAAGGCTTCAAATATAAAATTTAGTAAAAAAATTTCCACCGGGAGTTGAGTTATTACACAAGAACAAAAATAATAATAATTTCGTGATTTACATCGATTCAATTTTAGGCAAATTTGGATTGGCTTGACTTTTTTTTTTTTTTTTTATGTGAAAACATCTTTGGTGGCACCTACTAAATTTTGGACTGTAATAAAACCAATTTGTCATGATTTTATGATGCGGAAATGACATCATTTAATGCCACTTTTGCGTTATCATTTATGGAAATGATGTCATTCTGGATATGACATACCAAATCAAAGTTAGTGTGTTAGTCTCATTAGCCGATACAGTGTGTGTAGAGTGCATTTAGTGTCAAACGGCACCAGAGGTTCCACCATTTCCACGTAGTATACATTGTAGGTGTGAAACAGAACACTGTCAATGCCAGAGGTTTAAAAGTGTATGGATCTTGTATATGTATAGTGTCGTGTACCATTGTTCCTCTGGTCATTTGGCCACTGGGCCCCTAATGGGATCTAACGTTGCCCACACCCCGCCCCGTGGAGGCAGACCAGGTACACGAGTATTATAGTTATTTACTCTGGCAGGTCCTGCCACCTAATTTCCTGAGATTTCAGTGACTAGGACCTAAAAAAAAAAAATAAATAATAAATAAATAAAAAAAATAATAATAATAAATAAATAAAAAAAGCTGCTATAGATAGGGGTCAGCCAAAAGGAGTACTAGTTATGCGATTTGATGTCATTAAGTTTTTGGGTGTAGGGCTCAAGCAATTTAACAATTATTCGAATGCTAGTAGTTGTAAGTTAGAGGGAGAGGTGAGACTGAAGGCTGGGGGGAAAAGACAGAGATATGGGGTCCATAGAGAATATGACTCCCAAATCAGTGGAGCAGGCCTGCCCCACCAAGAGCGGAAAGTGGGGCGGCGAGGGGGAGAAGACCATAGGTAACCTCCCTCTCCCTCCTGGGGAGTGGAGGCAAAAGACCACACAAGGGAGCATGGCTAGGAACGCCTAATGGCAGCTGAGCTGTATTGGTGGTTGTATCCAACTTGGGACAGCATGCTGACTAGGAACAGCCAATAGCATGGATGACCTTGTGGTCCATAAGGTTCCCATGGCCATCCATCCATTATGGTGAAGAAGCTGGAACAGAACATGCAATTTATATTATTTGCTCACACACAAAATTGTTTTTTTATATTTTTTTTATTATTATTATTTTTTTTTTACATTTTATAGTTTTTTTTTTCCCTACATTTCTAGGCAACATTTTATAGTTTTTACATTTTACAACTTTCTTATAGTTTTTTTTTTTTTTTTTCCATTCATCCATCATTTTCATTCACACCAGGAAGGGGTGACTTATTAAACAAGCAAAACTGACACCAATCTGTCAATCCTGCCTGTCCAATTATTGCTTTTAAAATAATTTAATGCTTGTTTAACCATTGCTTTAAAGACAAAGCAATAATTTAAAGAAAGCTCACACAATTTAAACAAGCAATAATTTAACGAAAGCTCACACAATTTAAATGACATACAAATAATAATAATAATAATAAAAAAAAACACACATTTATATAACAGTTATACTAATGCTAAATTTTTCTTTTTTTTCTTTTTTTTTTTAAAACAAACTTCCTGTCATACTTTTACATTCTGCTTTCGACATTTATACATTCAACACACTATTTCTTGCATTCCTTCACTCATCCAGGCACACACACTTTTACACCCTTACATTCACACAGCCCATTTCACACAGACTCCACAATCATTTGCTAATTTTACTCAATTTCCACATTTACTCTTTTAGCACTCACTCCTTCTCACACATTCATCCCTCACACACCCAGAGGCATAAATTATCATTCACTCACAGTTCCTAGCATTTCCTTTCATACTCTCGCCTTTACATTCACTCCAATTCTCATTCATTCAATCCTCATTCATACTAGCATACTTCAGAAACCTGCAGCATTACTAGTTTTTTCCAGCTGACAGGTAACCCTGGCTGCATGTCTATACTAGTCTCTTTAAGTCCTTTCTGTGAGTGTTGTCATGTTTGGGAACTCAGTCTGTTTTGGTTGGACGTATGCTATGATGGGGGCAGTACCAGCCTGCCTTTATTCCCATCAGTCACATTTGGTTATTTTCCTACCTCTATGGTTCACTGGCAATGAGCCAAAGGAGTCCCCAGGGGCAGGGCATTAACTCTGGTAAGGTCCCGGTAATTTCTGAGTCAATTCAGGTATGTTCAGTCGTGTAGAGATTTTCTCTTTCACTGGGCATGGGGAGGGAAATGAGCTAGTTATATATTTGGTCTATTGATTTGCTACAGGGACTGGTTGAAGAGCCTGTCTCTGCATGGTTCGGTGGATTTCAAAAATGGTTTGAGCATACTTGGTGAAGGCCTTGTAAAAGACCTCCTCCATGATGAATTGGTATTCTTGGCCCCTAGGAAGGGGTCCAATTTCTGTGATTAACTGTCTACGTTGATTTTCATAGATTACACAGTCATATAGAACGTGTGCCCAATCCTCACTTTTGCCACAGGTACAGTGGGGGTCGTCGGCCAGTTCCAAAGAGTGCAATTTAGCTTTAAGGGATCCATGACATGTCAGCAGAAATGTGGTACAAAGTCCTGGAGCATACATCATTAGCCGATAGAGCGGAAATGTATATTTCTGCTGTATATATATATCGGTCATTTTCAGAAATTATGTACCGAATCAAATTTAGTGGGTTAGCATCATTAGCCGATTTCATGGGCACTCAGAATCAAGAAAATTGTAGGTTTACCAAGCTGTCTACTCATAATGAATTGATCCCGCTTATGTTGAGCTCAGTACTAGGTCGAGTTAGGAATTGGCCCTAGGAAGGCCAAATTGTTTTTGATACAGCTGTTAATGTATTCTTTGGATTGAATTTTTTTGTTTATACTCCGGGACGACCAAACGGTCAGAGGAGTTCGCATGATAGATTGAATACTAGAAACAGCACCGTATTCAGTAGTCACGGGCTTGAACCCCGGTCATTCAAGGTACGTGTACTTAATCACTTGCGCACCTGACCACTAGGCTACGGTGGCCTAGATTCTTTGGATTGAACTTGCTCATGGGTTAGGTTTGTATCTTTACTTATGTATTTGAAAGCCATCTTCAAAGAGTCTCTCGTTCTCAATCTCATTATCTTCATTGCTATGTAAAGGAGATCATATGGAGTAACACCGCATCAGTCAGATCGTCTGAGGTCGCTCATTGCCATCATGAATGGAGTCACTTGTAAATTCTCTCTGAATGTTCTGAATTGCCCACGATAAATGCTGGGAAAGAACAGTTCCTCTGTGTGCTCGTAAAACAGTAGGCTCTGCAGTACTTTAGTTTCTCCTGGGGTGATTCTAAGATATTTATCCTCTCTCCACAACATTTGCTGTTGGGCAATGAGAGTTTCCTCGATCGGAACCACTTTGTTTATGTCATCTTGAGCCAAATTAATTTCAATGTCACTCTCATCAAAGAATGACTGATCTATCGTGATTTGATACAATCGATAGGGAAGTGTGTCGACCAAATATAGAAGCCATGCTTTAACCACTCTCTTTCTTACTAACGTGATCAGATATCTTTGCCTATGTTTTTTCTTGCGTTTTATATGCACATTTATACAAGGACAGTCATCAATTTCTCTTGGCAAACGATGGACCATCATGTTGACTGTAACAGGCATATTGATTACTTGGTCTAGAATGCCATATTGTCCATATGCGTGTCTCAGGCACCTTATTTGCACAAATGGTTAGCAAGGAAAATAAGCTTCTCTGTCACAAAATCCAACTTCGGTAAATGCGATGGAATTTCTGGGTAGACAAAGCCGTTTGACAATCAGATAGTGCTAGAATGGTGGTGTTCTTAAGTGATCCTCTGCAGCTATTACACACCGAACCCATCGACGTCAAAATCGGGAATGCAGTGCACATCCAGTGGTGTATCTTTAGCAGCTGGTTTCTTTGTGTCATTTTCGAACCATAGATAAATTGCAAATGTAAAATACAGAATAGAAATCGTATTTCATAAATCTCTGTTTAAACTCTCGATGCATGTTCTTATGTAAATAGTAGTCGGCGTAAGGAAAAGAAGCTTGATCGTTTAAAATCATCTACTCTGCAATTGGAAAATGTTCCGTTGTACATAATTAATACTCACTTTGGGTACATTATTGTTAGATGGAGCGGCATTGCTGGTTGAAAGCACTGCTAAATCCAACTCTTGATTTCTGTTCGTCATTTATGCAATCTCAAAATTCTTTGTTGTTCTCGTGCACTCATTGCTACCTCCATCTTTATTTTCTTAGTTTAGCTAGCTTGCTTGATACTCTTGACAATGCTCTGCATTTGACTTCGGCTGAACACTCAGCAATAGCAGTGTCGAATTCAGTCCCTTTCATTAATCAGAAAATTATTGATGTGAAAACATCTGTAGCAGAATGTAATGAATCTATAGCCTAACAATGGAATGTAACAAAAATGTAGATTGCAACAATACAAATACTTGTATTGTTGCAATCATGATTGTGACATCATATTATTCAACAAATGGGTAATTAGGCTATCAACTTGGATTTCACTAACCTCTTCCAAACTTTGATTCGGTAGAATGAGAAGCAGGAGTGACCGTAAGGCGTTACATCGTTCATAACTTTGGTTCTTGCTGTTCAATTTTAAAACTGTTCTGATTTTCTTCAAAGATGTTTTCACATAAAACATCTTTTTTGCATACCAGATACACACATTTTTTTTAAAGGTCAAAATATAAAATTGCATGAAAAGTCACCAATGGGAGCTGAGTCAATACATGCAGATGGACGGATGAACATGGTGAATACGATAGGCATATTCTGCACATAAGCCAATGCATCTAAAAACTGGCCACTACCACCACTGAAAAAAAAAAAAAAAAGCATTATCAAAAGGATGAAAGTAACAGTTTTTCCTACCTACAACATAATGCTGCTGAGAAGATTAATGTTTCTTAATCAACTAATTAACATACAGGTAGGGCTGTGTTGATATAGAACCTTGGAAGTGGCCATATCCCAGATCTCTGGATTGGCAAAACAATAAAATGTACATAGTTATTTTCAGATTTGAGTATCGGACATCATTTTTATGCATAAACTCCCCAACTTACATAATACTCAACTTACGGAAATTTGACTTTACATAAGTTTTTGCCCGGCCAGTGCAAATTTAAAAAAATTGTGCAAACGTATTTTGCCTCCCATAGGAATAAATGGAGTTATCGTGAAAATATTGTAATGTGAACCTAATAACACAATTGTTTTTTTTTTTTTTTTTTGTAATTTGTTCCAAATCCTTGGAAGTTGAAAATTATGTTATATTACTAAGCCATTTATCTCTCTAAAAGGCCATATTTACAATGGAAATTGCACTGCACTTTTATCGTTATCATATGTTCCCGTTAAGAATTAATTTTGAATGCCTTTGTGATAATTTTCTAAAGGACGTTTCTGGAGGTCAAGACCAAAAAATAATATGCACTTTCTGGTTTATTGGGCTTTTCTGTTAGTGCATCTAATTATAAACAGGTAGTAAACTCGATCTTATTGCATTTGCGATAATACCAATAACTGAAATTTTGTGAGTTTTTACGCTATTATGGTGAAATGTATTCCCCTTTACTGAAATCTTCAGTCATATAAAAAACAAATTTTCAGAAACTTCTCCATTCCTATTCACATATTACAATGATGAAAGGGAAAGTGACCAATGAAAAGTGCAAGTGGTGGTAGTGCCAGGAAACGAAACAAAATTGATTTAGAAATGAAGATGAAAATGATTAAAAAGTATGAAGCAGGACAAAGTTTATCATCTATTGCAAGGAATTTAGGTCTTGCTGCTTCAACAGTGAATACTATTTTAAAGGACAATGGGCGTATAAATGAACATGTCAAAGGATCAAAGCACTTAAGATCAAAAGTGATCACAAAACAGCGTAAAGGTGCTATATCGAAGATGGAACAGCTGTTAATAATATGGATGGAAAATCAGATTCAGAAGCAAGTACCCCTGAGTCTAATGACCATGCAAGCAAAAGCAACAAGTATTTATAAAGATAGCAAGTATAAGTATGGCAAACACCAATCCAAGTTTGTGGCAAGCAATGAGTAGTTTAACAGGTTCAAGCATCTCACCGGGTTCCACAACATTAAAGTATGTGGTGAAGCCACCAGTGCCAATTCTGAAGCTGTAGAGAAATTTTGTGATGTGTTGGAAAAAATTATTGAAGTTGGCTATTCAACGCAGGAAAATTTTTAACATTGACAAGACTGCTCCGTATTGGAAAAAAATGCCAGATCGAACATACGTTGCCAAAGAGGAAAATACAATGCCATGTTTCAAGTGGTCAAAAGATATGGCCACACTCTTGCTTGGGGCTAATTCAGTGGGAGATTACAGATTAAAACCACCGCTTGTGTACCATTCTGGAAATCCTTGTGCATTTAAGGGCATCAATAAAGCCACCCTACCTGTGCATTTCCAATCAAACCAGAGAGCATGGATAACAATATATCTCTTTGAGGATTGGTTTAAATGCTGCTTCATTTCCATGATTGAAAAATATTGTAAAGACAACGATTTTCCTTTCAAGATTTTGCTTTTATTAGATAATGCTCCAGGACATCCTACACATCTAGTTGATTTTAATTTGAACATGAGAGTCATATTTGTACTGCCAAACATGAATTCACTCTTCCAACCTATGGATCAGGGTGTTATTTCGAATTTAAATGCTTACTATTTACGCGCAACATTTGCTCAGGCATTGTCTGCAGTAGGCGATGAGAAAAATTATTTTTACGTTGAGAAACTTTTGGAAATCTTACAATATTTACCCCGCCATCTTAAACATTAATAAGGCCTGGGCAGAAATTACTAAAAGTTGTTTAAATGGTGCTTGGAAGAAAATATGCCCACGGCACGTGAAAGGCTTCGAAGGATTTGTAAAAGACAAATCATATGAAGAGGTTGCAAAGCTACTTCAGTTGGAGGTTGATGCCAAAGATGTGGAGGAGTTAAGAGCTTAATTTCTTCTTCCTCTAATATACAATATGCAACATATTGTATATTAGAAGAAGAAGAGAAGGAATTATCTAACGAAGAACTTATTGACTTGCAGGCAGTGATAGTGAAAGAACCCCAGGGGCTCACATCTAGTGAGTATGGGCTTGGCACACCCAGGGTTCTGAGCTGGATATCATCATTCTTCTTTTTCTTGGTGATTCCCTTCTATTTTTCTTTCTCTCTCTCTCTCGGGGTAATTCAGAAAATTTTTTTTTTTTTTTTTTTGGCTGGTGCAGCATAAGCCTCAGGCTTCCTTGCACTCTGTCTAATAATAATAATAATAATAATAAATAAATGCTGACAAAGCTCAAGATGAACCAATTGAGGAGCCGAGGCACTTTATCACCAGAGAGATGGCAATGGCATTTTGTTAAATTGCATCGACAATGGTGAGGTTTGAGAAGATGGATCCTGACAACGAATGATTCTTAAAAGCTAACAGAGGAGTGAATGATATGCTTGCTTGCTACAAAGAAATCTACAATGAAAAGAAAAAAGCCACCGTCCAGTCATCCATTAATATGTTCTTTTGCGAGGTTGAGTGGCCGACCCCTTCTAAATCTCCACAGCCCTCAACCTCTGCAGCGGTGTACTTATCAGCTGAAGATGTCAATTCTGGCTCCGATGCTTGAGAGGTAAAACTTAGTGATGTTATGCCTGTCTCCTCTCCTCTCTTTTTTTGTAATTTTATAATTTTTTTAAATTGCACCCTTTTGTAATTTTTCCTGTGCATGAGATAAAAAATTGAATAAATACAATAAATAATTCTATTTACATGTTCTTTGAACATTTATTTTTTTGATTCAATAAATTCAGTGAGCACAGTTGCGAGTGCTGCACAAGCATGCGGGAAATTCCAACTTATGTAGTGTTCTGCAGAACGCAACCCTTACATAAGTCGGGGAGTTCCTGTATTTGCATACAGATCAGTAATTACCCTGATACAGAAGGGAGAACCTCCTCTGGTGCTGGAATCTATGCCAAGCATTTAAAATTAGATGTACATTAGTAGTGTGCTGAATGTTTACTTTTTAATTTGCTGTAGCTTTGCATGTGCCAAAGTTTCCATTTTCATGGAGCATTACAAAAATTGTATTCTGTGTATGTCTGTCTGTTAGTTTTAGGGAAAGTTTACATTTCTTCTAGATTTCATTTCAATTTATGTTGTGGATCCACTGGTTTTTATTGATATCAGTTCAATAGCTGCTTATAGTTTAATGCAAATTCGGCAAAAGTTTTTTATTAAATTAATTTTATTTTAAATGTGTTAACTTTTTTTCCATGTTTTAAATTTTGTACATGTAAACTGAATGGCAGTGGCTTCATTCGATAACTTTGTAAATGGTGCATTAGAGTGAAATAAATTGTGTTATTATTAACCGCATTGAAATACTACAATGTGTGTGTGTGGTATCCAGATGGTCCATGTTTAGGCAGAAAAGAGGCTGAGTAAGCTGTGCTTTTTAACTATAATGAATAATGATTAACACCCTCTAGTTTTTATGCTAATGCTACTGATTAAATTTACCATTTTAATTTATAAGTGACCTCTGGATAGTTTGAAGATACTGCCATTTTCATATAAAAATAAGTGTAGATGTAAAAATGCAACATATTGTATATTACAAAAATAAAAATAATATAAAAAATAGAATAAAAAGTGAAAGGTACAAGTATTGCTATTCAAGAGGGTGTTTTCAGTCCATGCTACCAAATAGAACAATAGATGGCTTAGTGCCAAGATTGTTATATACACTGTATATTTTGCCATGACACCACCTGTATATAGTGTATATAACAATCTCAGCACTAAGCCATTCATATTGTTCTATTCAGAAGCATGAATCAAAAATGCTCTCCTCAAATAGCAATATTCTTACCTTTCACTTTTTATAATTTTTTATTTTATTTTATTTTTGTAATGTATGGTATATAAAATTTTTGTACATATACATTTATTTTTATATATCAAAGTGGCAGAATCTCCAAACTACCCATGGGTCACTTATAATTTAAAGGGGTAAATTTAAATTATAAAATGATAAATTTTAAATTATAAGCATTAGCACAAAAACTAGGGGGTTCTAATTATTATCCTTCATAGTTAATCAACCCGACATATTCAGTTTCTATACATTACAGTATTTCAACATGTTTAATAATAACACAGTTTGTTTCATTCCAATGCTTTTACAAAGTATCGAAACCACTGCCATTTATTTAAATGTACAAAATTTAAAATAAAATAATTTAGTAAAAATTTTTCCAAATTTTCACTAAACTGTCTGACTAATTGAAATACTTTGCATTTCAACAAACCATGGTTATATTGTGGCTTCTTGATAAGATAATATGTACCTTAGTTTATGATTATTTATTTATCTTTATTTTCTGTGCTATTAGTTGTATTTCATTTATCCTCATGTTATTACATTAATTTTTACTTAAACTCGCTGCCATTATAAAAAAAAAAAAAAAAGCCATTGAAAATTGTTTACTTAACTTATTATTCTCTAAAAGTATATTTTACACACACGCACATTATTATACATATACATATGTTAGACCAGTGGTATCTCCATGTTTTATATAATTCCTGCCTTATTGTTTTGCCTTCATAAAATGTTTTTGGTTAATTTTCTTAATTATTTGCCCTTGAAAAAATATTAGGACCTGGTGGCATTGAGAAAGATGGTGCTTATTTTAATTTGAAGTATCCTCTAATTTCATAAGTTGCATTTATATTGTAGTACTTCATATAACCAGTACTTCCCTATTGAGATGAAGATGCTGTTTATTTAAACTATACTCCCTCATAATGAGTTCTTTATTTTTGCCCTAAGGAAGTGTTGTTTCAAGTAGTGCATGGCCAATACATTTACTGTGAAGCTGGTCAGTATACTCATGAAAAATTTATACCATTTATAGAAAAAAAGTTTGTTAAAAGAAATTTTAGTTTTTTCATTTGAAGAAGTTCAATACAAAGATGACTCTTTGTGATGTTGGAGCATGCTGCATTAAAATACAAAAAGAAGCTTTTACTGTAAAAATGGTTTTGATTTAATTTAGAACCTGTGTATCAGAGGCTCTAAATACACCTAACCAAATTTTTCCTTTTTTTTTTTTTTTTTTTTTTTTAACAGAAAATTTTGGTTTTGTTGATATATCCTAAATTGGGAAAGTCACAATATGGGCAATTGATTTATGCATTGAAAGACATTGAGACAGACACACATGTATAAAATTTCTGAAAAGGAAACTTCATATTGTGGTTCTGATGAGAAAACTTAGAACTACATTAAGTGGGATATGAACATGGGATGCCCTTTGAGAAACAGTGTTTCTCTTATTTAATGTGATACAAAAAGTGGATTTAGGAATTAAATTTGTTTTATACAAGGATTCATACTGATGATATACATAATTTTTAGAATGATAAATATTGTAGTTATGTTTGTTGAATTGCTTTTAATGTTGTGCATCTATTCAGGGAATTAGATGATGCTATTCTTGAGTCAACCCTTCACTGGTTGTTTAAACAATGTGGCAGAATGGAGACAGAATGCCGTCACAAAGCTATGGAATTGGTTTTCAAGTTATCATCTGTTCTACCAGGTATAATAATATGTATATAGAAGAGCTTGTCAAGCTGCAGTAGTGTCCTGAATGTTTAGATTGTGTGTGTGTCCTACATTTTTATGAAAGGTTTACTTTTCTTTTGGATTCCAATTAAGTTAGTTTTGTGGACCTATAAAATTTATATCAGCTCAATAGGTGTTATTTAGGTGGCTGTTGTAGTGCTCAAATTTACTGGAGAGAACATATGCAGCATATGTCATCTTAGTTAGAGCATATGTTTGGTATACATTATACTCCGTGTGCTAAACACCAGCGGCTTTTCCATATTTTATTTAATGTGATTTGTGCCCTTATATATTGTTTACTTTTGATGATATGTTTTAGTTTAATTCTCATAAATATTTGCTCTTAAAAAATATTGAAACTCTTAAATTATCTATGCGTTGATTTGCTTTCTGTGATATTGTTTTCTCCAGATATAGTGAGTGTTAGACACCTTTCCATATACAGTGAAACTTCCCTTTAACGGACAGCCATGGGGAACGAAAATGTGTCCATTAGAGAGAAGTGTCCGCTAACAAGAAGTCTGAGGGAGGAAAAAAAAAAAAGAAAGAAAGAAAAATCGTTAAACGTTTAATGTAAAATTAAATTAAAATATATACAGATTTTGAACAATATTTTTGTAAATAATATACAATTACATACACAAGAGATAAAGAAAAATCGTTAAACGTTTAATGTAAAATTAAATTAAATTATATACAGATTTTGCACAATATTTTTGTAAATGATATACATACAATTGTGCTATGCATATTATGACTTTATCTTAAGAAAAATACATACAGTAATCACTTATTTTCTTCTGCACCTTCTTCCGGCTGATAATTTTGTTTCCAACATTTGTTTGGAGTGAAGAAACCATCAAGTCCTTCAGTATCTTCTTCAGCGGCGAAAAACATTTTTAAACGATTGATTTGTATCAGCGCTTCTTCCATTTTCATCGGTGGTTCTTCGTTAATATGTTCTTCGACAGAATGACCTCCTTCCATTTCTTCATCCTCATGAGGAACTTCTTGAAAAATATCGATGATAATGTCGTTGATATCTATAGCACCATCTTCTGTAGTGAGGTTCGAGTCTATACCTTTGTAGCCAGGGTCACTTTGTAGCTGAAGTATTGTACATTATCAATAGATGTTGAAGTTCTTGTTCTTCTTGGTGCTCCACATTGCTGTTCACAACTTCAATTTTTGCGTTTGAGAAGCCAGACTTTACAAAACAGTTCACGACAGTTTGTTTTCTAATTGCGTTTACTGAAGAGGAAATCCATTGAATCGCATCTAGGATGCTGATTTTCTTTGCAAGGTCACTCGCACATGTTACATCGTTCATGTTTGCAATGAGATGTCTTAAAACACATTTTCTGTAGAAGAAAATATTTTCTGTAGAAGAAAATTCTACAGAAGTTTAAAATTTTTTATTATTCCTTGATCCAAGGGCTGACACTCTGGAGATGTGTTTGGTGGCAGAAAAACGATTTGAATGTTGGACAATTCAATGTGCGGGTGAGATGCAGCATTATCCATGAAAAGAATAATTTTTCTGTTTTGATGAATCATGTTTTGGTTAAAGTGACTTATCCATTTGCTCATGATATCTCGTGTCATCCACGCTTTTTTATTAGACTTCCAGTCAACATTCAAAAGATTCAACTTTATGCCTTGAAACAACGAGGATTTTGTGGTTTTCCTATAACAAGAGGTTGTTCAAAGTCTCCCAGCATATTTGTACACAATAGTACAGTCAAGCGTTCCTTAGAAATTTTTCTGCACCGACACTTTTCGTTTTTTAGACTCATTGTTTTTTCAGGAAGAGCTTTAAAAAACAACCCTGTTTCATCACAGTTGTAAATATCCTTAGCTTCAAAATCACAACATAAATCTTCCAATTTGATGGTCCACTCTGTTACAATCCCAGTATCAACAGATCCACCTTCACCACTTACGGTTTTCCAAGAAATTTAATGCCGAGTTTTGAACTTGTCTAGCCATCCCACAGAAGCTTTGAACTCATTTACTCCCATATATTTCGCAACCTCCAAAGCCTTTTCCCTGATAATAGGCCCATTAATGGGAATTTTTTTAGCACATGCGCGACAAAACCACTCGTACGTAGCATTGTCAATTTGAAGTCCAGCGGTTTTCGGGAATGATTTTTGAACCTGATCATTTCCGTGTTGCCAAAATTGTTTGAGCAGTTCATTTTTTTCTTTAGGATGTCGCTTACCAGCGTCTTCCCGATTTTGAATTGTGCAGCGAGATTGCGAACACTATTTTTTTGCTGATCATACGCATTAATGAGTTCGACTTTATCTTGTAGATTTTGTAGCCTGCTCAAATAAAACTCGGAATATTTTGACTCAAACCAGTTGTGGACTGCATCCATCACAGCATTATCGCTGTTGAATTTTAGTCCCCTTATGTTTTTTTTTGAAATTTGGAAATAGAAAATAGTCCAGTGGAGCCAAATCCAGTGAGTAGGGTACTGTAATAGCTGGGACCCAGAATTATATAGCATTGCCTGAGTCACAAATGCTGTGTGTGCATTGTCTTGATGCAAGATGACTCCTTTGGCCAATTTCCTGTGTCTCTTTACTTCAGTTCCTTGCAAAAACATCTTTATGGTTATGAATGGTATTCACATTTTCTGGTGTTAACACAGTAATAGACTTCCCACTGTGGAGTGCTCTTCAGTACTATCTCCTTCCTGCTTAAATTCTGTAACCCAGTTTTTTGACTGTGATGTATGAAGGGCAAGATTTCCCTAATAGTAGTAGTGGTGGAAAATAATGCAAGAAAGCAAGCTTATTAAGCATCAGTCAAAAAAAAAAAAAAACTCTACAACTTCTTCCATCCATACCCTCTAAGAATTTTTCTGGTCTTTTCTTGAATTTATTCAAAACCCTCACTTCCACAAAAACAGATGGAAGCCTGTTCCAACAATCAACCACCTGCTGGCTGAAGACAAACTTCCACACATCTATCCTGCAACCATCCTTAATTTAAATTTATGTCCCCTGATGTGTGTAGTCTCAGCAAGAGAAAGAATTCTTCACATTCAGCTTACAGCCTTCTCCAGAAGCTGAAATTTGAAGATAATAAAAAGTTATCATCATTAGTCTCCAATTAGAATACCAGAAATAATTACAACAATAAGCTCTGTAGTGCATAAAACTAAAAAAATTCACAACAAAATTATTAGCAGAGACAAATCCAATAGTATGTCAAACAATAGTATACATCTCCAATCAAATTATCATAACAGTACCCTTTCTGTCTGATAATCTTCACTTCAATTTGAATCGTCAAATAAACAAAGAGAATTCCTGTACATCTGCAGAATGCTTGTTTGTTTCTTTCCAGCAAAATAGAGTACCTTGACTGGTAGCCAGATGTAGCAGTCCTTTTAATAGTGAATCCTAAAGATGATTCATGCCTTAAATGAAGAATTCTTTAGCTTATCAAACTAAGCCCATTTTGTTATTAGAATAATATCATTGGGAGAGTTACAGAAAATGATCTTGGTGACTGAATGCAGTAGTAGTCTAACTGTTCTAGTTAAATAAATTCTACCTCTTCTCACAAGAAATGCTTTCCCTTTCTTTTGGAACTTACTGTGCAGCAGGCCAATTATTCAGTCCTTGAATCATTACAGCGACAAGGAATATGTCAGGGCTAATATTCTCAAGGTGAATATTAGCGAGCTTCAGTCCTCCATAAAGGAGGACTGAAACTCGTGTCTCAAATATGAGACACAAATAACTTAACCAACAATTTTTCCAGATATTTTTGCATTTTTAATTTAGAAATCAACCTTAAAAAATCAAGATAACAGCTTAATAAATCTATCTTTATTTACTCTCGACTAAAAATAACTAAATCAGTGTAGAGTTTCTAATATTGTCTGGATTTCACATACAGAGCATTCTTCATCTTCACAAGTTATCTTGGTTTTGAAGTACCTGAAATAAGTAGTGCTTTCCTATTAAGAAGCACTGCTGGTATTTATTTGTATTAGCAGACCACCACTCTGAGAGATGTAAGAAGCATATCACAATCTCAAGGTGATTCAACAGTGATGCCTTTTCATCAGAAGGTGAGCAGGAAGGTGAGTGATCAGTGCAGACTTAAAAAGTAGAAAAAATATGTCTTAGTTAGACATAAAACAGAAATACACTTTGCCTAAGTTAAAAGCTTAAAATGCATTAACATCACTGTGCCCTCAACTTAACAAAGACACTCATATGGCATCTGTTAGACACCTGTTTTTGATTTAACTATAAAAAATTAAATTTTAGATTTTTTTTACCAAATTAAAAACATTGATTTAATGCATTAAGGGCTTATGCCTCAAGCTGCGAAAGAGTTAGACTATGTATATTTTAATGCACTTGCATCATTTATACACAGCCAATTATAAATTAGCGAATTTGCAATAGCGGCATCGTTTAAGTTACATCTCATATTGTGAATACCTTCACGAAGAGTTGCCATGACATTGCACTACTTCGAATAAGTAACGCTTCACCTGAAGGAGAAGACTGTTGTTACTTATTATCAGTGGATACCACCACCCAGATGGCACCATTTCAAGGCTATTTGGCCCTTCTTCGGTGGGTGGGTGGGTAGATACCCAAGTGATGTAATGATGACAAAACAGTTGTGAAGTATATCTCCACAATATGTTACTTATTCGAAGTAGTGCAATGTCATGGCAACTCGTCGTGAAGGTATTCTACAATATGAGATGTAACTTAAACGATGCCGCTATTGCAAATTCGCTAATTTATAATTGGCTGTGTATAAATGATGCAAGTGCACTAAAATATACTTAAACAGTGATTTATTAATTTTGATTTTCTGAACTCAATTAAAAATATTGAGCAAAAATAAAGGAGAGAAACCAATAATAATAATAATAATAAGTTTTTATCATAATTTTTAGAATATTCAAGGTCACTCATCCCAGATTGAAACACAAGCACTCAGCATCTGTATTTTTGTCAGTTGTTCATGTTTGGCTGGCGAAACTAATGCTTTATGACAAGATTGGACATCTGTTGCTGGTGTCTCAAAAATGAGACATGGTAAAGGGAAATGCTAGGAAGAATGATAGATTGCTTGCATGGCATCTGTTATATGTCAAACCAAAAGTCGCTTTGTAATTCACAGTATATCCAAATGAAAATAGAAAATACTGTATAACCAGTTAGAGAATATTGCTGAACAGAAGTGTATGGGAGGATTTGATTTCATTTACAAATTTATAAACTTAACAAAAACATTTAAAGGTGGTATCTGTCAGAAGCCATGCCAGAAACAGAAGGCTAATACATTTATTACTAAGCTTAATTTATCTAATATCTGATCATGTGAGGATATCTAGGAATGCAATCCTCCCAAATCAGGCAACAAAGTTGTGATATGAAGCAGAAGTATGAGACATGCTTTGTTATAACAGAAGTGTAAATTTCAAATTAAAGAAACTGTTGAGTATTAATATGAGTAGTAGCAAATGATGCAAGAAAGCAAGCTTATACAACATGAGCAAAAAAAAAAAAAAAAAAAACACCACATCACCTGTCTAACCCCATCAAATATAATTTGTCTAATTCTTTTTTAAATTTATTCAAGCTACCACTGCCACATCACCAGATGGAAACTTGTTCCAACAATCAACTACCTGCTGGCTGAAAGCAAATTTCAGCATATCTCTCCTGCAATCACCTTTTCTCAATTAAAATTTATGTTCATATGTGTTCTCTGTGCAACAAAGCCCTAAACACATCAATCAGAGGTGCCTCCATAGCTAGGCAGCAGTGCATAGTACGTGTTTCTTGATTAGACCGGGGTTCTAGCTTGTGACCACGAATACGGAGGATGTGGAAAGGTCAGGGAATGACCACCGCATATCCCCAGAGCAATATGGCCTTAGTTGCTAATGCTCCTAAAAACCAAATAACAAACAACATCAGTTAGATTTCAGAGTGTGGTTCCCAGTTTTCAGATGCTGCAATTTGCAGAACAGAAGCCTTTCCAACAGATCCACATCCTTCCTAAAATGAGGCTTCCTGTATGCTGTACTCAAGATGTGACTTAACTATTGCCTTATAGAATGGGATAATTGTCTTCTTGTTTCTGCTGGCAAAATTCCTACATATCATGACAGAATCCTATGAGCTGCTCTAGTAGCTTCTATACTGTTCGGAGAACCTCTTGTCAGACTGGGCATTACCCCTAGAACTTTTTTCATTATTCACCTACTTGAGAACCCAATTGATATATTATACTTGAATTACTGCTACCCACATACAGTACCTTGCATTTATCAATGTTAAACCTCAGTATCCATTTATGAGCCCATCTGCCTAATTTTTCTAGGCCTTGTTTCAAGTAGCATACCCAGTCACCAACCACTTTGGTTAATGACAGTAATCATGATAATATGGCAATTTTGAGTAATATACTACTGAAATTGCTAATAATCCTTGTATCATCTATAAACTAAGACATCAAGCCTGATATGCCTTCATCAGTATATCAATATCATTAATAAATATTGAAAACAAATCAGATGCAGCAATTAACTCTGGAGGACTTCTCTAATAACAGGGCCTATTGATAACCACTCCCTGTCTTCACCCACTCAACCATCCATCTATATATATAGGTAACTTACTCTTAATGCCACAATGTTCCAATTTGTATAGCAGTCTTTTATGTGCAATGGTATCAAAAGCTTTCCTGAAATCCAAATATATGATATCAAAATTACTTTTTGCATTCAGTTCCTTTGTGACTGCATCACAATATTCAATCAGATTTAGTTGGGCAAGATCTCCCTTTAACAAATCCGTGCTGCAACTACTGCAGTATGACTGCATTCCTATCCAGATGGTCCTGCATTACTCCTTTCACCGGTGACTATTATTTTCCCTGGAACAGAAGTCAAGCTAACAGGTCTGTAATTGCTCATGCCACTCTTTGATTCCCTTTGTGAATTGGGAATACATTCACAAACCCTGCAGTCCATAGGGCCCTCCGGTGAATCCAACAATGCTCTCATAATTATGGCTGAAAGTTTGTTTGCTGACTTCATTTTTTTTTTTCTGCCTCGCCTAATGTAATTGGATATATCCCATCCACTACAGATACATTATTTACATTTTGCTTCAATTTTTCTTTCACTTTCCTCTCAATTATCACAAAATCATTTAGTCCCCTGTAATCTGATATGCTCTGGCAATCCATCCCTAAAAAATTCCATTCCTCACATCTAAACTTATATGCAAAACATCTATTCACTTTGTCAGCAACCTGAGCAGGATCATGCACAATTATACCTTTGAAAAAATTTTACAAGCATTTTTGATTCTTTTTGTTGTTATTAACCTAATGTAGAATTTCTGATGTTGTACAGTTCTGATGTAATTGTGTTAATGTTTTTGCCTTAAAATATGCTGTTCAACTTTGTTATTGATGTTATTTTTTCCTTTATTACTGATGATTTACACTCAGAGTATGACCTTAGAAGTATTATTTTTGTAAGCTGACATTTGTATCAACCCATGAACACACATGCAAGAGGAAATTGAAGTCAGTCATGAAAAGTCAATATCAACCCATGAACACACATGCAAGAGGAAATTAAAGTCAGTCATGAAAAGTCAATGTAGCATTAATTAATCATTTGACCTTCTTCCAATTTGCACCCCCCCATGTCTCAGAACGCAAACTATTTTTAATAGGCTAGGCAGCTTGTACTTTTTTTTTTTCTTTTTTGCAATTGAACAAACCAAAACATAGATATTAGAAAATCAAGTAAATTGCATTTACTACATATAATTGAAGAAAATTTAAAAATATTCTTCTTTGTACTTCATAATGATATTTATAATATTAACAATTGTTTGTGCAATTTTAATAATTTAATTATTATTAATTTGGAAGAAATGTTCCAGAATGATGTTCTTAGTACATTCTGGCTCGAAGACAGATTTGTATTAAAAAATAATAATAAAAGGTAAAAAAAAAAAAAAAAAAAAATTGTAGGTATTCATCTTCAGTAATAACTGAAAGTGAATTCCTACAAAATCATCTGCAACTTTTTTCCACTTATGAGCTAAGTGTATTTGTGTTTTAATAAAAACAACTTGTTTGTTTGTAATTCAATGATACATTTCAGATATTATCCAGAGTTGGTCTCTCATACTTGTAATAATGGAAAGCAGCCTTTTCAATCTTATTTATATACTGTATTTGATAAGTTGTATTATTATAACAGGAATGGGATTATACTGAAACCACAGTATGGGATTTTTAATAGGGATTACTCTTAGTAGTGGCAAATTATGTTAGAAAGAAAGCTTATACAGCATCAGCCAAAAAAAAAATACCCCTGCCCATTTCACCTATCTGTCTCTAACAGTTTGTCTAGTTTTTCCTTAAATTATTCTAGTTATCCACGTCCACAACATCAGATGGAAGTTTGTTCCAGTGATCAGCCACCCACTGGCTAAACAGCAACTATACATCTGTTCTGAACCATCCTTCCTCAATTTGAATTTATGCCCTCTCATGTGCATAGTCTGAGCAAGCTGAATGCTGATGGGATTCCTCTTGGTCAGTCCATTCAAATCCTTAAACATCTTAATCAGATCACCTTGCAAGTGTGTTTCTCCAGACCCTGCAATTTGGACAACTGAACTCTTTCTTTGGGTAAGAGCAGCCCTTTGTTTCCCTTCCCCAATCTTGTTGCCCTTCTCTGTACCTGGTTCAACAACTCTACATTTTTCCCAAATTGAGGTGCCCAGACCTGTATGCAATACTCTGGATGTGGTCTGACCATTGCCTTGCACAATGGAATCATTGTACAAGGAATGATACATCCTGTCTCCACTGCTCAGAAAGCTTCATATTTGACTGCACAATTACTCCCCAGGTCTCTTTCATTTTCCACTCCCTTGAGTGTAGTGCCATACATTTGGTATCTTAATTTGGGATTACTGCTACACATGTTCAGCATTTGCATATGGCAATGTTAAACCTCAATTGCCATTTCTCAGCACAACTGCCTAATTTTTCTCCATCTTGTTGAAGTAGCATACTGGCATTACTGTTATCTTATCATCTACAAACTTAGATATTACGCCTGATAAACCTTCACCCATATCATTAATAAATACAGAAAACAACAATGGACCCAACATCGAACCCCTGGAGCCTCCACTGACAACATTAGTCCACGAAGAACAGTGTCCATCGATAACATCTCTTCCCCCCCACCACACACACACACACAACCATCTCTTTATCCATAGCAGTAACTTGTCCTTAATGCTTCACTGCTCCAATTTGTAAAACAGTCTATTTTGTGTAACAGTATCAAACACTTTCCTGAAATCCAAGTATATTATACCAAAATTATTTTTTGCATCTGTTTCCTTGGTTACTGCATCTTAATGTCCATTAATATTGGTCAGACAAAATCACCCGTTGGCAACCGCATGTTGTGATTGTAGTATAACTGCACCCCTGTCTGTATGCTCTATATGTTCCTTTTGTAACTAGTGACTCCATTATTTTTCCTGGAACAGAAGTTAAGTTAACAGATCTGTAATTATTCATGTCACTCTTTGATCCCCCCTTCATGAATTGAAGATACAATCAGTTCTGCTATAATGTGGTACATGTTTTCCTAAAAATCTCCGTTTTATGGTATTTCACACATTAAAAACAACAGGGCTTATGGGAAAAATAGGAATAGGGTCAGAGCACTCAAATAAAATGTTCAGTGTGATAAGCAGAACACTAAAAAAAAAAAAAGTTGGAAACCTAATAAAATTGATAGCACAGGTTTAAACATCTTAAATTTCTGATAAATAAATAAACATTACAGTATATATAGCATTTCACCTTGACAAGCTATGAAGTTGGCTTGATTGATATTTCTGCTCACTGATATTTTTTTTTTTTTTTTTTTTTTGAATTGTAAAATTTAAAAACAGTAAAAAAGATAAGCAATCAGTAACGGTGAACACGGGACACACACAAGTAAGACAAGTTTATGAAGCTTTAAAAATAGGAATGAAGAGAAGATTTTAAAATTTATTTATGATTTTTATATGATTGAAGATTTTCATGGAAGGGAAAACACATTTCACCATAATAACATAAATACCCACAGAATTCCAGCTATTAGCATTATTGCAAATTTAGTAAGATCTAGTTTACTACCCATTTATAATTAGATTGCACTAAATGAAAAGCCCAATAAATTGGGAACTGCAAATTGTTTTTATTGTTTTATGGCAGTGACCTCCAGAAATATGCTCCTCTGCTCATGCTATCATGCCTCATGAAGTTTCTGTTCAAGCAGAAAAATGTGCTCCTGAAAACATGTCGGTCTACAATATCATGTGTTATCTTGTGAATACAGCAAATTACAACAGTGTGTCTCCAACTAATACAACTTCAGTAAATGGAAAATATAGCTCTCACACATTTGATATTTTTTAAGCTTTGTAAACTTCTATGTATTGCTACACAGGTTGCTATGTTCAGCTTGGTGCCAGATTTTGCATTCACCTGATGTTACTCTCAGATGAAATCATGATGAGCCAATGCAAAATTCACGTTATACTCGCATTGTTACCTAATATATCAGTCACATTGGAGCAAATTATCATTGTGAAAATGTGCATTATAGCAGAACTGACTGTGCATTATAGCAGAACTGACTGTACATTAAACCATCTCCTGTCTTCCCGGGGACTTCCTTGAATTCTTGAATGCCCTCATAATTATGGCTAAGGGTTTGCTTCCCTACTTTTTCTGCCTCCCTTAATGTAATTGATAGATCCTATCCATTCCAGGTGCCTTTCTTACATTTAACTTCGACAATTTCTCTTCTACTTTCCTCTCATTTATTAGCCGATTTCCTCTCAGTTATTACAAAATCATTTACCCCCAGGGTAAAATTTGATTTTGTAATAACTGTTACATTGCATCCAGTTCCCTAAAGAATTTAACATGAGTGAAGATGCAAAATGCTTATTCATCTTGTCAGCGACTTGAACAGGATAATTGGTAGTTGAACCATCAATATCGATTGGACCCATGTGATTCATCCATTTCCATTTAGTATTTACATAATAAAAGAAATCTATGGTATTTTTCTTTGCATCCTATGCCAAAGATTTCTCATACTCTGCGTTATCTTGCCTAACATCCTTAGTGACTTGATTGTAGACTAGTTTGTATCTACCATAGGTCTTCTATATCACCCGATAATTTGTATGTCTGCCAGGGGCAATAGTTGAGACATAGAGCAGATATCATCTTTTAAGGGCACAAGAGGTGATATTGTTGTACACGTCGGCACTAATCACCTTAAGAGTGAGAGATCTACAGATTTACTTAACAAGTACAAGTCAATGCTGAAAAAAAGTCACAAGTTCGGGTTAAATTTGAAAGTGTCTGCAATTCTGCCTGATAAGAGAGAATATATGATAAGAGAGAATATATGAGAGAATATATGATGAGAGCCTTGTCAATCAATTTGGCCCTGGAGAGATTGTGCAAGGCTCGTGGGGGTAGAATTTTTTTCAGTGTGGTCTGTGCTTGTTAACATGAGAGACTGCTTCTACAGGGATGGGATCCACTTAAATAGAAAGGGTGCAAGAATATTTTCTGTTACTATCGAGGCAGTGTTAGGTGGGTTAGGAAACCTTCTAGTTTGAGGGGATTCACAGACTAAAAGATTAATGGTAGCCACAGGCAGAAGCCTAGAGAGCAAGTTTCTGGAGATTTCAAGAGCTGCTGGGAGTCATCATGGAACAAGTAAATACATGGGCTGTGTTAGGGTAACTAAGATTAAGAAAAGTGCATGTATACTTGCATGTACACTAATGCTAGAATTATAGTAAATAAATTTGATTTATTTGAAGTGCTGTTCCAGATATCAAAGGCAGATATTGTTGGGATATCAGAGACATGGTGTCACACAGATATAAGCAGAACAGAATTAGAATTTGAGGAGTACAATGTGTACAGAAAGGACAGACCGGGTAGGAAGTGAGGAGGGTTATGCTGTTAGTTAAGAAACACATATAATCTAAGGAAGTGCATCCTGTAGACACGGATGGACGGTGCAATGTTGAGTCTGTTTGGTGTGACATAAACACTGGGAAATTGAAAATGTAAGTAGGAGTATATTATAGGCCTAATGATGCTGATGAGTACAATGAACAGTTTTTCAGAGAAATAGAATGGGCCAGGAAATCAGAGTGTCTTGTAATGGGTGATTTTAACTTTCCAGATGTTGACTGGACCTTGTGCATTGGTCACTTTCACGCTAGCCAGACTTTTGTATATTTATTCGAGGATTGTTTTCTACAGCAACATGTTTGAGGAGCAACCAGAGGGAGTAATACCCTTGATCTGATTATCAGCAGTGATGATGCATGCATTAGGAATTTTCAGATAAAGGAACCACTAAGTGACAGTGATCAGTGTACTAATATGGGATTTACTTAAAGAAGTAACCACGATTAAGGGTAAAGGGAAGGGTTTTTTTTTTTCCCGTAAAGGTGACTACAGAGTTCTCAGACAGTTTTTAAATTCTGTAGAGTGGGTTCAACTGATGATGTTACCAATGGTGAATTCTAAATGGGAAGCCTTCGGGAATTTAATCTTGGATGCTACTAGGCTTTTCATACCACCTAGAAATACTGTTCAAGGTTCTGGCATAAACGGATGTACACTGAATTAATGAGGCTCGTGGCAGAGAAGAAAAATGCATGGGATACATATAAATTATCAGGCAACACAGAAGCCTACAACAGATATAAGCTAGTATGTAATCAAGTCACAAAGGAGATTAGGCAAATGAAGGCAGATTATGAGAAATCTTTGGCAAAGGATGCAAAGAAAAACAGCAAAGATTTCTTTACTTATGTAAACTCTAGAAGGAAGTGGATGAATCAGATTGGTTCACTTAACACTTAGCATTGATGATCCTGCTCAAGTAGCTGATAAACAATGAGTATTTTGCATCTACATTCACAAAGGAGTTATTCAAGGAGGGGAATGCCAGAAGTTTATCAAACTCAGGAGCTAAGTAATTTTGTAATAACTTACAGCAAAGTGGAGGAGAAATTGTTGAAGTTAAACATAAAAGAGGCATCTCAGGCATATGGAATCTATCCAGTTATAATGAAGGAGGCAGCAAGGGAAGTAAGCAAAATTAGCCATAATTATGAGAGCCTCCTTAGAGTCAGGGGAGGTCTGCATGGAGTGGAGATGTGCAAATGTATCCCCAATTCACAAAGAGGGTTCAAAGGGTAACACAAATAATTATAGACCTGTTAGTTTAACTTCTCTCCCGGGGAAAATAATGGAGTTACGGGTTAAAGAGGTGATACAGGATCACCTAGACATGACAGCAGAAATAGTTCAAACACAGCATGGGTTTGTTGAGGGGAAGTTTTGTCTGACCAATTTGATTGGATACTATGATGAGGTCACAAAGGAACTGGATGCTAAAAATAATTTTGATATCTAATACTTGGATTTCAGCATAGCTTTTGATACAGTTGCACATGGAAGACTGCTGTACAAATTGGAGTGGTATGACATATTTTGTGGTAAGTAATATTTAATAAATAACATAGGAGGCAGAGAAAGCATCAGAATGGGATAGTGTCAGAAAGTAATTAATTATGTTGCTCATTTCTCTAAGAATGGAATGGAAGCTTTTGTTTCACCTGGAGTTTTGCACTGTCCTGATATGCTTTAGCACTTGTGCTTGATCAGGAAATGCAAAGGAAAAACCTCAGTTCCAAATTTGATAATGATTTAGTAAATGTGTGTTACCCATTTTTCAAGTTAGTTTACCTACAGTATGCATTCCACTTGAGGGTTATTATTATTTTTTTAAGAAATTTGTAAGTTTATAAAAATTAAAAAATTATTTACATGAATGTTTTTAAATATTTATTTATTTTTTATTATTCTTTTAAATATAAAATATTAGTTCATTTGACTTTATAGCTGAACAGCAGAGTGGGTTTTTGCCAAAAATAAAATCATACTTAAAAACTCCATTACTTATTTATTTTTCAGTGTAATAATATCATATACATTTTTATATATTAACATCTGTCAATCTTGTTTTAAGAGTGTGCTCTCCTGTTCTGATTTTCGAAACTGTCATAAGTGTAACAAGTTAGGTAATCTAGTAGTGCATTAATTTCAGCACATTCGATTTTTTCTTAAATTAATTGAATTTTTATTTTCTGTGACTAATAGAAGTGAAAAAGTAAATAAACAACTTGTTACCAATTAATTATTAATAATTAAATAATAATATATAAAAATAATTCTTTTCAGTTTGTTGTATATTACCTCACCATTATATTCACTCAACTCAGCTTCATAGTATTTTACTTATTTTCTCCTAGATTTAATAAAAATTGAAATCAGTATTTCACCACTCTTCACTCGTTTAACACAATAAACATATCGCAATACATACCTCACATTGTAATATGAAACCAACATTAGATTTTAATATCAATTGAAATATGCATTTCATGTTTCTGCTTTGATGTATGTTTATTACATAGTAAACAAATGCTATAATTCATTACTTACATGTTTAGTAAATTACTTACAGAAGCAAGCGCATATAAAACTAATTAAACAGTGCCTAGACAAGAATGTTTCTTTTCTGTGTATTTGTCATTATTTCCCATTCAGCAACCAACATGATATCCAGTGCTTTGGCTATAATGTATACAGGGTGTCTCAAAAATATTGGTACAAACATTTAGGGGAGGTAGGTAACATCTAAAGGAATGTGAATCGCATAGGAACCCATAACCGGAAACGTCACGGGAAAGTAGTAGCAGAGGCACAAGAATCAGAAATGACACAAGACAGTAATTAGTGGCAAACATTTATTTGACATAATATTAACAATGGAGTACGAGATGGATGCATTTCATGATGTTACAACAGATGCTCGAAGGTTCCACCATGAGACGCGATGCATGCATGACACCGACGTAGCATGGATTGGCAGACACGGTTGAACACACCTGGAGTTTCTTTGACAGTAGTAGCAGTGCAGACGAGTCTCGCCACGAGATCCATTTCCGTCTCCACAGGCAATTCATACACAATAGATTTGAGGCCCCCCCCCACAGAAAGAAATCAAGGCTCGATAAATCAGGTGAGTGTGGGGGCCAGGCAACGGGTCCACCACGGCCAATCCATCGACGCCCAAAATGCCTGTTCAAATGGTCACGAACACACCTTCTATAATGGGCAGGCGCCCTGTCATGTTGAAACCAAATATTGCGTCTCACATTTACTGGAACATCGTCAAGTAACCCTGGCAGAACTTGTTCGAGAAAGATCCGATATTTAGCGGAGTTCATGTGGGATGGTAACAGGTATGGGCAGACTAAGCAGTCACCGACCATACCTGCCCACACATTTATTGCGAAGCGATGTTGTGCGGCATGGGGGCGCACACCGTATGGATTGTCGTGAGCCCACACATGAGCATTGTGCTGATTGAATAAGCCTTCCTGAGTGAACAAAACATAGGCTGGAAAATTCAAGTCTTGAACACTTTCTTGGAGAAACCACTGTGCAAAAGCCACATGTGCAGGATGATCTTGGGGGGGGGGAGAGCAGTAACTGAATCCTTTGGAGATGAAAGGGGTGTAAGGAATGGTCGTGCCAGACATGCTGTACACTGCAACGAGACACTCCTAAGGCAGAGGCAACGGCACATGTGCTGATAGTAGGATTATTCTGGACAGCATTCAACACACTTTCTTCCATGGCGGGAGTTCGTGTTGAACGTTGTCTGCTTGCACCAATCCTGTTACCTCTAAATGACCCATGATCACACAAATTTTGATGCCATTATGGGTCAAACAGTGGTCCAGTACATGTCTCTCTGGGAAGCGTTCTCCATAAATTCTTTGAGCGGCTCGTCCATTGCCCTTTGCTAATCCATACACCATGTGCATGTCTGCCAGCTCACAGTTCGTATATTGATGCATGCTCTTGTGCGGTGACTACTGCTTGAATGAGTAAACCAGAAATTTTCCCTCTCGCGAACTGATGAACAGTGCCGTCTACCGACTTACAGTGACATTTCCGGTTATGGGTTTCACATTCCTTTAGATGTTACCTATCTTCCCTAAACATTTGTACCAATATTTTTGAGACACCCTGTAGATGAGGCGCCTCTGTAGCCAGGTGGGAAGGAGCAGCAGTGCGTAGCACACGCTTCTTGATTAGCCCGGGGTTCGAGCCTGTCGCCACCAAATACGGAGGATGCGGAAAGGTCAGGGAATGTGCACCGCATATCCCGGAGCAATATGGCCTTAGTTGCTAATGCTCCTAAAAACAAACAAAAACCCTGTAGATAGCTTGTGTGATATGAATGAAAGAGCAAATTACAGTTTGCGTGATTTTAATGAATTTTGGTTTGGTTCCACACAACTTTCTGAAAGAACCAAATATAAAATTTCGCAAAAATCTGTCCATTGGAAGTTGTTGGAGTTGGATGATGTGAGAAGGCAATAGGAATTTTATGCACATGTGAAAACACTTAAAAATGACTATTTTTTTTTTTTAAACACAGTTGTTAGATGATATAGGATTTTAAGAGAATATATCTGCTAACATACATATATACAATTTGTTGATACTGTATTGAAGAACCTGCAGTGTGTGTGTGTTTATATAGCTGAACACACACACTTACACTCAAAAAAAAAAAAAAAAAGTTTAAAATTTTTTTTTTTTTTTTTCCCTTGTTTTTCTGTCATGATACTAAAGTATATCAAAATAAAATTTTGTTTTAGGAACGAGTGATGTGGCAAGTTATTTCAGCAGGCTGCTGACAGAAAATGGAAAGACTTACATTATTAAGAAGTAAGTAATTCAAAGAAATTTATTTCTCAGTTATAATTTTGACTTTATTGTAATTTATCACATTTGGCTATTTTACTTTGCAGTAAAAGTCTTTTTCTATAGTGTGCAATTTCCCCCCCCCCCTAGTGAATGTCACTATGAAACTGTTTTTTGGTTTGTGCAATTTCCCATTTTTTGAATGTTCTTTTCAGATAATTAGTATTAGCATTAGTAGAGGCATATGATGCAAGAAAGCAAGCTTATGCAGCATCAGCCAAAAAAAAAAAAAAAAAACCTCCCATTTCATCCCTCCATTCGTTCCAAATGCACATCTAGCTCAGCCTTAAATTTATTTAGGCTTTTAGCTTCCACGACAAAAGACGAAAGCCTGTTCCACCAATCAACTACCCGCTGGCTAAAGGCAAATTTCCACACATCTATTCTACAACTATCTTTTCTCAGCTCGAAACTGTGCCCCCTCAGGTTCTTAGTATGAGCAAGATGAAGAATCCCATCAACAGTCAGCTTGCTTAACCCATTCAAGGCCTTATACACCTCAATCAGATCACCTTGCAGGTGCCTACTCTCCAGGCACTGCAATTTGCAGAACTTAAGCCTTTCTTGGCAATCTCACCAATTTTCTCACCAATTATGTTGCCCTTCTTTGTACTCGTTTTAGCAGCTCTACATCCTTCCTAAAATGAGGCCTCCAGACCTGTACACAGTACTCTAGGTGTGGCCTGACCATTGTCTTGTATGATGGGATTATCACCTCCCTGTCCCTGCTAGCAAAATTCCTATATAGCATTGCCAAGACTCCACATCCTGCCCTGGCAGCCCCTCTGCACTGCTCAGCAAACTTCATATTTGGCTGCACAATTACCCCCAGGTCTTTTTCACTTTCCACTTCCCTGAGTGTAGTACCACCCAGTTGATACATTTCTCTTTGGTTATTGCTACCCATATGCAGTACTTTGCATTTGTCAATGTTTAACTCCAGTTGCCACTTCTCAGCCCATTTTCCCAATTTGTTTATTATTGTTATGATATATTGTTTATTATTGTTATTTATTAGCATTAACAGGAGCAAATGAAGCAAGAAAGCAAACTTCTACAGCAGCAGCAAAAAAATAGCTAACCAGATTTGCTAAACATTACTTTCTCTTTACAAAACCATGCTGTTTATCCTTCAGAATTCCATTTCTATCTAAATGATCCTGAATTCCATCCTTGATCATTCTTCATGATTTTTCTTACTGCTGAAGTTAGACTGGCCAGTTGATAATTTCCAACTACATTCTTAGAACTGCCTTATGCATTGGAAATACACTGGACGTTTCTAGTCCAACGGAATCTCTCCTGAGTCCAGTGATGCTCTCATTAGCCTAATAGCATTGTATGAGTAGATTTAACAAAAAATTTTCATTGTAAAGGTTAGCTTTATCTTTAGATAAGGATAAAAAAAACCAAAAAAAAAAAACCAAATCCTTTCCATTTCACCTATCCATTCCCTCTAATAGCTTGACTATTTCAACTATCAACCACCTACTGGCTAAAAGTAAACTTCTGCACATTTATTCTGTGACTGTCCTTCCTCAGTTTGAATTTGTGCCCCCCCCAACATGTATAATCTCAGCAAGAGGAAGAATCCTATCAGCATTGATCTTGCTCAGTCCATTGAAAGCCTTAAACATTTCAAACAGATCACCTTTTAGGTGCCTAGTGTCTAGATGCTGCAATTTCCAGACGTGAAGCCTTTCTTGATGATATCACTCCTTTGTTTCCCTCATCAGTCTCATTGCCCTTCTCTGTACTCATTCCGTTAGTTTTATATCTTTCCTAAAACGAGGCCTCCAGACCTGTATGCAGTACTCAAGTTGTGGCTTGACCATTGCCTTATACAATGATTAAGTGCTTCCTTATCCCTGCTAGCTGAAATTGCAGAATTTGCTGAAATTGCAGCCAAATTGGCAGCAACTCTGAATAACCCTTGCCCATTTGTCCCTTGATCATTCTTCTATACAGCGTACTAGTAAATAATATGAAAGAAACTGTTTTCCCAGTGGCAGTATTCATAGCATGGCAAGCTTCAAACAAGTTACACCAGATTAAGCCTGTAATTGAACAATGGCAGTCAAATCCACACAGGAATTGTAAAGAGGATGACAGTCCTTTCAGCTCCACTCCTCATTATATACAGTCTTTTTACATATTCATTTTTTCTAAGGGAAGATGACTGTACTATATGTGAGCACTGTGACACCATCTTAACCATAAAACACATTTTATTGACTATCCTAATTTTTTTAAAATGAATTTGTTTTAGCACTTTTAGCCATATGACTGAGCCTTACATTCTCTTTGAGATTTTGTGACAAAGGCACTGTCTGAAATTTTTCAGTTTTTAGGATGTATAAACTTAAATAAATATTTTTATATATTTTTTATAGAAATCATATATGCTTATAGTTCTTTACTTGTTTTTAGATATGCTATTTTTTATTTATTTTTTATTTTTGTTATTGAATTTTAATGTTTTTGATTCTTGGACCTGGTGTGCCATGACCTAAGTTAGCTGTGCACTTAAAAATCAAATCAATTAAAACCTTTTTGTTTCAATATTCTCACCAATTTCTAGAATCATATGCATTGTCAAGTATTGAGGGTTTATTGTATAAAATATATATATAAATTAAAAAAAAAAAAGACCCTAACAAAGAATCTTAATATATGATAAAAATTATATGTTCCAGGTCCTGTCTTGGAATCTCCTCAGTAGGATACCCAGTGTTTTGAATGTAGAATTTCTCACCTTGCAGAGTTTCTCAACATTTTAAAACCATCAGTCAAGTGTTTTTAATTTAATTTTAATGGTTAGTTCTGACCTCATGCCTTTCACAACACTTGAGACTTTCGTTATTTTCTCAAGAGTAATGAATTTTCAACAGTGTACTTCTCTCATAAAGGCATTTCTTTTGACAACTTCTATGTTAATACTGATATAGCAGTTGTAAAAGCATTGCAGTAGTATGTAAGGTGAAGTGGCAGTACCACTGAAACAGTTGCTTTTGTTGTATTTGAAATACTGTTTTTGTTGCTGTATTTGTGACTCTACTCAGCTGGTAAAACATAAAGGATTCTGGCATTAGCTGCCATCTACAAGATTAACCCCTAAACTCCTTATGTGGTTCAGGTCTGTTGATTTAGAAATCAGGGAAGAAACACCTCTTCAGTGTTTTGTTCCATGAACCCTTGTCAAATACATATGCTACAATGGGTAGTGTTATTCAGAAAGTGTACGCACATTGTTGTCTGGTAAAACATGACATATATAGAACACAGCAATATTTTGATTGTGTATAGCAGTGGTCTCAAACTCAAATTGCATGCGGGCCGAATGCATGATCTGAAAGCAGCTGACGGGCCGGATTTTTTTTAAAACAAAATGAAAGTGAATATAAGCACCGTATTTACAACTAATACATAATTGAAATGTATTTGCAGGCCGTGTAAAATGCTTCGGGGGTCGGATGCGGCCCATGGGCCGCCAGTTTGAGACCACTGGTGTACAGTACATGGTGTTTAACTTAATTTTTTTTTGTAGTTGTATATTATTTTTTTTATTGTGATAATTCTCTCTCTCCCTCTCCCTCCTTCCCCATGATTTTAGTATCAGAACGTTCCTGTCATTAACGTGGTGTTACCTTACATCATTGATTGGGGGGGGGGGTATTTGGAATATCTGTTGCAAGATCTGCATATTGATGCTGTATGGTGGCTAAGCAGCTGATGAGACCTGGTAATCCTCCCTTCTTCACCGGTTATTATACTCTGCTAGTTATTATGTGATATAATTGCTTGTAGATACTTTATAAACAGTATCTAAGGCATGAATGACTGAATCTTATGTGACATTGACCATCACTCCTGTTTTGTACAGCATGCAGTGACAACTTCAACTGGGGCAGGTTTATGCTTTTGGCACTGTGTAAGTTTCTGTGGTAATAAAATTAATAATATTAACCTTGATTTATTTTTATAAGATAGCTATGTGCATCTTATGATTACTACAGCTGTAATAACATAAGAATTTGTTACTTTTTATAGTTGTGAGACTGCACTTCCTTGTAAGGCTTTTGATTCTTTTCATACTTTGACAATAAATGATATAATGGGTTGGCTGGATGGCCTTTTAGCAGCACTAGATTGTTACACATGGATATTTGGAGAGAACCTGCTTCAACCATCCGATATTTTTACAGGTAAGTTACATAGAAACAAATAAAAGAATATTACACATTTTATATGATGACATAAAATAATTTGTTTAGATATACTGAAATACTTTGCACTGGCAACACACTTGAAAAAAGTGATTGCTGACCTATGAACTCAGAGATGGCACTGAAAGAAGAAGATACTGAACTAACTATTAATATTTTTATTTAGTCAATTTTGTAATTGTCTAACAAATGAAAGCAAATTTTTGTATTTTACAATAAAGTGTTTTTTTTTTTTTTTTTTTTTTTTAAATTCTGTGATTTAGTATTAGTATTAGCCATGCAGTGTAAGGAAGCCTCAGGCTTTTGTACCACTGGCCAAAAAAAAGAAGATAAGAAAATAAAAATTATGAACTTTCCTCTCCCCCTCACATAAGTAACTGTCCAGTTGACCTTTGAATTTCTTCAAACTGTCAGCCTCAACTACCTACACAGGTTAAATCTTTTCCCCTCTTAAATTGAATTTATGGCCCCTAGTTTTGGAATTCTTTATAACATTGAAAATTTTGCCTTTATTCATTTTTAATAACTCCTCTCAGACCCTTATAAACTTCGATCCGGTCCCCTCTAAGATGCTTGTTTGCCAAGTTCTATAGCCTGCGTAATTGAAGTCTTTTCCTATATAGTTGCCCTTTTGCTGTCCTTACAATGCGAGTCATCCTCCTTTGGACGCTTTCAAACAGCTCAATGTCTTTTTTTTTTTTTTTTTTTTTTTTTTTTTCAGATGAGATCCCCATACTTGGACACAGTATTCTAATGGACTTTTATATTTGCTTCATACAGTGATACTATGACCTCCCTATCTCTACAGGATATTGTCCGATAATCATCGACAGTATACCTTGGGCTTTTCTGGCCTGTTTACACTGCTCAGAAAACTTTCCCATCTGCCCTTATTGTTACTCCCAGATCCCTTTTTTACTCTCCTGTTTATAATTCAACCCCATGAAATGTAAAAGCTATTTTTAGGTTCTATTAGCCAGTGTACGACTTTGCTTTTTGATGCATTAAAACATATGCCACTTTTCAGACCATTTCTGAACCCATCTAGTCATCCTGAAGAAGCGCTGCTTGGCGCTGATCATTAATGACTCTCCCAATCTTTACGTCATCTGCAAATTTTGGTATCATACCCTTTATCCCTTTGTCGATGTCATTTATGAAAATCAGAAACAGCAGTGGTCGAATAACTGATCCTTCTGACTTTACACTAATCTGAAGAATATCCATTAATCACCATCCTATTCTTCCTGCCCTCCATCTACCCTGCAATCCATTTTAGGATCTTTCCAGTGATTCCAACATGTTCCCTTCTCTTCCCCTAACTAGCAGTTTCCCTGAACCCTTAAGGTATTCTCAATGATACTGCCAAAAAACCCTTCTGCTACAGCCAATAAAAATTCCCCGCCCTTTCTGGAGCTTTGCAGAGTCCCTCAAGCTTTGAGTTAATTCACAATATAATCATATAATCCTTCCTATTTCAGCATGTAATCCCTATTGGGTCTGGGCAGAATTTCAGACACATTCTGATCTAACTTCTGGCATTTTTTCAGCACGGATCTATATTTTTCCAACAAATAGGCAAGTCATATTTTTTTAATGTTGTTAGTTGTTAGTTCTGACATGACTAATAATGCTCTCTTTGCCCCTTTTAAAATCAAGCACACCCTTGTTATGGTCCACCTATCTTTATTACAAAAAATGCTACCTATTTCCTTGACAATAGAATCTCCCATAAAAGTAAATTTCCTTCAACCAGAGCAGTATGCACTTGGCTATTCTTTTCTTGTTGGATAACAAGATAATTAAGTCCCTGACGTTCTCCCAGTTACATTTTTTTCTAGGGCAAGCACCCATTTCTTCAGTGACTCAAATTCTTCTTGTAATGTACAAGGTTTTAATTTCAGATTGGTATTGCATCAGGTGCAAAGAAAACGCTTGTCAGTTGATCTTGGTTTTTCTTTTAGACTGACCTTTGAATGTATGCTAAAGGCTGTATAGGCAATGAACTCATGACTCACACCAAAGATTTCTCTCTGTGTCATGATGTCCTTGGACTTGGTATTGAAAGTAGATCTTATAACAGCCATTATTTAGGTAAAATTTGAACTTAAAAAAAATTACAAAATTTAAATTTACAATACAGCCACTCCCCAGCTTACGTAATACTCGACTTACGGAAATTAGATTTTACGTAAGTTTTTGCCGGCTGGCGCAACTTTAAAAAAAAAAAAAAAATTGTGGAAACGTATTTTGCATCTTGTAGGAATAAATGGTTCACATTACAATATCGTAATGCGAACCCAATAACGCATTGTTTTTTGATAATTTGTTCCAAGACCTCGGAAGTTGAAATTTTCACTATATAACTAAGCTGTTTATCTCTCTAAAAGGTCATATTTGTAATGGAGATTGCACTACACTTTCATCGTTACATATGTTCTGTTATACGAATAAATTTTGAATGCCTTTGTGATAGTTTTCTGAAACACATTTCTGGAGGTCACAACCATAAAACAACAAAAAGAATATGCACTTTCCGGTTTATTGGGCTTTTCTGTTAGCGCAATCTATTATAAATGGATATTAAAATCGATCTTATTGCATTTGCAAAATTCCCAATAACTGGACAGACATACCGATAACTGGAATTCTGTGGGTTTTTACAAAAAGTTGCAGTATTATGGTGAAATGAGTTCCCCTTCACTGAACTCTTCAATCATATAAAAAACATAAATAAATTTTCAGAATCTTTTCTTCATTCCTATTTACTTATTACAGTGGTGAAGGGAAATGGACCAATGGAAAGGGCAAGTGCTGGCAGTGCTGGGAAACAAAACGAAATTGATTTAGAAATGAAGATGATTAATTAGGAAGTATGAAGCAAGTTAAAGTTTGTCATCTATTGCATGGAATTAGGTCTCGTTGCTTCAACAGTGAATTCTATTTTAAGGGACAGTGTGCATATAAAATAACATGTTAAAGGATCAATGCATTTAAGATCAGCAGTGATCACAAAATAGCATTCAGGTGCTATATCGAAGGTGGAAAAGCTATTAATAATATGGATGGAAAATCAGATTCAGAAGCAAGTGCCCCTGACTCCGATGGCCATTCAAGCAAAAGCAAGAAGTATTTATGAAGATACAGTATTAAGGATAAGTATGGCAAACCCCAAGCCAAGTTCATGGCAAGCAACGGGTGGTTTTATAGGTTCAAGCATTGCGCTGGTCTCCAAAACATTAAAGTATGCGGTGAAGTCGCCAGTGCCAATTCTGCAGCTGCAGAGAAATTTTGTAATGTTTTGGAAAAAACTCCTCCTAAATCTTGACAGCTCTTAACTTCCACAGCAGCATGCTTATCAGCCGGAGATTTAATTCTAGCAATGATGCTCGAAAGGTAAAACTTGCTGACGTTATGCCTATCTCCTCTCTCTTTTTGAAATTTTTGTAAATTTTTATACTTTTTCATTTTTCCTGCGCATGAGATAAAAAAGAAAAATTTAATAAATAATTCTAACTACATGTTTGCTGAACATTTCTTTTTTGCTTCAATCAAATTTGCGAGTGCTGCATAAGCATTTAGGGAAATTCTGACATGTAGAGTTCCACGGAATGCAGCCCTTACGTAAGCCAAGGAGTGACTGCATATATGTTTATTAATATATTTAATTGATTAATTTTAGTTAATTAATAAATTGTTAATAAATCTATATATATATATTAATTTAATGTTATATAATTTTATTTCATGCAAGGAAAATGTTCTGTTATAACTGCAAGTGATAAAAAAGAAATATTAAAATTTTATTACGGCATGCTATAAAAGTTGTATACAACAGTGAATTTCTGTGTGTCTAATGTAATTTAATTTTAAATATATATTATTTGTGTAATGGCCACCCAGAAGTTCAATTGGCAAGTTAATGTCAACGGTGATATTGGGTGGGAACCCAAATAAATCAACAAAATGCTGCTGCTGGAGGTATTGCAAATTCTGAAGAAATATTTCCACCCTTAACAAAGTTACATGATTTACAGACTGTACAGTTTGCAAAATTCCTTCTGATGATGTGGATCATTGGAAGGAGTTTTGCTAATAGTTGTTATTAGCATTAGCATTAGTAGAGGCATTTGATGCAAGAAAGCAAGCTTATGCAGCATCAGCCAAAAAAAAAAAAAAAAAAAAAACCCACTTCCACTTCACCCCTCTGTTCGTTCAAAATACCTGTCCAGCTGAGCCTTAAACTTATTAGGCTATCAACCTCCACTACAAGGGATGGAAGTCTGTTCCACCAACCAACCAACCACCCGCTGGCTAAAGGCAAATTTCCGCACGTCTATCCTACATCTGTCTTTCCTCAATTTGAATTTATGCCCTCTCAGGTGATTATTCTGAGCTAGAGGAAGAATCCCATCAGCATTGAGCATGCTCAAACCATTCAAGGCTTTATACACCTCTATCAGATCACCTCGCTGGTGCCTAGTCTCCAGACACTGTAATTTGCAAAACTTAAGCCTTTCTTCGTAAGAGCACCCCTTTGTTCCATTCACTAATCTTGTTGCCCTTCTCTGTACTCGTTCCAGCAGCTCTACATCCTTCTTGAAATGAGGCCTCCAGACCTGTATTAGAGATGTGGTGTTATTTTTTTGATCATATTCAATGATTAGGGTGCCTCGATGGGCAGGAGCAGCAGTGCATTGCACATGCTTCTTGATTAGATTGGGGTTCGAGCCTGTGACCACAAAATATGGAGGATGCGGAAAGGTCAGGGAATGATCACTGCATATCCACGGAGCAATATGGCTTTAGTTGTTAATGCTCCTAAAAACCAAACAACACAACACAATATAACATAACATTCAATGATTAGGCAATATTTTGTGTTACTAGATGTTAGTAGGTATATGTTATTGGTAATTCATGCTTATTGGATCATCAAAAACCTGCATTGGGGAAGGGTGACACGTGTGGAAAATGATACAAGTGTTATGATAGGGACACTGCTGTTGGCGAAGCTAGTTAGTTTGTCCATGCTCGTTTTACACTGAAACATGTTGAAACATGTTACACTGAAAAAATGTTCCTAAAACTCATTCTGAACAACATTCCATTGGTATGTTATTCAGAATGAGCAAAGCAATGGTTCCAATAAGATGGTTACCACATTTACCTTTCTACAAAATTCATCATTCTTTAAATAAGGCATTCTTAAACAAGCAGATTGAATGGTGAGTATCCATCAAATAAACACTCTCACCAGTAGTGACCTCACTACTCTTGACATCTTTCTTTTAGAGGTAGTTAATTGCAGTTAATTGTCTGTATACAACTTTGAAGAAATAATGCAATTAAAATAGAAAATTGAATCTCACTGATCCAATATCAGTGAGATATTGGATCAGTGAGTAAAGTCCCCAAACATTCGTAAGAGATATGTTCCAGGACTTCTTACATAAGTCGAGTTTTACATAACATGTAGTTATATGCAAGGCCTTAATAACCATTATCTTCTGTGGTGAAATCAAAAACTGGACGAATGTGGACAAATTATTGAAAAATTACTTAACTAATACAATTTTATAACTCAATAATGGAGCTTGCACAGAATATCTATAGGATATATTTTAGCTGTAGACATTTCTTTCTGTCATACATCCTTTATTTGGATAGTCTATTTATAGCAGACCTCAGGTAGTGACAGCTAACTTGTGATATGCCACAACTACCTTATGATATGTCTTTTTCCTGATATGGCTTGTCCTGAGGGCTTAGTTTTTATTTTTTGTATTCTTCTTGGTCTTGCAGGGCAAGACTTCATTGGACTGTCGCATTCTTAGACAGTGTATTTTGAATTTGTTGCCTCTCCAAATTTTTTTGAAGTGGGGATCCTGTAAGTGGAAGAAGAGGAATGGAACTGGGAGAGTGCAGTGTTTTCAAGCTTAAGTTTCCTCCTTGGTCTTTATCTCAGGTTTTGGCGGAGAGAGAGTTGTTGGGAAGGAGTGGGGGGGGGGGGGGGGTTATGGTTGCTTCAGGTGATCCACGTTGCTTCGAAAATCATCTATAGATTTAGTGTAACCATACTGTAGATTTAGTGTAACCAGACAGTCTAATGGCATTCACTTTAGGCCTGTCATTTCTGTTATTCAATTCATTTCTGTTATTTTTTCTATAATTTATTTTCTTAACTTGCAATATCTTGTTGTAAAGTATTTATAGTCCTTCAGGGCTTTGGCATCTCATTATAACCTAGTTTTTTAATTACCTTTAAATAGTTTTTGGTTTATTAGGCCGAGTCTGTTTTACAGTTCAAGATTGTTAACTCATCAGATTACTTCATAATATTACACGTTCTCTAATGTGTTTATAGGCAGTGTGGGTTGGCTTGTGTAAGGGAAATTGTTAATCAGGACACTTACTTGTAACTAACTGGTCAGAGGAGCTTGCATAAAAAAAAAAAAAAAATTGGTTGTATTTTTATATAAATTGTATAAGAAATTATGAATTTTTTTTTTTTTTTTTTTTTTTTTTACAACATTTGGATGTCTAGACATTGGTTTGTTCTGAGTGCTTCTCCTGTGGCAAATATTATGATTGAAGTCCAGAAAATTTTATGGATTGACTGTCAGTTGCTTCCAGAAGCAGTAGACAGTCAATCCATAAAATCTTTCTTTTGGCTGCACAGTTGAAACCAAGGATATGCAATGGTAAGTTACTGACTTGATTTGCTGATTTTTCCATGTTATTTGGGGACCTAAATATAGACTTTGTTGGTGGCTGGATATGGTGCCACTGTTAATACTTGTAGTGGCATGAATATCCTATATGTAGAAGAATGCAGATACAGTGGAACCCTGATTGTCCATATGCTCCTTTCTTATCTATTTATTTTTTAATATTGAAATTTTTTGTCTTGTTAATATCATTATATATTTGCTTTATATTTTTATTAGATCCTAGCAGATAGTTGGATATCAGATTGTTATAATGGGCATAACAATACAGATTTTAGTATTTATTTGTATTTATGAATGGGTATATTTATTTGTAAATATACCCAAGGTATATTTGTGTGATCACATCCTGTGATAATTTTTAATTGAAACAATAGTGAAGTGTCACATTATTTTATTGGAAACATTTTGATGTTTGCATGCCACAATGTCTGACTGAATGAAGACTAAAAAAAAAAAAAAAAAAAAAAAAAAGTAGGTGGTGTTTTAGAGGACTAAGATGCTGTTTGCCATTTGCAGATTGTTCATATGAAATGCAAATAGATGATAGTACAGTAATTGCACCAGCACAACAGGAAAACATATTCCATAATCGGAAAAACTGATGGGAACAGTCGCTGCAACATCAGACTGGAAGTGCAAGCCCATACGTATGTGGCTTCTCAAATGCAGTCCACCTTCTGTATTGTAATAAAGATATTACAAGAAATTTCAGAAATGCATGGTGTTTATAAATCAGGTGGTTGCTGTATATCAGTAATAAATGATTTATTATTATATGATAGTAAACTTTGAAATTGTTGGAGATTGTAGAAAAACTAGATGGCTACATTTTGGAACTTTTTTTTTAATCAAGTTTCTTAATTTAACTTTTTTCAAATTTTGAGAATTTATTTTTGCAGTATGACTACTTTTTCATTTATTATTGCAGATGACCTGAGAAAAAGACCTCAAGACACAAAGAGCACTAATTTATTTAACAGTTTGATATTTTTTCTAAGAAAGATTTCAAAACAGAACATCAGCTCCATTTTAAATTCTTTTATAAGTATTAACAGCAAAGCGGAATATTTTTATTCTTTAAAGGAAGTGGCAGATTTTAATCGGTGAGATCATTCTAAGAAATCTATAGTTTCACAGATTTTATATTTTATTTTTTATATATTTAACAAATCTATAGTTTCTTTAATTTTTATTTTCTATCTGTGAATTTATATACTGTCTCTTTAGAAGCAGTGCATTACATCTAATACAGGTGATGAATTTATTAACCATCTTGCATGTAAACATATGCTACTAATTGAAGTTTTATATTTTAATATCAGACCTGAATAATACCCATTTCTTTTTTATCATCAGATTCCTTCAAAGCATTGTTATAATTTAACTATCTTAGAATTTTTTTATAGAAAGCATTTTTTTTTAAATTCATGAAATAATATTTTCATTTGGATTATTGGTACTAAATTTATAATTAACCCCTTTAACCCCAAAGATCATGGCAGCCAGCAGTGTGCAACAGAAAATATTAATTTTGAAAGATTACAACAAAAATGAAACTAAAGTACAGAGAAATTCTGCACACAGTTTCACTTCATATGCTTTTTCAGTGTGTGGAAAGAATGTGCCAAGACCTCTCTATAGCTTTATGGTGAAGAATCTGTTTTTTTGGACACACCTAAAACTAGATGGCTACATTTTACATTTTTTTTAAAATCAAGTTTCTCAATTTAACTTTTTTAAAATTTTGAAAATTGTTATAATATAGTTTCTCTCCATCTTTTTTACAAAAAAAAAAAAAAAAAAAGGAGTAAGACTGTTAAATTCAGATATTTTAAAAATTCAGTCTGCTTATTTTTATTAATAACACAATAGGCCATCAGGTATTGCTAATCTGTGCATTACATGTGTGGAAGTTGAAATGTAGGGAAACAGCATATTTTTCTGTAATATTAGAATGTCCTTTAATTTTACTTCTATTTTATGAAGGTAATTAACAATGTCCTTTAGTAAGGTGACAAAGAAATATGATGTAACATTTTAGAAAATGTATATGCATGTTTTTCCCCATACTGTAAAATCTGTAGTGAAATGGGAAAAAAATACATATGATTAATGAATCAAAAAGACAGCCATCAGTGTTAGTGAAGCGGCAAACAAAATTATGAGTGCAGAAGTTAAAAAACAGCAGTCATTGTTAGTGAAATTACACAGAAAGGAAAAGAAAGAGTAGGTGATGATTCTGAAAAATGTGACATTTTTGATGGTTGCAGATGACAGTAGTCAGTGATTCCATTAGCCATACCACTTTTTTATAGAAATGGACAGGTCTCTGACACTTTGAAGGTTCAAATTCAGAAATGGCTGATTTCAGATTGTAGTTTGCACACCTAGAAATCAGTGTTTCAGTGTTAGGGAGAAAGAATGGGTCAGCATCAAGACTTTGAATATGGAATAATTGTTGGGCAAGATGTGCAGGTGCAAGTATCTCAACAACAGCCACCATGGTTAAGTGCTCCCATTCTGTGATGTCACAAGTATCTCAACTGGCTGAACAGCAGTCAAACAACCAGCTAAAGGTCACATGTGGGATGGTCAATGTCCGTGATGATTATTGGTGTTTTCACGTGACACAGCAGTGACCAAGCACAGTTCCTTGCCATATCTAAAAATTTCATTACTTCATAGAGCATGTCCTTCCTACCTTTTCTTACTACTGAATGCATCATGAATTGTCAAAATAATTGAGCAAACATGCCTGCAAAAAGATCTAAAACTCTTAAACACTTCCTTATCATTTTACAAATATGCATGGTGTCAGTTCCAATCTCAATGATGACAATCTCCACTTACAGTCTGCCAAACTCCCATGTACTTTTTCTGACATAATCCCAGTTATCGGTTGATTCAACCATGCTCGTCTCAGTTTTCCAAATTATTCACTTTATGATTCCTTTCGCTTCAGAGGTGGTGCTTATGCATATGTCCTTTCTGATATTCCATGTCAGAGACTTAGTAAGTTGGAATCTCCTCTTTTCGATCTTCTCTGGCTTAAAATCTCTCTACCACATTCTGTAAATTTCATCTGTTGCCTCTATCTTTCTCCCAACTCCACTAATCTCTTGGAACTCTGACTTCCTGCCTTTAAAACTTAACTTACTCCAGTCCAATTTTCTTAACAGCGAGGTAGTTTTCCTTAGTGATTGTAATGTACACAACTCCAGCTGGCTCCTGTTTTCTAGTTACATGGACCAAGCTGGTCGAGATGCTGAGGCTTTTACAATTACTAATGACCTCACACAGATGGTTTCACCTACCAGAATACCAGACAATCCTAACCACACAGCCAACGACTAGATCTTTTTCTCACAAATGACCCATCTAAATACCAGTCAAGGTGAGTAGACCTGTAGGCACTTCAGATCTCAACTTGGCGATGGTCTCTTCTCCATTGGAGCCTTTCTCTTGTTGCCATTCTCAACCTTGTGTTGTTTGACATTACAAGAATGCAGCATGGGATGATCTGCGAGATTTCTTCTTTTCCTTGGTCGGAGTACTGTTTGAAATCTTCTTGACACTTGTTCAGTTCGTATCAGTGAAATTATTCTTGTAGATATGAAATCCTTTATTTCCCACCTCACCTTAAAATCTCATCCTTTATCTAAGCTTTTATTTTCCAATAAATGTACTAAGGCTGTTCATGATAAGAATACTGCTTATTGCAATTGACTTGTATCCAAATCACCAGGTTCATTTTCTGCCCTCATCAAAGCTCGCAACAATATAAAACAGTTATTAATCAGTCCCAGCTAATTTCAAACAGGCTAAGAGCAGAAAACTTGTTTCTTGTCCAAATGGTAGTCCAGCATTCTGGTCTATTGCCAAAACTATTTGCGGCATCTTTTGTCCATCCCTATTTTCACATCAATCAAAACCAGATAGTTCTATTGCCACTCCAAAGATGAAGCTGACCTGCTGACATACTATTTTTTTCCTAACACGTGTATTGATGATCTTGGTAAATCGCCTCCTACCATTTCCAGTACACTCCATTTAATGTTTGCTGTGGCCTTCTGTCAGAAGAGTTTTTGAACAGTCTTAATGCTAAGAAAGCTCCAGATCCTAATGTTATTTCTCCACTTTTTCTCAAAACCTGTGCTCCAGTTCTGTATGTTACCATTTTCTCTCTTTCTTATTCCAAAAGTGTTTTTCCTTCTGCTTGGAAATTTGCTCATATCCAGCCAGTTCCTAAAAACGATGACAAATCACTCCCAATCAATTATCGTCCCATTGCACTTCTACTCTCTCTAAAGTAATGGAAAAATAAAATTAACTGCCAACTTTTAAACTATCTAGAAACCTTCCATCTGATCAATGATCGAATTGCCATTATGGATGCATTCAGTGTTGGTCCACTTGGTGTCCACTGGTGATATTGTGACTCATGTTACCCCTCTATGGACAAATTCAATGGAAAATTTTGGTGAAACTTAAGCTGTTGCTTTTGACGTTTCAAAGATTTTTGATCGTGTTTGGCATAAGTTCCGGCGTCTCCGTAGCCAGGTGGGCAGGAGCAGTAGTGCATAGCACATGCTTCTTGATTAGACCGGGGTTCGAGCCCGTGAGCCACCAAATATGGAGGATGCGGAAAGGTCAGGGAATGACCACCGCATATCCCCGGAGCAATATGGCCTTAGTTGATAATGCTCCTAAAAACCAAAATAACAACAATAACAACAGCATAAGTTCCATCTTATGGTTCCCCAACTCTTTTTTGTAATTGCATATCAACTTTTCTCTCTGACCAATTAATGCAGGTAATGGTAGATGGTTCTCTATCTTTTAACTTCTCCACTAATGCTGGTGTTTCTTAAGGTTCAGTTCTTTCTCCCACTCTTTTCCTCTTGTATATTAATGATCTTCTTCCATCGACTGGAAATCCTATCCATAGTTTTATTGATGATAGCACATTGCATTCCACCTTCCAGTTTGAGAAGGTGCAATGCAATGTGCTTCCTTGCCCTGCTCAAACAACTTCAACTTCTCGATTATCCACTACCAATTCCTTAAATGCCGATCTCCAGCTAATTTTCTAGTGGAGCAAAGAAATCTTAGTTGATTTCACATCCTTCTAAAACTCAGTCATAACTTATATCTCTCAAAAAGGATTATTCTGCTCCTATGCTTATATTTGATGACACTGATTTTTAGGCAAGATCTTATATCTCTGTTGGGGATTACCATGATCTCTAATCTCTCTTGACATAAGCACATTACAAACATTGCTTCCTCTGCATATAAAAAAACTAGGCTTTCTCTTGTGCTCTTTGTGTTACTTTTCTTCTAAACAGCTGTTCACCCTGTACAAATCTGCCCTATCATGGAATAATATTTCCCCATGGGGCTTCCAAAACCTCTCTCAGGCTTTTAGATTCCATTAAAAAGAGGGCAGTTAGGATAATTAATGACATCTCTTACACACTCTCTCCACTTTCTGTCTCATGGATGTTCTGTGTCTGCTGTATGCCTTTCATATAGATACTTCCATGGGTACTGTTCTTCTGAATTGGCTTCGATAATTCCTGCTCTCTCTTCCAAATCAGTCTGAACACATGCCACAACCAGTCAACATTCCTTTACTGTCCAACTTCAAACTCACAACTAACTTTTCTTTTTCCTCATTTATTCATTCAATTTCCGTTTTCTGGAAGAAACTGCCTTCATACATATTTCCTGATAATTACAACGTATAGAAATTTTATTTTAACTTCAACTAATATCTTCTTTCATCTTCTTAACCTTTCATGCATGGTACTAAATACTATAGGTTCTAATACCTCTTGTGTTTGTGGTTTTCATTAAAAAAAATAAATAATAAAAAATTAAAGTCATAGCTAAGAAATCAAAACTGAACTTTAGAGGCTTCTTGTCATTTATCTTATAAACAGCCATTCACACTTTCTGAACTGCAGGAATCCTAATATACCTGAACAAAAAGTGTACTGCTGGTCTTGATGGGATGTGCTACATCATGATCAACAGCTAATTCAGAAATCTTTATCTTCACTGTTGAACTTCTTTCAATTGGATCTTCTCTGAATCTACATTTTCTAATGGCAGTGTTCCTGTGTAATAGCAATCCCAAAACTGGGAAAAGATGATTCTGTTCCTCACAATTATTGACCAGTTTCTCTTACCAGCTGAGTAAAAGTAAAAAAAAAAAAAAAAAAATCAATCAATCAATCAATCAATCAATAAATAAATAAATGTGCCAACGACTAACCTGATACCTTGAGTTGCAAAATGTGATCAACAATAATCAGTTTGGCTTTCAGAAAAATAGATAATTTTTAGATCTCATGGTAATGGCTGAATCAAACATCAGAAATGCATTTATTGGAAATCAACATCAAATCATGTTTTGCTTTGATTTAGGGAAAGCGTTTGATACCACATGGTGCTATAGCATCTTAAGAAATCTCTATTCTATTGATGTGAGAAGTCATTTGCCATAATTTTTTGAAAACTTCCTTCTACATCGGTTCTTCTGGTTATCTACCAGAAGATTCTCTCTCTCTCTCTCTCTCTCTCTCTCTCTCAGATTTATACACAAGAAGAGAAGTTTCACAAGGCTCTGTTCACAGTTCCACTAAATTTGCAGTATCAAGAAATAATATTACACACAGTATTCCAGGTACTGTTGATTCATATCTGTGTGCTGATGATCTTACCATATCCTCTCATACCAGAACATGAACCACATTGTGAAGGTCGTGCAAATCTCAGTAAAGAACATTTAAATGTGGATGACAGAATGGATACAGATTATTTCACCAGAAATCTATGCCATACATTTCTGCACCTAGAGCAAGGTACATTCAGAATCCTACAATTACCTAACCACCCTTTGCCAGTAGTCAAGAGTATTCATATCCTTGGTCTACTATATGGCAACAAGCTAAACTTCCAAAAGCATGTTAAATAGCTATGGACAACTCACACAAAAAAAAAATAATAATAAATAAATAAAATAAATAATATACTGAATTAGGTCTCATCTAGATTAATGAGCACCTGTGTATGATTCTACTAGGAAAAGTACCTTGGCACATCTTGCCCCTATCCAATATTTTGTTCTTAAGATTGCCCTAGGTGCATACAGAATGTCTCCAGTTCAAAGTCTGTATGTTCAAGTTCATGAACTTATCATGAACTCAGTATCAGAAGAAAAAAGTTACTGCTTAATGCAGCTGAAATTAAAAGCCTCCCCACCTATCCTTATTGACCTCTACTATGGGATGCACAGTGGCCAAACCATTATAGCAACAATCCCAGAGCAAATCAGTCTCCTGGTATCAGATTACAGGTAATGTAGAATGCTGAATGTTCACTTGCACAATATCCTTAAAGACTTCTCAGATCTGGATCCTGTGGATTACTTTCACACTTCCTTGTGACGATTACTTTCAGCAATGCAGAAAAGATGCTATAGCAAATGTCAATGTTCAGCAATTGCAACTTCTCACATAGAAAATTATTCCCGCTTTACTAAGATCTGTGTGATATGGTGCATTATAACCATAGTTGTTTTTGTGCCATAAAAAAACCAAAAACCAAACCATAAAAACATAGATCTGTGTCAATAGTTCAAAGTCTAGCAGTGAAGTGGATGCAGCTGCTGTCTTCCCTCATGCAACTCTTTCTGTTTCACTTCCATCTGAGTGCAATAGTTATACTACTAAGTTACATGCCATTAAGCTTTTCCTAGGAAGTATTTCATGCCTGTCATCAACAAAAGCATATTTTTCAAAGTTGTTTTTTAAAGCTGAGAGAGAACATTCATAGAGTGCTCTTTCAGCTTTGAAAACAACTTCTCATATAAGAATCCTTTATTAAAGTATGTGAGACATGAGCTGATACATCCCCACGAGAATCAGCAAATAGTTATTTTCTGTTGGATTATGGGCCACACTGGAATTCCAGGAAATGAATGAGTAGATCATGCTGCAAAATATCCCTCCAGAACAACCTCAAAAAATAGTTGCATATACTGGACAGTTTTTGGACACTTATTTGTAAAATTCACTCGAATAACAAGTTGTTTAAATTCAAACCTGAAAAGATGTGCCACAAGAAGTCACATCTTTTATGACAGTGTAAAATTGAGAAAACTGATTTTTGTCAAACTCACAAAAATAGTGTGCCTAGAGGAGCCCAAGTTGTAGGAACTAACAAAAAAAAAAAAAAAAAAAAAACGTAATAATACTAATAAACCCAAACTTGTGAATCCCAATAGTCAAAGTGTTTGTAAATCTGAAACTCGTAAAGAAGATATATCAGATTGAACGTATCTTATCCAATGGAACTGGTAGATACAGGATGAGTGGTATGCGTCAGAAGATTTTTCCTGCAGATAAGGAAAAAATCTTCTGGCAAAATCTTGAAAAGCATGAAATGTTTGACAACTCTACAGTATCTTGTTTTTACACCTGGGAAGGAGTCATGGATCATGGACAGAGCCGGATTTAAACTTGTTGTTATAGCACTAAGCTATAACGTGAGGCCCTTCTCTCTTACTGTTTCACCTGTGACAGTATTAAAAAAGTTTTTTTTTAAGATGAAGTGAGGCCCTAAGCTGTAGCTTGTGTAGCTTATATGTAAATCCGGCCCTCATCATGCAGATATGAACTTGGTCATAGATTTCGCAGCTGATCAGACTGTGAGAATACTCTTTGCGAGAATACCCTGCAACTATAGGAAACACTGTCAAGGAGTTTAAATTGAAATAACTTTATTTAATGAGCTGTGGTCATCGGGTAAGAAATATAAAGTCCAAGTGGCAGTCAACATTTAATGGCTTTTTCAGAAGCATAAACACTGTTTGGCAGAATTTTTTTGTTATTATATCTTTATTATGTGCTATGGTCTGTCTTGCATACCTTTATTGAGGGAGGCAGTCCGTCCCTCTTTCCTCTTCTAGGAGTAGGACACTTCAATAAATAAAAGATTGAGTGGAAATCACAAAATATATTTGATAGTATTTAGATAAATGGAATTTCAGACACATTTCCAATTTTGACCTAATCACCAGGCTTTGTGTATTCAGTTCCAAGGGCAGCACTTTAAAGGAACATGATGTAAAATTAAGTAAATTAAATATATATTTTTTAAATACTGTATATTCTCGTAACTTTTGTGCAGCATGTTATACATTTTTAGTTTATGCTAGATATACAAATCTAGTTTCATAAAATTTGATATCCCATTTTGTTTTTCATTTATTTCTAGAACAAAGTGTACAGTGATTGTAAGAATGATGAACCTTATAGCAATTGTTGCGCAGAATTATTCAGACCAGTTGACTAAAGTTATACCACAAGAATTTTGGAAGGAGGAGTTTTGGCAGTGCATTTTGCTCTCTGTTCTCAACCCACGTATTCTTGAATTCGACATGGCTGATCTGGAAATTATGTCCATATTGCCCTTAGAGGTAAAAGATAATTTCAAATTATTAAATTATTGGATGAAAGATTTGAGTACTGTTGAGTAAATTTTGGGATACTTGGGAGGCAGAAAATATACTGAAGAGATATAAATGAAATTTTTTTGAAGAGTTTTTGCCTTAAATTTATTTATTTATTATTTTTTTTAAGCAACGAACCTTAATATGGACAAGAACTCTGATTGATCCTTTGATAAATTATTTCAGCTGGTTAGCAATTTCTCAGGAGATCAATCAAGTATACTGGGTGGTTTCCCTATTCAGGAGACCCTAGTGTCAAAACGGTTAGAGTTAGCACTGTGAAAATCGGTGGGCATGTCATTTAGGGTTTGGGGAAGTGATTTGTAGAAGAAAAAAAAAATAGTTCAAATTTCCGCCACCAGGGTAAAGCGGCCCTGCACTTTTGTAAATGTTGTCATTTACTTCAAGGCACGCTGTTATGCAAATGACATCCTGTTAGATGAAAGCAGAAAGGCCAATGCCACCATCAATAACCATTATGGCTCTTACAAAAAAGGTGCTCTTTTTTGTAAGAGCCATCTCACATGCTCTTTTTTGGTGCCTCCGTAGCCAGGTGGGAAGGAGCAGCAGTGCGTAGCACATGCTTCTTGATTAGACCGGGGTTCGAGCCCATCACCACCAAATACGGAGGATGCGGAAAGGTCAGGGAAAGACCACCGCATATCCCGGAGTAATATGGCCTTAGTTGCTAATGCTCCTAAAAAAAAAAAAAAAACCAAATAATAACATGTTCTTTTAGTAAAACTGTTCTACCAGAATAATAGTAATGCTAATGCAGCACTATGTGAATATTGGAAACTTAAAGGTTTGCGTTAAAGGACCTTTGATCGGTGGGGTTTCGAAAACTAATAAAAAAATTTGAAGCGACCAGGTAGTTAGGTGTAATTATAGGCAGGGGATGACCATCATAGGCATGTGCAGCCTAAAACAAGAAGGGGTCCAACCACATTTTGGGCCCCCCATAAAAAATAAAATATTTTATTTTAAAATAAATATGTGTTTTTATAAATCATCATCATCATCAGCCATTTTCAATCCACTGCAGGATGAAGGCCTCTCCAGCAACTTTCCAGTTCCTTCTGTTTTGAGCACTGGCCATCCATTTACTACTCAAAAACTCATGAATTTCATCTATCCATCTCCGCCTTTGTCTTCCAGGTTTTCTTCTAGCTCCTCTTGGGTACCATTCTGTTATTTTCTTAGTCCATCTGTCATCATGTCTTCGAGCTATGTGTCCTGCCCAAGACCATTTTAGTTCTTTAGTTTTGATAAGAATGTCCTTTACTTGAGTTTGCTGCCTAATCCACGTGTTTCTCTTCTTATCAAAACTATTTCCAATATAATTCCCAATATAATTCGTTCCATTCTTCGCTGTGTAGTTCTTAGCTTCTCTTCCATTCTTTTGGTGAGTGCCCAAGTTTCACTTCCATAAGTCATGGTGGGGAGTATACATTGATTCATTATTTTACGTTTCAGACAAACTGGGATATTGCTCTTCAGTATGTGACTATATTTCCTGAATGCTATCCATCCAAAATTTATTGTTCTCTTGACTTCCAGCCATTTATCATTATTACAGCTAATAACTTGTCCCAGATAAGTATATGACTCCACCTTTTCAATTACTGCTCCTTCAATCATTATTTCCCTTTCCGTGGCATACTTGTTCATCATTACTTTTGTTTTAGCCATATTCATCTTTAGTCCAAAATCCTTACTAACTATGCATAACTGATTAAGATTTTCCTCTAATTCTTTGGGATCGTGGCTTATGACCACAATGTCATCTGCAAATCGTAAATGGTTTAGGTACTCTCCGTTCACATTGACTCCTTTCTGTGACCAGTCTAATCTTCTGAAAGCTTCCTCAAGGGCAGCAGTAAACAGCTTCGGAGATATTGTGTCTCCTTGTCGAACTCCTTTCTCGATTTTAAATTTGCTACTGTCTTTGTCTAGTCTAATAAAGGATGTAGCACTCTCATATATTTTCTTCAAAATCATAATATATGGAGTATCTATGCCTTGTCTTTCCAGTGCCCGAAACATTGCCTTATGCTGTATGGAGTCAAATGCCTTTTCATAATCCACAAATGCCAGGCATAATGGTGTTTTATATTCATTTGCTTTCTCCATTAGCTGTGATATTACGTGAAGGTGATCCATAGTTGAGAATCCTGTCCTAAAGCCAGCTTGCTCTTTCGGTTGATTCTCATCAAGTATTCTTTCTAATCTGTTAGTAATGACCCTTGTGAACAACTTGTAGATATGGGATAACAAGCTAATTGGTCTATTATTTCCAATTTCTGATTTATCTCCTTTCTTATGCAGCAAAACTATGATTGCATTATTCCACTGCTTAGGCATCGCACCTTTTCTAATGCACTTTGTGAAGAGCCTTGCCAGTTTTTGTGTTATGTCTCTTCCTCCCAATTTTAACAACTCTACAGTAACTTCATCTTCCCCCGGGGCTTTCCGATTCTTCATTTTCTTCAATGCATGTTTGACCTCATCAGGAAGAATATCGGGTATGTCGTATGTGTTGCTACTTTGCAATCCATCTTCCCCACTGCTGGTATCATTCCCTCGCTCCTTGTATAATTCTCTATAGTAGTCTTCTGCTATTTGAATTATGCCTTCTCTGCTGTTTATAAGTACACCATCGCTATTCTTCAGTTTCAGTATCATTTGTCTTTCTGTATTACTGCTCATGGCTGCTGATTTAAATCCTTTGTTTTCCCTTAATGCTTGTTCTACTTTTCTTGTGTTAAATCTTCTTATGTCCTCTCTGAGTCTCTTTCTAATGGCTTTGCATAACTCAGTATACTCAATTTTCTCCCTGTCAGTGTTTTTCTTGCTTTTCATTTGTCGTCTTTGGTTCATCATGACAAGTGTTTCTTGACTAATTTTTTCTTCTTTGGATTTCTGTTTCCCTATAGGTTTCTCGGGCTTTATCACTTTCAAAAAGTTGTAAAAATACAATTCTGTATATATATATTAAAACTTATTTATTTAAAAAATAAATTTATATAATAATTTTTTAAAAAACATACATTATAATGATTCATAACTGATGAATATTCAACCTTTTTAGATTTACAATGTTTTTAGGTCTATTTATTTATCTATTATAATAATATTCTACGTTCAAAAGGAACAAAGGTGACGAATTCGTCAATTACTTCTTCTACAGTGACTGCAGCAGTTAAATTCTGTTCCACGTATGAAAGCAATAAGTAGTTCAACCATTCTTACATCATGACGCTTCTTAATTTTGTTTTTATATGACTCATTTTGGAAAAAGTTCATTCAGGAGTGCAACTTATAACACCTAGAATCTGAAAGTCGTATGTCACTTTTTTGAAATTTGGATATAATTTATATCGATCAGCATCATTAAGCCACTTGCTCCAGCTTAAAAGATTTTTGCAGTTTAGATGATAAGTGGCTTTTAACAATGATATTTCTGTTTATAAATCTGTGAAAGATAATTGAAAACAGTCGCAGAGTATTTCCATATATTCAGATGTAAGATTTAATTCAAGGAGATTCCCCATAGCTTTGATCACTAGGATTATTTCTTGATTAAATCTGCTCTCTCTACAGCATTAATTAGGGTATCAAGTAGTGGGTAATAAAAATTTATTTGTAAATCTTCTAAATTTTCAAAGTGATGTTGAGTATTTCCATTTCCGTCAATATTCGAAGATATTCTTCTTTTACATTTCGCTCTGGAATGAGGTAGCACTATTCTCAAATCATCACAAATAAAAGATGCAAATGTAAAAGTAGATTTAAAGGCATCTTGATTTCTGATCTCTAATAAATAATTTTGAAGTGCTGTAACTTGTTCAGTAGCAGTTAATAAATTAATATTTGCTGTCTGGAGTGTTTTACTGACTTTCAGAATAACCTATAAAATAGGATGGAATACTTTGAGAGCTAAGATAAATTTGAAATCCAAAACATGTCTTAGAATGTTTATTTTGCATTTATTTATTTTTTATGCATTTATTTTCGTTTCCAGATTGTTGGTAGAAACTTCGTCATATTTAACAAGTGAGTCTATTATGTTGAGGAATAAAACTTTTCTGTACTGCTCGTTGTGTCTGTAAGACTTCTGAATGGACATCCTCCAATAATTAGCTTTCTAACAACCTTTATAAATCGTTCCACTATTTTACACTTTTTTTGACAATGTTCCTCTTTCCTCTTATTTGATATAATTTTGTTTTCATCAAGGAGTTCATCTATACCTTTTTCCATATTTTTGTATGCACTGTGATTTTTCAAGTGTTTGAAATGCTGTTTTTGCTTTCTTCCAGTTACGAAAACCATGGGAAATAAGTCATTAAATGATATTCCTTCGAGAGCATTTCAGTTCCAAACAATCTGCATGTAAAACAAGAAACTGCATCAAGCTGATCACTATATACTCCAACCAACTGTGATTTTCATACCAGTTCTCTTGAAAGCTTCATTGTCGGCCATTAATACATGTCCTTGGAAAATTTTTCAATTTAACTTGATAAGGGCTTTTTTTAAATCTTGTCTGAAATTTGTGAGAATCATGGGATACAGTATTGATAGGATCGTCAGGTTTTGCAGATAGAATCTTTTACTCATTTCCGTTGGTAAATTCTTGAGTATCATCTGTACTAATAAAATGAAAATCAGTTTTTGTTTTATGCAATATAAATACAAGGAAGTACATGCATATAATACAAATAAAAAACCACCATATTTTGTTGGGTAACTCACTTTCAATTGTTTTGTCAAATGCCTCAAAATCACTGTCACCACTTAAATTCTTTTGTATGGATGTATTTATTGAATCGTCCAACGTGGATACATATTCAACATTGGAACCAGAATTATGACAGTTGTTTTCAATCTGGCTGATTTTTTTTTTTTTTTTTTTTACTGTTAATACAAATATTTATGCATTGTGATATATGTAAAGAATAATATAACATTAAAAAAACTTGAAATTTAACTAAAATTTATTTTTTTGTAATATGTAAGGTAGAATCACTTAAAATGTTTACTTGTATATTGATGTTTTTGTCTTAGATATTGTAAAAAGTCATTGCCATTGTAAAAGGCTCATACTAAAAACCGCATTTTACTCAATTTTTAGTGAATAATTTAAATTAAATTTTACAAGAAAATACTAAAAATATTATATATATAATAAAATGTTTAATTTAATTAATATTGTAAAAATATAATCTTCGCTATATAAACCTATTACAACTTACGTTTGCCTTAAAAAATAAATGAATAAATTTATATTTTAAATTAAATTTATATATTTACTTCTTTTTACAAATTCAAAAAGTACTCTATGTTATTTCTTAGGTAGACATTGCTATCAATTATGATTGCAAATTTTACAAAGTCAAGCTCTGCAGCACAATTCGTATTTACTTAAAGATTATATCAATGAATTTGACAACATAAACATTTTTCAACAGCTGTGACTCTTGACAATTAGTAGTAATTTATTAATGAATATATCTGTATATATATTGTACTATTAGATACAAATATTCAATTGCATTCTACATTCTAAAGGTTCTTTATATTACCCTTAATATTATAGACATTATGGGTGTATTGCATGATTGCTTGCAACTGCATTGACTCATAAATATTATTTACATATTAGTTACAGTTATTGTCGTTTTAACTTTCTTTCTTTACTTTTTTATCAATAATTATAAATATATATATATATATATTGCATATATGCAATATATGCACGCTTAGCACGGCTTCAAACAGCATGGGTTTCACTATAACATGGCTTTCAATTAATTTTAAGTCAAATTCACTGTACCGATTTAAAACTCACTCATTAGCATTAGTTGAGGCATATAATGCAAGAAAGCAAATTTATACAGCATCAGCCAAAAAAAAAAAAAAAAAACCCCCTTCCCATTTCACCCATCTGTCATTCCAAATGTTTGTCTATTTCAGCCTTAAATTTATTTAAGCTATCAATTCCACAACAACAGATGGAAATCTGTTCCAGCAGTCAATTACCCGCTGGCTAAAGGCAAACTTCTGCACATCTATTCTACAACTTTCTTTCCTCAATTTAAATCTATGCCCCCTCAGGTTCTTAATCTGATCGAGGTGTATAAGGCACCTTGATCAGATCACCTCTCAGGTACCTAGTCTCCAGATGCTGCAACTTGCAGAACTTAAGCCTTTCGATGTAAGCCCACCCTTTTGTTCCTCTGACCAATTGTGTTGCCCTTCTCTGTACTCATTCTAGTAACTCTACATCCTTAAAATGAGACCTCCAGACCTGTGTACAGTAGTCAAGGTGTAGCCTGATAATCATCTCATTGTCTCTGCTAGTAAAATTCTTATATATCATTGACAAAACTCCATGACCTGCTCTGGCAGCCCTTCTGCACTGCTCAGAGAACTTCACTATCTGACTGCACAACTACCCTCAGGTCTTTTTCATTCTCCACCTTCCTGAGTGTAGTACCACACAGTTGTTACATTTATTTTGGGTTACTGTTACCCATATGCTGTAATTTGCATTTGTCAATGTTAAATTTCAGTTGCCACTTCTCAGCTAATCTCCTTACTTTTCTAGATCGTGTTGCAGTAGCAGCATACTCTCTTTACTGTCATTAACAATCCTGCCATCTGGAATCTTGGACATTAAGCCTGATATACCTTTATCGATATCATTGATAAATACACAAAACAACAATTAGCCCAGCACTGAACCCTGAGGGACTCCACTAATAACATTAGTCCACGTAGAGCAGTGTCCATTTATTACTACTCTCTGCCATCTCGCACTCAACCACCCCTTTATCCATTGCAGTAACTTGCCCTTAATGCCATACCACTCCAATTTGAACAGCAGTCTTCCATGTGCAAAAGTATCAAAAGCTTTTCTGAAATCCAAGTATATGATATCAAAATTATTTTTTTGGATCCAGTTCCTTTGTGACCGCATCCTATACTGGTGTGCAAAACTTAAGGATGAACAATATTTCTAAAGGTTACAACCACAAAATCAAACGAAACAGCATGTGGCAATTTGCATAACTGTGGCCGTTCAGTAGAAAGCTGGTGCACATGAAAAAATTTGAATTGTGATGAGAGGGCTCACACAAACGGATAAAAGCAGCAGTTCAGCAGTTATGTACTAATTACCGAATGGTCAGAACGATTGTTACAGACGTTCAGTTGGTTTCATACTGTGCTACAGACAATGAAATGGCCAGATGACAACATCTGGATGACTTTACCTGGGGTGTGAATAATTGGGAAGCTCGCAGAAGGTCGAAGTGCGAGGAGTGTGGCTGCAGAGTTCGGTATTGCCTGCAGCATCGTCTCACGTGCGTGGTCGGCCTTCATAACAACATGTACAGCTGTTCAAAGGACCAGTGGTCATCGTCGTCCACGAAAAACAAAGCCTGATGATGACCGTTATATACTCTTACATGCCAAGAGGGACCGACACCAGACAGCGGGATACGTTGCAAATTAGCTGCACAGGAGCACAGGATATTGCGGTTTACTCTGGCCAGGCGACTCCACAAAGGTGGACTGTTTGCTCGATAGCCAGTACGCTGTGTCCCTCTAACACCTGCCCATCGGAGACACCATTTACAGTGATGCATCGAACACAAGGACTGGACAGCAGTGCAATGGGATAAGGTACTCATTACATGAGAGTAGATTCAATCTCAGCAGCAATTCTTGACGTCAGCTAATCTGGCAAGAGGTTGGCACATCAAAGGGATCGATATGGCAGTTGAGATGTTCTCATCCGAGGAGGTGTTATCTTGGATGAACGTACACAACTCCAGATACTGGAAGTGCTGTAACTGGCGCACGCTACTGTACTGAAGTAATCCTTCCCCATGTGCATCTGTTCCGAGGTGCCATTGGCCCCGAGTTCGTGTTTATGGATGATAAAGCCACACCCCATTGCACTGCAGCTGTTGATATTCCTTTGGAAAGTGAGGATATTGTTTGTATGGATTGGCCTGCCCGTTTCCTCTGATCTAAATCCCATCAAACACATTTCAGTAAATAAATTTGATGAATTTGAGATATTGTTGGGATATTGCAGAGGGGGCCTTATTTTGTAGGCATGATAGCTCTTTTTCTCTTTTAATCAAATATATATATTTTTTGATTTATACAATATATTAATATATATTAATATATTGACATATATTAATACAAACTTTTTTATATATATATATATATATATATATATATATATATACACACAAATCATTTTTTAATTCAATAGTTGTTATGCATAAAGTGGTACCTACCCTAAAAGTAAAAGTAAAGTGCAACCATTATCAACCCACTGCAGGATGGAAGCCTCCTCAACAATTCATGTTGAGGGAAATGGACCATAATCTGCCACGCTGGTCCAATGCGGATTGGCAGATCGACCGTATTCAGCAGTCAGGGGCTTGAACCCCGGTCTATTCAAAGAGCGGGTGCTACTGCACTCCCGCTCCTGCCCACTCGGCTACGGAGGCCGCTACCCTATCAGCCTCTAAATAAAGCAAAGTTAATAATGCTCATAATAATTCATATTTACAAAATACAAATATACAATTCAAAATCTAAAAAACTCAAAAAATACCAAATTTATCAGTTATTACTGAATAAGGCTTACATTGAAAGGCACGTTTTCATAGGGCTTAGTGCCTCTCAATATATGCCATCAATAACAACCAAATATGTCTGTTTCTGTTGGTTATGTCCAGCTATAACTATTATTATGATGTACTAAATATACTATGAATTTTAGGTTTAAGTTAAGTTGAATTTAAGTAGATATAAGTTAATTTAAAATTAATGGCAGACTGGCATTCTAGATATAGAAATGGATATTATAAATGAGAAAATGCAGACAAACATACGGATTTTAAATTTGAGACAGTTAACTTTACGCATTGGCATTCAAACGTCTCTTATAGAATTCATAGTAATATTATTGTATTGCAAGGATTAAGATTAATTACAATCTGCAATAGTCTCAAGAATATCTTAGTTTCACTAAAAGAATTTATTAGTAAGCTTAGGTGAAATAATTTCCCTCTTAAATTTATATTTAAGTATCTATGTAGAGCTGTTTTATAGCTATGAAAATATTAACCTTCATATAGTGGCTGAAAATCTAGGGATATACTAATCGGATGTCTTCTTTTTATCTTTTGCATATATATGTACATATTAGACACTACTCATAGAACTGTTTATCTGTGTCTTACACTCTGAAAAGGTTGTACCCATAGTTGTTCTATGGGAAGGGATTAATTATTAATTGTTAGTAAGTTTATATTTATATCTAGTGTATTTTCATTACCTAATATGGTAATTGGCTCAAGATTCTATTTAGGTTTCTGTTGCTTATGTTTTTTCTATGCCTTTTTGGTTAAATTTTTGCATTTCAGTATCAGGATCTATAATTTAGAAATTTTTGCTTTCCTGAGTGTAAATGAGAAAGATTTTGTATTCTATATGGCATAAATTAAAATAAAATAAAATAAAATTCCATATATTTAGTAATGTATTCTTTAAATAAAATTAGGATAGTTATTGGTAGTTTCAGAAATAAGATTCTTGCATTTGAGTTGTGTTCAGAGGTTGCTGGTATCCCCATTGTTTTTAATTGGAGGAAGAGGGAACAGTGATCTTAATTGGTTGAAGGAGCTTTGAAATTTCTTTCATTGCCTGCACCAACTTGAGTTTATCCATGCTTTAGTAAGTTCAGATGCATTGGTAAGGATGGCTTTGTTCTTTAGTATGTCAATTGGTTCATTATGCATACATGCATTTTAATTAATAACAGTAATTTTAATTTTAGCTATTTTTAATACCGACTCTTAATTTTACTTTTTAATTTTACTTATTTTACTTCTGATACATAATGTGCATTTAATAATTATTATAAGTACATGCTTCTTTACACCAAGAATTACCAGGAACCCTACTAAGGGATGGGCTTTACACCCCTGGTAATTTTCCGGAATAGTTTGCATTCTTTTTCTTTGCCTTTGCTCTTATCTGTATACTATCTAACTCTAATATCTTATGCCTCAAAATCTGTTAGAGTATTCAAAGGAGATTGAATTATCCTATTTCTATCCTTATAGCCTTCCTTTTGCCTTAATATTGGTTTATACCTTTGCTTTTCATAAGAAACAGTTACACTTGTATATGTTTCTTAAGTAACAGAAACACTTGTATGTAATAATTTCTCATAGGTCATACATTTGTATATATTTTTAATAAGGTTTTAATTAATATAGTTTTTGCTATCTGTAGGGCTAACAGTTATTTTTGCCAGTCTGCCATTCATTTTAAATTAATTTATATCTATTTAAATTCAACTCAACTTAAACCTATGAGTCATACTATATTTAATATATCATAATAATGGTTATAGCTGGTATATAACTAGCAGAAACAAATAGATTTGGTTGTAATTAATGGCATATATTGAGAGATGCTAGCCCTATGAAAACATACCTTTCAATGTAAACCTTATTCAGTAATAACTGATGAATTTGGTATTTTTGGGTTTTTAGATTTTGTATTTTATATTTGTATTTTGTAAATATGAATTATTATGCTCATTATTAACTTTGCTTTATTTAGAGGCTGATTGGGTCCTTTGTAAGTAGCAGATATTCACTGCCAATTCTGTGTTTTTAATTTTAATTAATTTATTATGATAGGTACCATTTTATGCTATAACTATTGAATTAAAAAATGATTTGCATATTCTCAGGCAAATGGAATGTTAAATCATTTCTGATGGCATTAATTTGTTCTGACTAGTAATTTTATCTGTTTTAAATAAATAAGTATAGTTTTTAAATTTATATATACAGTAAACCCCCGCTATTCGGGGGGTTACGTTCCTGAGAAATGTCGCGAATAACGAAAATGCGAATACTGAGTTATAGCTCCCATAGTAATAAAGGGGTTCCGTTTCCAAAGTATGAAATATATAAGAAAAACTAGTCTAAAATTTTGTCTATGTATGTATTATATGTACTTTCATATTATGACTACGTACATAGTGAAATGCAAGCATATGGCATCGAAATTAAAATAAGAAACAATTTAATATTAAATGTAATATTTATTAGAAATTTCAAACAAATCTTTCAAACCAGCACCTTTGCTAGCGAAAAAACTTATCCCGCTAATGCTATCACCAGTTTCGCTAAAGTGTTGATAAAGGAGTTTTGCCTTTTCACGAATGATGAGTGAACTTAACGGAATTTTATTTTGAGTTCGGTCTTCTCTCCACAGATTTTAAAGCCTTTTCCATTTTTTCTAATTTAACATCACGAGTTACAGAGCAAATTTTTGAAGCAATTAGCGTGTTTTCACGGACACTACGGTGGATTTTTTCTTCCGATTTCTTGATTGATCGTACCATTGACTCATTGATTTTATAATGTTTTGCCACTGAGGAGACACTTTCACCAGTAGAAATTTTATTCGCTAATGTCATCACTTTCTTTGATCTTTTCACATTTCCCTTGTTATTCGTAGCCATATTTTTGTACGGGTTAGAAAGAACTTGTCCACGATAAAGTCACTTTCTTCTGTTAACACGCTCGAAAAAGTCTGTTTTACACTGCAAAACGGTGGATTTATCATTTTTGTAAGCATATCAATTTATAAATTGATAAATTTATTCAATTTATAAGCGTATAAATTAAAAGCAAACGACGAAACCTTCCATGACAAGCGCATAACACATACTGAACAAGGATTAGCGAGAAACATCCACGCTCGCAATTTTGTCACCCCTCTCCCCCACCCACTGAGCGCTGTTTTGACCGGGAAAGATAATTCTAGCCACGCCCATGTTTTTTTTTATGGTGGAAAATATTCACGGCGCTTTAAAATTCACATTTTTTTAGATTTCATTTTATATTAAATCAGCGATTGCGAAACCGTGAATACAGATATCGCGAATAGCGGGGGCTTACTGTATTTATGCATATTATATTAAACTTAAAGATATCAGTATGAATTGCATGGAAAACCAAAAAGGAATAATAGCCAAAATGTAAAAAATATTTTAAAGGAAGTGATCTGTAAAATAAATAAAATAAAATAACGGTAGCTGGCTTCAGATAATGGCAGATAAATTTAGCTTTAGTTCAAAAAAAGGGGAAATAGAACAAAAATACAATTAAATCCGATGTCAGCGAAAATAAAAGTTGATACATGATCAGATTTATCATTAGGGGACTACACCTGACCGTGTATCAAAGGACTGCATTTCTGTATTTGTCCAAAACTGTGTAAGAGTAAAAATTTAAAAATAAAGTAAAAATAATCAAAAAAAGAAGAGCAAAATAACTCCCACAAAGTATGGACAAGGTAGTCCTAGTGCTGTGTTTATAATGACAGGTATGGTAAAATTTAATACCAAAGTTACGGTAAAATTAATAGAAGAGAATTAAAGTGAAATACCAATAAGTCAAAAACTTAAAATCTATACCTGAAATATAAAACCAAATGGGCAGGAAATGATAGTGCGAAAACACAAATAGTCAATCCGATAGCTGCAACCAAAGCACTAACAAACAGGGAACAAGTTTTAAAAGATTATTGACAAATTTTTTAAATTTTTATGAAATTACACCTATAATGTCTATTATTCTTATTAGTTGCAAAATATGACATTGCAGCTAATAAATATTGTTCATCTTGACATTGATTTGCAAATTTACTTTGGTGTTTCAAGCTTGTAAGTTTGGACATCACCACCATAAAGTGCACACACACACACACACACACACACACACACACACACACACACACACACACACACACACACACACACACACACACACACACACACACACACTTTATGGTGGTGATGCCTAACTTTTCTAGATCCTGTTGCAGTAGCATACTGTCTTTTCTATCATTAACAACCATGCCAATCTTTGTATCATCTGCAAACTTGGACATTAAGCCTTATATACCTTGATCGATATCATTGATAAATACACAAAACAAAAATGGGCCCCTCACCGAACCTAGGGAACCCTAGGGGACTCCACTAATAACATTAGTCCACATAGAGCAGTTTCCATTTATTTCCACTCTCTGCTGTCTCCCACTCACCATGCCCTTAATGCCATACCACTCCAGTTTGTACAGCAGTCTTCCATGAGCAACAATATCAAAAGCTTTTCTGAAATCCAAGTATACGAGATCAAAATTATTTTTTGCATCCAGTTCCTTTGTAATCACATCAAAATATCCACTCAAATTGGTCAGACAATACTTCCTTAACAAACCCATGTTGTGTTTGAACTATTACTGAAGTCTTGTCTAGGTGATCTTGTATCACCTCTTTAACAAATGACTCCATTATTTTCCCCAGAACACAAATTAAACTAACAGGTCATAAATATTTGCATCACCCTTTAACCCCCCTTTGTGTATTGGGGATACATTTGCAAATCTCCAGTCCATGGGGACCCTCCCATGAATGTATGGATGCTCTCATAATTATGGCTAAGGGTTTCCTTACTTTCCTCGCTGCCTCCTTCAGTAGAACTGGATAGATTCCATCTGCCCCAGGTGCCTTTTTTATGTTTAACTTCAATAATTTCTCCTCCACTTTGCTCTCCATGATTACAAAATCATTTGGCTCCCTGTTAGAGTTTAGTAAACTACTGTCCTTCTCTTCTTACAGAATTCTTCATGAGTGAATATATTCTGGTGTTCAAAGAAAGTGCATCACTTCTTAAAATTGTAATTTTTGTCCGAATAACGTAAGTATATGGAATATTTCTTACAGATTGCATGAGATCAGATTGACATGTGTTGGTGATGATGTAATATTGCATCAGCTGTTACTTTCAGCTATATAAGCACGCTTTGCAAGAGTTGCAGTCATTCCTTTCTTGTGTCAGGATGGTGAGTTACGTGCAGTTGATGCCATGAAAAAGAGTGCTACTGTTGCTTTAAGTGAGGAAGGATGTTCTTCCCATCATATTACTTATAGAGTGTCTTGTAATCAGTCGACAGTGAGTAGATTTCTTTCCAATCTCAAGAATACTGGTTCTGCTGATATAAAAAAAGGAACCGGATGCAAATGGGTCTCTACGCCAAAACAAGACTGCGTTTTAAAACACTTATGCCTTAAAAACCATAAAGCTTCTTCATCTGAGCTGAAAAGAGAATGGAAAGAACATACAGGTGTGGTAGCAAGTGCAGCAACAGTCAGAAGATGCCTCTTCAAAAATGGACTTGTAGCCTGTCATCATAAGAAGCCTCTCCTCAAACAAAAATTAAAAATCCAGATTAATTTGGTGTAAGGAGAATGTCAGATGGATCCCCTGAGCAGTGGAAGTCAGTTATTTTCTCAGATGAGAAGAAATTCAACCTGCATGCATCTGATGGGAGACAAACGATTCGCCATAGACATGGTGAAGAATACTATCCAGACTGTATGGTGTCTACAGTGAAATTCCCTACCAGCCAAATGATATGGGGGTGCATTTCATATCGTGGAGTAGGTCACCTGCAGTTTATAAAAGGTTCCGTAAATGCCAATGGATACCTGGCTATATTGGAAAGCAAATTGCTGCCAATCTGAGACTATTTAGAGACTATTTCAACCTGCCAAGTAACTGCATCTTTCAGGATGACTTTGCTCCTTGTGATCAGGCGATAAGTGTAAGTAGGCACTTCTGTAGTTACTTTACTTTCATTTCTGCATTAGAAGTGTGTTTACATTTGTTACAGGTGAAAAAATGGTTGGAAGAATGGTCCATTACAACTCTGAGCTGGCCAGGAAACAGCCAGGACCTGAATCCTATAGAGAACTGTTGGCATCATGTGGAATCTGTAGTTGCCAGAAAGAAACCAAAGACCCTTCGTGAACTTTAGGAAGCCATAATTCGTGTTTGGAACCAAGAACCATTAGTTGATTATCTTCAGAAATTGATCTTGTCAATGCCTTGACGGTGTGCTGCTGTCATCAGGGCCCGAGGGGCGATTCAGCTAAATATTAGTTTGCACCTGGTGAACTTTTCATTTTGTTTTCCATTTAAAATGATAAACTGAAGCTTCTGATAACATTTCAACCATAATTATCTTGTTTATTAAAACTGTTGTATAAAGGTTGCAAATGCTCATTTTGAAATATTTTGAGAGCACCTGTTACTTAGCTTTGCCTTAACTATTAATAAATATCTTTTGTTTATATTTCTATTTGTGATGCTAGTCATTAATGTAATATACCATTGCGAAAAAGGGTTAGAAATGTGAAAGTTCTAGGTGATGCACTTTCTTTGAATACCAGTGTAGATGCAAAAGACTCGTTCAGTTTGTCAGCTCTCTGAGCAGGATCATCAACAGTTGAACCACCAACATCAAGCAGGCCAATCTGATTCATTGCCTTTCTTTGTTTACATAAGTAAAGAAGTCTTTGTTCTTTTTCTTTGCATCCTTTGTCCAGGATTTCTTGTAGTCAGCATTTGCTTGATTACAGACTTGCTTATATCTGCCATAGGCTTCTGTGTCACCTGCTAATTTATATGCATCCTCCATATTTTTATTCTCTGCCACGAGGCTCATTACGTCATCTGACATCTATTTAGGTCTAAATTTTGAATGGTATTTCTTAGTTGGTATGAAAAGCCTAGTAGCTTTCAAGATTAATTCCTTGAAGGCTTCCCATTTAGAATTCACTGTTTTTAACATCATCAGTTGATCCCACTGTATAGAATTTAAAAATTGTTTGAGACCACTGTAGTCACCTTTCAAAAACAGAAACCATTCCCTTTACCCTTGATGGTAGCCACAAGGGTAAAGGGAAAGGTGACAAGGGTAAAGGGAAGGGTGACAAGGGTGAAAGTGGTTACCACTAGGTTCATCACTGCTGATAATCAGGTCAAGAGTATTACTCTCTCTGGTTGCCCCCTGAACATGTTGCTCTAGAAAACAGTCCTCCAATAGATCCACAAAAGTCTTGCTAATGTGCGAGTGACCAATCCACAAGTTCCAGTCACTATCTGGAATGTTAAAATCCCCCATTATAAGACATTCTGATTTACTGGCCCACTATATTTCTCTGCACAATTGTTCGTTGTACTCATCAGAGTTATTAGGCCTATAACACACACCTACTCTCATTTTCTCTTTCCCAGTATTTATGTCACACCAAACTGACTCAACATTGCACTGTCCACCCATGTCAATTGGATGCACTTCCTTAGGTTTTATGTTTCTTAACTAACAGCATAACCCCTCCTCCCTTCCTACCTTGTCTATCCTTTCTATATACACTGTACTCCCCAAATTCCAGATTGAGTCCAGTGTGACACCATGTCTTTGTTATCCCAACAATATCCACACCTTTGATCTGTTGATCAGCACTTCAAATTCATCAAATTTATTTACTATATTTCTAGCATTGAAAGTATACATGGAAGTATACATGCATCTGTTGTTACTCTTAGTTACCTTCAGTCTTAATTAGATTGAGGTCAGGTGAAATTGGAGGCCAATCTAGATGGGTGATATCTTCATTTTGTTCCTCACGTCACGTGTGACCCGATGATACACCACATTATCTTCTGGAAGATCTTGTTTCTGTCCAGGAAAATATGCAACATGACAGGTTGCATGTGGTCTCCTAAGAGCTATCAATAGATCCCACCAGTGAAATTCTCCAGGATTCCTAGTTCTTGCTAGCAAAACATATCCCATATTAAGCATCCTCCACCCACCACCATCCCTGGATAGTGTGCTTCATGCACATATGGTGTTATTTGTAATGTGGAATTGTCCATTTCAGATGTAGGGTCATAATTCGGTGATCACTGACTGTGTGAATATGTATATCAGAGGCTCAATCTGCTGAGTATGGGCTTGACACATGCAGGGTCCTGAGCTGGATATCATCATTCTTCTCTTTCTTGGTGATTCTCTTCTATTTATGACTCTCTCTCTCTCATCTCTCTCTCTCTCTCAGTCTCTCTCTCTCTCTCTCTCTCTCTCTCTCTCTCTCTTTCTCACACACACAGGGTAACTCAATTTTTTTTTTGACAGGTGGTGCATAAACCTCAGGCTTCCTTGCACCATATGGCTAATAATAATAATAATATATTCTTCCCCCAATCTTTTGACATTTCATATGTATTGCCCTGTGTATTTTTCTTATTTGTAGCAGCTTTGACAGAGAGAGAAAAATTGTCACTATCCTCTGACAGTGAATTTTTCTTGTGATATTTTGGTTAAGCTGATTCTCAATTTGTGTTGTACCATAAATAGAATGTAAACATTCACCCCCCCCCCCCCCGATACATGCCGCTTCAACATTTATGTCAAAGCAATATATGTAAACCCTTCATTTTGGATTGCATGAATTTTCAGTGAAGAAATTCTCATTTTCACCAGATAGAAATTCTTTTATTTTTAAGTTTTCAGCTTTCGCTTTTGCAGTTGTTTAGTCATTGTTGAATGAATTCACAATGTAGAATAATTCCTAGTACAATCTCATTTTCAAAAATATGTCCAGAATTGTCGGTAGTTGCTGAAGCAGATGTTATGATTGGATTTTAGGCATTCATCAATGACTTGTGCCATACTAGGCTATTGCGTATTATGTCTGTACAATTCAGTGTTCACAGGCAAACTTGGAATAGCTCACATGGAAAAACCCCACTTCCTCCAGTCATAGACAGGAATTGGACTGAAACTTCTCCAAACTAGGGACAGTGTGAAGTTACTGTACTGTCAGAGAAGACAAAGCAGATATTCCTAGACATTGTTGTACTTACTTTGCAGCATCTGGATTTAGTGTAAAAAAGCCTATAAGTTTTGAAGCCATTTGTTATTGATCTGGTTTGGTGCTGGTTTCTGTTCAGGCGATGTTAAAAATAAGGCATCACTTGTGCCTCTCTTGAGGCACAAGTGATGCCTTATTTTAAACTTCCTTTGGGTGCTTTATGTTCAAAAACTTCACAACTTTTTGTCAGAATATTTTGATAGGATACAGACAGCCACATCTTTTGGTTATAAGATTTATGTGGATTTATTTGGATATTTCTAACTATATGACTTTCATTTCTAACTCATTGCATAATACACCAGTTTGATGTGTAAGGTGACTTATAGCTATCAATAACCTTTCAAACAAGAAATGGATGAAAAAAGTAGAAATATATTCAAATTCCAATGTCATTGTCACTTCGAGCTGTATCTCCCATTGTTTGGGATTCAATCTGAAATCTTTACAGAAATCATATATCAATATACGATTATAAGATAAGGCAACACATTTCCCCATATGTCAAAACTTAAACATTGTAGTAATATTTTATTTTGCCTGTATACAACATTGTAATAAATTTTTGCCCATTTTTTACTAGACCTTGGTGTTCTGAAGGATATACAGGAACTCCCTAACTTACATAAGGGTTATGTTCCCCGGAACACTACGTAAGTCGGGGAATTTCCCCCATGCTTATGCAGCACTCGCAACTGTGCTCACTGAATTGATTGAATCAAAAAAGAAATGTTCAAAGAACATGTAAATAGAATTATTTATTATCCAATTTTTTATCTCATGCACAGGAAAAATTACAAAAGCATGCAATTTAAAAAAAAATTTCAAAATTATAAAATTAAAAAAAAGAGAGGAGACAGGCATAACGTGATTAAGTTTTACTTCTCGAGCATCATTACTAGAATTGACGTCTTCAGCTAATAACTATGCCGCTGTGGAGGTTGAGGGCTGTGGCGATTTAGAAGGGGTCGGATGCTCAACCTTACGAAAGAACATATTAATTGATGACTGGATGTTGGCATTTTTCTTTTCATCGCAGATTTATTTCTAGCAAGCAAGTATATCATTCGCCCCGCTGTTAACTTTTAAGAATCATTTGCTGTCAGGATCCATCTTCTCAAACCTCGCCATTGCCGATGCAATTTCACAAAAAGCCATTGCCATCTCTCTCTGGCAACGAAACGTCTCAGCTGCTCATTTGGTTCATCTCGCGCTTCTTCAGCATTTTCTTCTTTCACTATTGCTGGCTCCAAGTCAATATGTTATTTGTTAGATAATTCCTTCTCTTCTTCCTCTATTAACTCCTCCACGTCTTTGGCATCAACCTCCAACTGAAGTAGCTCTGCAACCTTTACAATCTTATATGTAACCGCTTCATATGATTCATCGTTTTCAAATCCTTTGAAGCCTTTACGTGCTGTGGGCATATTTTCTTCCATGCACCATTTAAAGAACTTTCAGTAATTTCCTCCCAGGCCTTATTAATGTTTAAAATGGTGTGGAAAATATTGTAAGATTTCCAAAAGTCTCTCAATGTAAATTTTTTATCATTGTCTACTGCAGACAATGCCTGAGCAAATGTTGTGCGTAAATAGTATGCTTTTAAATTCGAAATAACACCCTGATCCATAGGTTGAATGAGTGTAAACGTTTGGCAGTAGAAATATGACCCTCGTGTTCCAATTGACATCATCTAGATGCATAGGATGTCCAGGAACATTATCTGATAGAGGCCAAATCATGAAAGGAACGTCGTTGTCTTTACAATATTTTTCAACCTCTGGAATGAAGCAGCATTTAAACCAATCCTCAAAGACATATTGTTATCCATGCTATATCGTTCGATTGGAAATGCATGGTAGGATGGCTTTATTGATGCCCTTAAATGCATGAAGATTTCCAGAATGGTATAGAAGTAATGGTTTTAATCTGTAATCTCCCGCTGCATTAGCCCCAAACAAGAGCGTGGCCCTATCTTTTGACACCTTGAAATCTGGCATTGTATTTTCTTCTTTGGCAATGTATGGTTAATCTAGCATTTTTTCCAATACAGAGCAGTCTCGTCAATTTTAAAAATTTTTCTGCATTAAATAGCCAACTTCATCAATAATTTTTTCCAACACATTACAATATTTCTCTGCAGCTGCAGAATCGACACTGGCGGCTTCACCGCTACTTTAACATTGTGGAAACCAGCAAGATGCTTGAATCTATTAAACCACTCCTTGCTTGCCAGGAACTTGGCTTGGGGTTCACCGTACTTATCCTTAATATCTTTATAAATACTTGTTGCTTTTGCTTGCATGGTCATTAGACTCAGGGGCACTTGCTTCTGAATCTGATTTTCCATCCATATTATTAAAACAGCTGTTCCATCTTCGATCTAGCACCTTTACGCTGTTTTGTGATCACTGTTGATCTTAAGTGCTTTGATCCTTTGACATGTTCTTTTATACGCCCACTGTCCTTTAAAATAGTATTCACTGTTGAAGCAGCAAGACCTAAATCCCTTGCAATAATGACAAACTTTGTCCTGCTTCATCCTTTTTATTCATTTTCATCTTTATTTCTAAATCAATTTTGTTTTGTTTCTGAAAATTTGTTTTTTATATGATTGAATATTGCAATGAAGGGGAATACATTTCACCAGAATAGCATAAAAACCCACACAGTTTCTGATATTGGTATTATCGCAAATGCAATAAAATTGAGTTTACTACCCGTTTATAATTAGATGCACTAAAAAAAAAGCTCAATAATTTTGAAAGTGCAAATTGTTTTTATTGTTTTTTCATCGTGACCTCCAGAAACGTGCTTTAGAAAAATATCACAGAGGTGTTCAAAATTGATTCTTATAACGGGAATATATGATAATGATGAAAGGGCAGTGCAAATTCCATTATGAATATGACCTTTTAGAGATATAAATAGCTTAGTAATATAGCGAAATTTTCAACTTCCAAGTACTTGGAATGAATTACAAAAAAAAAAAAAAAAAATTCAAATCAGTGTTATTGGGTTCACATTATGATATTTTCATGATACCTCCATTTATTCCTACGGGATGCAAAATACATTTCCACAAATTTAAGTTTGCACTGGCCGGCAAGTCGAGTATTACGTAAGTCGGGGAGTTCCCGTACCTATTAACCTATTTCATTTAAAATTCTAGGGCTGTTCATGGCTTCTTACAGTTTATTTTCATTTATATACTCTTGCAGTTCACAAAACCACTTCGTGAGTTCTTATGTTGTCAGCTTCTGACATATAAAAACTTGCTAAAAGTGACTATCACTGGTCCTATCTACACTGTCTGAGTGGTGTCTTAATGACACATTGGACGATATCAAAGTAAATAGAACCTTTTGCACCTTTTCTTGCCAACAGATACAAATGAAGATACTGTGATCACTGTTGTGGCAGTTATCACAGTGTACTGATGTAGGATTTATTTAAAGATATAATTACCATCAGGGTTTTTGCTTCTGCAAAGGTGACTACAGTGGTCTCAGACAGTTTTTAAATTCTATACAGTGGGACCAATAGCAAATTCTAAGTCGGAAGCATTGAAGGAATTAATCGTGGAAGCTACTAGATATTTCATACCTATTAAGGAATATTGTTCAGGGTTTAGGCCTAAATGGTTGTCAAATGAACTAATGAGGCTTGTGGCAGAGAAGAAAAATGCATGGGATGCATATAAATTATCAGGCGACACAGAAGCCTATGGCAGATATAAACTAGTCTGTAATTAAGTCACAAAGGAGATTAGGCAAGCAAAGGCAGATTACGAGAAATCTTTGGCCAAGGATGCTAATAAAAGGAGCAAGGATTTCTTTACTTATATAAACTTTAAAAGGAAGGGGATGAATCTGATTGGTCCACTTGATATCGATGGTTCGACTGTTGATGATCCTGCTAAGATAGCAAACAAACGGAATGAGTATTTTGCATCTACATTCACACCTGAGGAGTTATTAAGGAAGGAAAATGCCAGAAGGTTATCAAATTATAGCAAGATGCTTACTGATTTTGCAATAACTGAGAGCAAAGTGGAGGAGAAATCGTTGAAGTTAAACATAAGAAAGGCACCTGGGGTGGATGGGATCTATCCAGTTATAATAAAGGAGGCGGGAAAGGAACTAAGCAAACCCTTAGCCATAATTATGAGAGCATCCTTGGACTCAGGGGAGGTTCCCACGGACTGGAGATGTGCAAATGTATCCCCAATTCACAAAGGGGATCGAAGGGTGACACCATTAATTACAGACCAGTTGGTTTAACTTCTGTTCTGGGTAAAATAATGGAGTCACTTGTTAAAGATGCATTGCAGGATCATCAAGACATCATGACTGCAGCAATAATTCAGACACAGCATGGGTTTCTTAAAGCAAAGTCTTCTCTGACAAATTTGATTGGATACTAAGATGTGGCTACAAATGAGCTGGATGCAAAAAATAATTTTGATATCATATACTTGGATTTCTGGAAAGCTTTTGATACTGTTGTACATGGAAGACTACTCTACAGATTGGAGCAGAATGGTATTAAGTTTAAGTTGCTACAATGGATAAAAGGGTGGTTGAGGGGGAGAAGACAGATGGTGGTAATCAATGGATTTTATTGTTATTAGTGGAGTCCCATAGGTTTCAGAGTTGGGCCCACTGTTGTTTTGTATATTTATCAATGATATTGACGAAGGTATATCATGCTTAGTGTCGAAGTTGGCAGGTTTGTAATGACAGTAATGGCAGTGTGCTACTGCAACAGGATCTAGAAAATTTGGGCAGATGGGCTGAGAAGTGGCAACTGAAGTTTAACATTGACAAATTCAAAGTACTGCATATGGGTAGAAGTATCCCCCAGAGGAATGTACCAACTCTGTGGTACTACACTTAGGATGGTAGAAAATGAAATAGACCTGAGAGTATTTGTGCAGTCAGATTTGAAGCCTTCTGAGCAATGCAGACAGGATGCAAGAGCAAGTCATGGGGTTTGTCAATGATATATACAGGAATTTTGCTAGTAGGGAAAAGGAGGTGATTGTCCCTTTGTATAAGGCAATGGTCAGGTCATGCCTTGAGTATTGCATGCAAGTCTGGAGGCCTTATTTTAGGAAGGATGTAGATTTGCTTGAGCTTGTACAGAGAAGGCCATAAATATTGCTGAAGGGATCCTCTTACCAAGAGAAGCTTAAGTTCTGCAAATGCAGCGGATGGAGACTAGGTACCTGTGAGGTGATCTGATTGAGGTGTATATGGCCTTGAATGGGTTGAGCCCGCTGAATTCTGATGGGATTTTTCCACTTTCTCAGATTACAAACCTATGGGTGCATAAATTGAAATTGAGGAAAGACAGTTGTAGATTAGATGTGTGGAAATTTGCTTTTAGCCAACAGGTGATTAATTGCTTGAACAAACTTCCAACTGTAGTTGTGGAAGGTGATAGGTTAAATAAATTCAAGGAGGAACTGACCAAACATTCAGAGGGAATGGTTGAGTAACTTTTTTTTTTTTTTTTTTTTTTTTTTTGCTGATGCTACATAAGGTCATATGCTTGCATTCTTGCATCACATGCCAATATTACTATAAGCAAATTTTTGCACATTGCCACCCTTTCTACAAAATGATCATCTTTCAGTGATTCATGTTACAGGGTTTTTTTTTTTTTTTTTTTAATCATAAATTCTTGTACTCTGGAAATGAAATGATGTATCTTTGCTCAATCTTTCATCTGACTTAAAAATCAAGGGATTATTACCAGTTTCAAGCAATGTAAAATTGAATATGCTAGTTGTATAGTTGTACCTGTCTATTTGTTTAAATTCATTTACAGAATCAATGTTAATGTCTTCATTTTAAAACATAGGATGCACTACAAGTTTCTTTATAAGCATGATTCTTTAGTTTAAGATGTAGATTGGATTGAGGGACCCATATTTGTTTGCACTAGCTCTAAGAGAATTTACTTAATATTACTATTATATTTAGGTGATTAATAGAACCTCTTAAAGTACTGATATGGATTAGACTAAATGGGGATGATAGCATAAATGCTTAAATGTCGATGGGAAGAGGGGGGATTATCTGCTGATCAGCTTGCTGTTCAAAAATTTGCAGAAGATTTAAGATTATTTATCAACAGAGAAAAATTGATTGGAAAAAAGAACTCCACAATATGGACCAAATATGTCTGAATTATAATATGTTGGGCAGATAAAGTTAACTGTAAAGGCAGATAAAGCTGATTCTGCAGCACCAGAATACAAAAAAATCGAAGGAGACAATTATTGCTGCCTGAGCAATGCAACTGAAACTCACAAATTGTGGCTTTTTTTATTTTTTTTTATTTTGGTGTTGGTAAATTATATAATCCGTGAGTTTTTAAAAATATAAATTGCTCATATTTGCGAGTTTACTGTGAACCTTGCACAGTCTCTCCATAGCTGAATTGATTTGCAAGGCATGTAAAAGGCTTCGAAGGATTTGAAAAAAGACGAATCATATGAAGAGGTTACAGATAAGATTATAACGGTTGCAGAGCTACTTCAGTTGGAGGTTGATGCCAAAGATGTGGAGGAGTTAATAGAGGAAGAACTTATCATGTGCTCTATTCTATCATAACTGGGTAGGAGTGCAGACACTTTGAAATTTAACCCTAACTTGCTTGCTACTTTTCTCAACATTGTTCTGTACTTGTTAATGATATCCTCAGTTTTCCTACTCTGAATATCATTAGTACCAACATGTAAATCAATATCTCCTTTTTTTTTGTGCTCTTAAAAGTCCAGAGCTACTATACATCATCTACCTTAGTCCTTTGCAGACATATCTTGCTTCTATTCCACCTGTCTTTTTTTGCACAATATATTTCCAACTTCCCTGACAATTGAGTCATCAACTAAAGATATTGTGAGACCAAGGATCCCTGTTGTGGAGGATGTTTTTGTGTTTTCTGATGCTGGAGCATGAGCTGAAGCTTTAGGCTGTTCGGCTGTCTTGATGGGTCCCTCTCAAAAAGTTAAAAAAAAACTTTTTGATGGCTAAAAAAACTTTTAGATACAGCTATAGGCATCCCCTATAGCTGTATCTTGTCCTGCTATATGTGGCTTCATAAAGAAAGCACAAGCAAAAGTGCATAACATAATCCCATTTTTTAAAAGAAGTTCTCCCTTGCACTGATGCATTCCTGCTACTTTGAGCCTTTTGCTTTTCTGCTCAAGTCTGAGGTATGATTTTAATCTAATTTAAAAGCAACACACAAAACTAAGAGATCAATGTCTCAGTTTTGGGTGCCAATTGCATTTTATCATAGTCACTTTGTATGAACTGCTTCTAGAAATAATCAAAATTAGAATGATACTCATCAAATTAAAAATGCTGTTTACATGCAAATTTTACTGATTAAAATATTTTTTTTTTTTTTTTTAAACAAGTATATCAGTCTTGTGAAGAAATTTTTCTCGATTTTTACCTTGATAATTTCCTCAAAATACTCTCTTATAAATTAAATCTTAGCATTTTCTTTTCATCCACTGGCTTTTTTATTTTTCTGGCAATATATTTATATTTCAGAAATGCTATATGCATGATTATCAATTTATACATTTTTTATGTGATGAATTAACTTTTTTATTATTTATTTATTTATTTAGACTCTGAAACTGCTGAAAGTATTCAAATCCAAATTACCAGAAGGACTGCTTCACAACTTTACATCTCATCTTAATTTTATACTTGAAAATGAATTTAATATCATGCATTTTCTGCCACTTAAATGGAATGATCCAACTTTTGACCCTTTACAACTGAAACATTTATTAATAGGATATAAGCAACTAATAATTTCTGATTTTTTGCCAGAATGTAGTTTATGGAAATATTCAAGAACAAACATAGCCTTTATGTTGTTGGAATCAGTTTGGGAGGGATGTAGTGTTACCATGCCTTCTGGTTTTCACATAACTTCTCTTTCTCCTGCTATGGCAGATGTAGCTGAAAATTTACTTGATGTAGCATTTCTGTTGAAAATTGAGGTATGTATATTAATTTTTATGTAATCTTCCTAGTTGTTTCTTGTTTTTGTAGAAAAGCAGTTAGACATGAATGACTGCCATGAATATATAAAAGTCTGTATTTTTACATGTAATGTGCAAAAACAAAATTAATTCATAACAAAGTAAATTTATATAATTAAATTTTTTAAATTAAATTAAATTTTAAAAAAATCAAATCTATATCATTTAGCATTATTAACTTTTCTGTAACTCCTTTAAGTGCCTCGAGTTGGAATAAATGTGTCTTTACAAACTACCAGCATTTTTGATTTTGCTTGAAGAGTTCCAATATTCATGTGTTTTTTAAGGTTTTCTTTATTTTTGAGTTTTAGTGAAGTTTGAGTTTTAAATTTCACACACACACACACTCTCTCTCTCTCTCTCTCTCTCTCTCTCTCTCTCTCTCTCTCTCTCTCTCTCTCTCTCTCTCTCTCTCTCTCTCTCTCTCTCTCTCTCTCTCTCTCTCTCTCTCTGGGTGATCATTCAATTCATGGACTGGTGCAAGATCTTATGTTAATTGTTAACATCTGAATCTTCTGTGGATTTCTCCCATTTTTCAAAGAATGCAACGTGCTTCCGGTGGCTCTGTGAGCATCATAGTTGGATGCGAAACACTTGCCTTTTAGAGGTTTCTTTAGATGAGGAAACAGGAAAAAATCACACAGAGTTAAGTCTATTGAATAAGGGGGATGTGGCAGAACCACGACACCTATGGCTGTGATCACTGACTGCACAATTTTAGCTGTATGGGGCTTTCCTACATCATCCTGGAGATGTAGCATATCTGCTTCACACTGGAAAGTTCTTGACGTTTCTCATAAATGATGTGCGGAATTTTGACTATGAGAACCTCAGATATGTTTCCTTATTCATAGTTGTTCCACGAGGCACAAAATGTGTAACAAGAATGCCTTTTATATCAAAAAATTCAAGAATCATTTGTTTGTCATCCGAACAAGAAGCTTGAAATTGATTCTTGGTGAATCAGAATGCTTCCTCTTACTCGACTGTTGTTTTATCTCCTGATCATGAAAAATCCAAGTTTCAACACTATTTGATTTAAGAAGTTTTGACCCTGTGTTTCAAAACGATCAAGCATTTTTTTGTACAAGGCTCTTTTTGCGACATTTTCAGGTGATATTTAATAATAATAATAATAATATTATTATTATTATTATTATTATTATTATCATCATCATCATCCATGCAGTGCAAGGAAGCGTGACACTTATGCTGCACCAGCCAAACAAACAAAAAGAGAGAGAGAGAGAGAGAGAGAGAGAGAGAGAGAGAGAGAGAGAGAAAGAAAGAAAGAAAGAAAGAGAAGAATGGTGATATCCAGCTCAGGACCGACCCTGGGTGTGCCAAGCCCATACTTACCAGATGTGAGCCCATTACGAGCACTGCATATGAAATGGACATTTTAACAGCTAAATCACAAAGTGTAATTTGCCTATCTCCATCCAAGATTTCCTGGGCTTTTGCAATTTGCTCAGGAGTTGTTGAGGAAGAAGGCTGATGAGGTCTTGGGTCATCTTCAGCAGACTCACGGCCTTCGCTGAATTACTTGTGCCATTTAAATATGGCTGTCCTATCAAGACACTCAATACCATATGCTTCATTCATCTCTTTAACTGTTTCCAATGCCTCTTAGCCCCATTTAACACAATAATGAATCACATATGCTGTTCAATCTGTATGTCTGACATGATACTTAATTCAAAGTGATCATCAGTGACACACTAATAAGAAAATTCTCTTCACACAACATTAGCTCGACAGGTGCTAGCATGCGCACACAGAGCCTACTCAGTAGCGATTGGGATTGGGGAGAGCACCTCTAGTGGTAGTTATGGAAAGTTTGTGTGGTAAACATAAAATATTGCACTATTTCTGTGAATTAAATGAGCATCCCTCGAATATAAGTGATATATTAGCATTAGCATTAGTAGAGGCATATGATGCAAGAAAGCAAGCTTATTCAGCATCAGCCAAAAAAAAAAAAAAAAAACCCTCTCTCATTTCACCCCTCCGTTCGTTCGAAATACCTGTCCAGTTGAGCTTTAAATTTGTTTAGGCTATCAACTTCAACAACAATGATGGAAGTCGGTTCCACCAACCAACCACCCGCTGGCCAAAGGCAAATTTCCGCACATCTATCCGACATCCGTCCTTCCTCAATTTGAATTTATGCCCTCTGAGGTGATTATTCTGAGAAAGATGAAGAATCCCATTGGCATTGAGCATGCTCAAACCATTCAAAGTCTTATACACCTCTATCAGATCACCTCGCCGGTGCCTAGTCTCCAGACTCTGTAATTTGCAAAATTTAAGCCTTTCTTCGTAAGAGCAACCCTTTGTTCCATTTACTAATCTTGTTGCCCTTCTCTGTACCCATTCCAGCAGCTCTACATCCTTCTTGAAATGAGGCCTCCAGACCTGTATACAGTACTCAAGATGTGGCCTAACCATTGCCTTATACAAGGGAATAATCACCTCCTTATCCCTGCTAGAAAAATTCCTGTATATCATTGACAAGACACCATGAGCTACTCTTGCAGCTCGTCTGCACTGCTCAGAGAACTTCATATCTCCCTGCACAATTACCCCCAGGTCCTTTTCATTCTCCACCACTGTCAGTGTAGTACCGCAGAGTTGATACATTACTTGTTAACAGGAGAGATTGCTTCTACAGGGATGGGATACACTTAAATAGAAAGGGTGCAAGAATATTTGCTGATGCTATCGAGGCAGTGTTAGGTGGGTCGGAAAACTGCTAGCTTGGGGGGAGACAAAGACCAATAGATTGACAGTAGCCACTGGCAGAGGTGAAAGAGATTCTTGCACTGCTTCTATTAGAATGAGCAGAAGCCTGAAAAACAAGATGCATGGTATTTCAGAGACTGCTGGGAGCCATTGTGGTACAAGTAAACACATGGGTTGTGTTAGGGTAGCTAAGAATAGAAACAGGTGCAGGTATACTTGCGTGTACACCAATGCTAGGAGTTTAGTAAATAAATTTGATGAATTTGAGGTATTGCTCAAAACATCGAAGGCAGATATTGTTGGGATATCAGAGACGTGGTGTCACACAGATATAAGGGATGCGGAACTGCAATTTGGGGAGTACAACGTCTACAGAAAGGATAGACACGATAGGAAGGGGGGAGGTGTTATGCTATTAGTTAAGAAACACATAAAAACCAAGGAAGTGAAGCCAGTCGACATCGCTGGACAAGGCAGTGTGGAGTCAGTTTGGTGTGACATTGGGAGATCAAAATTGAGAGTAGGAGTGTGCTATAGGCCTAATGACTCTGATGAGTATAATAAGGAACTGTACAGGGAAATAGAGTGGGCCAGTAAATCAGAGTGTCTCATAATGGGAGATTTTAATTTCCCAGATATTGACTGGAATTTGGGGGCTGGATACTCACACACTAGCAGGTCTTTTGTGGATTTATTGGATGATTGTTTTCTACATCAGCATGTTCGGGAGGCAACTAGAGGGAGTAATACTCTTGATTTGATTATCAGCAGTGATTCTTCATGCATTAAGAATCTGCAGATAAATGAACCACTAGGTGGCAGTGATCACAGTGTGCTGAAGTGGGATTTACTGAAAGAGGTAACTACCATTAGGGGTAAAGGGAAGGGTTATTGCTTCCGTAAAGGCGACTACGATGGACTGAGACAGTATTTAAATTCTATACAGTGGGACCAACTGATGATGTTACCATCAGCAAATTCAAAATGGGAAACATTCAAAGAACTTATCTTGGAAGCTACTAGGCTTTACATACCAACTAAGAAATATTGTTCAAGGTTTAGGCCAAAATGGATGTCAGATGAACTAATGAGGCATATGGCAGAGAAGAAAAATGCATGGGATACTTACAAATTAACACATGACACAGAAGCCTATGATAGATACAAGTTGATATGCAACCAAGTTACAAAGGAGGTTAGGCAGGCGAAGGCAGATTACGAGAAATCCTTGGCAAGGGATGCAAAGAAAAACAGCAAAGAGTTCTTTACTTATGTAAACTCTAGAAGGAAAGGGATGAATCAGATTGGTCCACTTGATATTGATGGGTCAAGTGTTGATGATCCTGCTCAGGTGGCTAACAAACTAAATGAATATTTTGCATCGACATTCACACATGAGGAATTATTCAGCGAGGGGAATGCCAGAGGTGTATTCAACTCTAGCAGTAAGTTACAGAATCTTGAAATAACTGGGAGTAAAGTGGAGGAGAAACTGTTGAAGATAAACACAAGAAAGGCACCCGGGGTGGATGGGATCTATCCAGTTATATTAAAGGAGGCAGCAAAGGAAGTAAGCAAACCCTTAGCCATAATTATGAGAGCTTCCTTGGACTCAGGGGAGGTACCCATAGACTGGAAATGTGCAAATGTGACCCCAATTCACAAAGGAGGATCAAAGGCTGACACAAGTAATTATAGACCTGTGAGCTTGACTTCTGTTCCAGGAAAATTAATGGAGGCACTGGTTAAAGACGCACTGCAGGATCATTTAGACAAGACTTCAGTTATAGCTCAGACACAGCATGGTTTTGTTAAGGGGAAGTCTTGCCTGACCAACTTGATTGGATACTATGATGCAGTCACAAAAGAACTGGATGCAGGGAATAACTTTGATATTATATACTTGGATCTTAGAAAGGCTTTTGATACTGTTGCACATGGAAGACTGCTACACAAATTGGAGCAGTGTGACATTGGAGGCAAATTGCTGCTATGGATAAAGGGGTGGTTGAGGAGGAGAAGACAGAGAGTGGTAATCAATGGACACTGCTCATCGTGGACTGATGTTATTAGTGGAGTCCCTCAGGGCTCAGTGTTGGGTCCATTATTGTTTTCTGTATTTATAAATGATATTGATGATGGTATATCGGGATTAATGTCCAAGTTTGCAGACGATACAAAGGTTGGCAGGGTTGTCAAGGACACTACTGACACTATGAACAGGATCTGGAAAGGTTGAGCAGATGGGCTGAGAGGTGGCAAATGAAGTTTAACATTGACAAATGTAAAGTACTACACATGGGAAACAGCAACCCCAGAGCAACGTATCAACTCTATGGTACAACACTGACAGTGGTAGAGAATGAAAGGGACTTGGGGGTGGTTGTGCAGGCAGATATGAAGTTCTCTGAGCAGTGCAGACGGGCTGCAAGAGTAGCTCATGGAGTATTGTCAATGATATACAGGAATTTTTCCAGCAGGGATAAGGAGGTGATTATTCCATTGTATAAGGCGATGGTCAAGCCACACCTAGAGTACTGTATACAGGTCTGGAGGCCTCATTTCAAGAAGGATGTAGAGCTGCTGGAATGAGTACAGAGAAGGGCAACAAGATTAGTGAATGGAACAAAGGGGTGCTCTTACGAAGAAAGGCTTAAGTTTTGCAAATTACAGTGTCTGGAGACTAGGCACCAGCGAGGTGATCTGATAGAGGTGTATAAAGCCTTGAATGGTTTAAGCATGCTCAATGCTGATGGGATTCTTCCTCTAGCTCAGAATAATCACCTGAGAGGGCATAAATTCAAATTGAGGAAAGACAGATGTAGGATAGACGTGCGGAAATTTGCCTTTAGCCAGCGGGTGGTTGGTTGGTGGAACAGACTTCCATCCCTTGTGGTGGAGGTTGATAGCCTAAATAAGTTTAAGGCTCAGCTGGACAGGTATTTTGAACGAACAGAGGGGTGAAGTGGAAGTGGTTTTTTTTTTTTTTTTATTTGGCTGATGCTGCATAAGCTTGCTTTCTTGCATCAAATGCCTCTACTAATGCTATTGCTAATGCTAATGCTCTGGGGTTACTGTTACCCATATGTAGTACTTTACATTTGTCAATGTTAAACTTCATTTGCCACCTCTCAGCCCATCTGTTCAACCTTTCCAGATCCTGTTGCAGCAGCATAGCGTCAGTAGCGTCCTTAACGACCCTGCCAACCTTTGTATCATCTGCAAACTTAGACATTAAACTTGATATCCCATCATCAATATCATTCATAAACACCGAAAACAACAATGGACCCAACACTGAACCTTGAGGAACTCCACTAATAACATTAGTCCACGTTGAGCAGTGTCCATTGATTACCACTCTCTGTCTTCTGCCACTCAACCATCCCCTTATCCATAGCAGCAATTTGCCTCCAATGCCACACTGCTCCAATTTGTGCAGCAGTCTTCCATGTGCAACAGTATCAAAAGCCTTTCTAAGATCCAGATATATAATATCAAAGTTATTCCCTGCAACCAGTTCTTTTGTGACTACATCATAGTATCCAATCAAATTGGTCAGGCAAGACCTGCCCTTAACAAAACCATGCTGCGTCTGAGCTATAACTGACTATAATTTATATATTATATAAATGGAAAAGAAAAAGTGAAAAGGGAAAAAAAAGGAAGGGAGTTTAATATGAAGTGATGTTAAACATCAGTCATGTGCTAAATAAATGCTTTCAGTTTTTTGAGCACTAACATTGTTAGAACGTTTTGTTGAATATTAAGTGGCAAGTTCTCCTAATTATATATGCATTTAATAATATTTTTGGAAATTTGCAGCTTGCTTGAGGATTGATTTCTTTTTTCTGAGTGTTTTCCCCCTTGAAACATATCCGGTATCAGTCTTAAATCAACTGCATATAATTCTAGGGGTTTAATTAAGTGTTTTCATTAATCCCCAAGGCAGAATGCACTGGTCCCAAAGGAACTAGTACTTGTTGGTGACTCTATTGTGAGGGAAACGGGAAACATGCTTTGTAAAAAGGATAGGTGGAACAGGACCAGGGTATGTCTGCCAGGGGCAAAGGTTGATGACGTTGTAGAGCGGATATCATCTTTTAAGGGCACAAAAGGTGATATAGTTGTACACGTTGGCACTAATGATATTAAGAGTAGGAGACTGGCGGAATTACTTAGCAAGTACAGGTCACTGTTGAAAAAAAGCCGTGAATTAGGGTTGAATTTGAAAGTGTCTGTAATTCTGCCCAGACACGATAGGAGGGAGTATATGATGAGAGCCCTGTCGATCAATTCGGCCCTGGAAAGAATGTGCAAGGCTCAAGGGGTATAATTTTTTTCAGCCTGGACTGTACTTGTTAACAGGAGAGACTGCTTCTACAGGGATGGGATACACTTAAATAGAAAGGGTGCAAGAATGTTTGCTGATGTTGTCGAGGCAGTGTTAGGTGGGTCGGAAAACTGCTAGATTGGGTGGGATACAAGGACTAATAGATTAACAGTAGCCACTGGCAGAGGTGAAAGTGATTCTTGCACTGCTTCTATTGGAATGAGCCGCAGCCTGGAAAATAAGATGCAGGATATTTCAGAGACTGCTGGGAATTATTGGGGTACAAGTAAACACATTGGTTGTGTTAGGGTAGTTAAGAATAGGAACAGGTGCATGTATACCAATGCTAGGAGTTTAGTAAATAAATTTGATGACTTTGAGGTATTGCTCAAAACATCAAAGGCAGATATTGTGGGGATTTCAGAGATGTGGTGTCACACAGATATAAGGAATGCAGAACTGGAATTTGGGGAGTACAATGTCTACAGAAGGGATAGACAGGATAGGAAGGGAGGAGGGGTTATGCTATTAGTTAAGAAATACATAAAATCCAAGGAAGTGAAGCCAGTCGACATTGCTGGACAGTGCAGTGTCGAGTCAGTTTGGTGTGACATAAGCATTGGGAGATCAAAATTGAGAGTAGGAGTGTGCTATAGGCCTAATGACTCTGATGAGTATAATAAGAAATTGTAAATGAACCACTAGGTGGCAGTGATCACAGTGTGCTGAAGTGGGATTTACTCAAAGAGGTAACTACCATTAGGGGTAAAGGGAAGGGTTATTGCTTTCGTAAAGGCGACTACGATGGACTGAGACAGTATTTAAATTCTATACAGTGGGACCAACTGATGATGTTACCAACAGCAAATTCAAAATGGGAAGCATTCAAAGAACTTCTCTTGGAAGCTACTAGGCTTTACATACCAACTAAGAAATATTGTTCAAAGTTTAGGTCTAAGTGGATGTCAGATGAACTAATGAGACATATGGCAGAGAAGAAAAATGCATGGGATACATACAAATTAACACGTGACACAGAATCCTATGATAGATACAAGTTGATCTGTAACCAAGTTACAAAGGAGGTTAGGCAGGCGAAGGCGGATTACGAGAAATCTTTGGCAAGGGATGCAAAGAAAAACAGCAAAGAATTCTTTACTTATGTAAACTGTAGAAGGAATTGGATGAATCAGATTTGAATTATTTAATAGGGACGTTGCTTTTAGAAGAAATGTGTAATATCTGCTTTGTTGTAATAATGTAAATATTTTAGTTCTGAATTTTTACCTTTGATAGCCCCCTCTGATTTTGTTGTATATCCTCTGTTCAGAAAGGTTTAATCCTGTCTATGTGGTTGTTTTGAGGAGTACTGAGCTAATAAGTCTGAGGTTGAGGTGTGGAGGTTTGTTTTTCAAATTTTCACAAGTTTTCTTAGTCCACAAATAGATAAATTATCCTTATAACAGAAATGCCAAACAGGATATACTAGCAACAGTAGCCAGGTGGGCAGGACCAGCAGTGCGTAGCACACGCTTCTTGATGAGACCCGGGTTCCAGCCCGTGACCGCCAAATATTGAGGATGCGGAAAGGTCAGGGAATGACCACCGCATATCCCCGGAGCAATATGGCCTTAGTTGCTAATGCTCCTAAAAACTAAATAACAAACAAACATACTAGCAACATTCCCCTAAACTAAACATTCCAGCTCAATCCCCTCCCCCATTCTAAATAACAAACAAACATACTAGCAATATTCCCTAAACTAAACATTCCAGCTCAATCCCCTCCCCCATTCCTTTAACCTTTTCAGTAGTATATGCAAAATTTTGAAATTGGATGAAGAGGAGGAGATCACACCTGTCAGCCCTTGTTGTTCAATTTTGGCATATGAATGTTGAAATTCTCTAGAATTCAGATCCAGAGGTTGAAAAAATTGAATCAGGTGATTCATAAATATATGTAGAAGACTGAATTACATCAAAAAAGAAATAATACTGAGTTTTTTTTTTTTTTTAAATTACAATATGTTTTTTAAATCTGATATGATTCGTGAAATAACTTTGCTGTAATATTAGCAAACAATTTTAAAATATTTATGTACAAAGTTTCCATTTTTATGAATTTTAAATTTCATGAAGAAACTCAATCCATATTGTCTCACTGATTGTTAGCAATAAAACTCACTGCTCAGCCCTGAGACATTGTCAAGAAATTCACTCTATAAGAGGTTAAAGTAAATTTTTAAAGTTATTTATTAAACTTTATAGGGTTATACTTAATTATTTGATATTTTTTAAATTTATGTTTTTAATTATTTAGGCTCACAGTTTAGTGTCCAAGCTATTAGAAGTGGAGGAGAGTGCTTCTATTAAAAAGAAAGGGAGTCATGAAATACACAGAGGCTTGATTGTTTTGAGTTATTTTAGCTCTCAAATAAGCAGCTATTTTGTCAAGAATTGTAATTCTCTTATTCCAGTTTTGATTGATTATATGCAGAAAGATAGAATGGCAGTTTCTACTATCCTTTTGGAATTATTGAGTGATCTCTCCAAAGCAAGAGATCTTCGGAAAGAGTAGGCATCTTTTTTTAATATTGATGGCTATTGAATTTTAAGTATTGCTCAACAGACCTTATGTAAAACCAGCTTCTTCAGATAATAAACTATGTATGAATCTTTTAAATATAGTTAATATTAAAAATATCAATAAAATTATAAATTAATTAATTTACTATCAAAATATGATTTCTAGATGTCTTTCTTCCTTTATTAGTTGCTGTACATTGGAAAGTACAGTGTTCTTGGAAATTTTCATGTACATAAATTCCCATTAGCACTTTTTTTTTTGAGCTGCCCCGATGAGAACGTATTAGCAGGCTAATGTTACAATGTTTATGGTGTTATATCTAATTTGAGTCATGCATATGCTTGCTTTTTTTTTTTTTTTTTTTTTTTTTTTGGCATCTTCAACCTTTTTTTTATTTTCTGACCTGTATGTAAATTTACATTTTAAAAGGTTATTTTATGCATAATTCAGATGAAACAACCATTAAATGGATAAATTGTTTTTAATTCTTCCAAAACATGCTGACATGTTTTTGTGTTTTCTACTAAACGGAGACACCGCTAGAGGCAGCCTGAAAATGGCTTTTTTGAAAATCAAAGGAGGAAGAGAAGATTGCACTTGTTGGCTGTTTTTGTCTGATTTGGATTTTAAAAAGATATGTTCTCTATAATATCACAAAATTCTCTGGGGGTATAGAGAATATTTTTAGAATAAAAATCATAACCTGGGGTGTTTTTACAATATTTAAAGTACAAACAATTCAGTTATATTAACTTAATCACTCTTAAACTGTGTGAAATTAATAATGCTGAAACTAAAGCACATTATATGTTTTCTGGCACCACATATGTTTAGGTAGCTACTGCTATTACCATATTAACAAAAATAAATAAATAAATAAAATAAATAATAAATAATGTACTGTGGGAAAGTCCTTCAGCTCTTTACAAGGTTGATATGATGATGATGCTGCTGCTGCTGCCTATGTTACTTTACATGAAAAGACTAAAGAAATCAGTTTCCAAATAAGGAATTAATTAACTGAAACATAATAATTAATTAAATAAATAAATAAATATAATAAGAAAGAATTCAAACAGTAGGGGTATTGCAGGTATATCTTCAAGGGAGCACCGACATCTCGAACCCAAAAGATCATATTTCTGTAGCAAATTGGTAAGCCTGGCACCAGTTTACTATGGAAATATGACCTTTTGCAACTCTGAACCCTGGGGGACATGGGAGTCCCCCATTTGACTAATGTAAAGTACTACATATGGGAAACAGCAACCCCAGAGCAACGTATCAACTCTGTGGTACTACACTGACAGTGATAGAGAATGAAAAGGACCTGGGGGTAATTGTGCAGGCAGATATGAAGTTCTCTGAGCAGTGCAGATGGGCTGCAAGAGTAGCTCATGGTGTCTTATCAACGATATACAGGAATTTTTCTAGGAGGGATAAGGAGGTGATTATCCCCTTGTATAAGGCAATGGTCAGGCCACACCTTGAGTTCTATACAGTTCTGGAGGCCTCATTTCAAGAAGGATGTAGAGCTGCTGGAACGAGTACAGAGAAGGGCAACAAGATTAGTGAATGGAACAAAGGGTTGCTCTTACGAAGAAAGGCTTAAGTTTTGCAAATTACAGTGTCTGGAGACTAGGCACCGGCAAGGTGATCTGATAGAGGTGTATAAAGCCTTGAATGGTTTGAGCATGCTCAATGTTGATGGGATTCTGCCTCTTTTGCTCAGAATAATCACCTGAGAGGGCATAAATTTAAATTGAGGAAAGACATATGTAGGATAGATATGCGGAAATTTGCCTTTAGCCAGCGGGTAGTTGGTTGGTGGAACAGACTTCCATCCCTTGTTGTGGAAGTTGATAGCCTAAATAAATTTAAGGCTCAACTGGACAGGCATTTCGAGCAAACGGAAGTGGAAGTTTTTTTTTTTTTTTTTGGCTGATGCTGCATAAGCTTGCTTTCTTGCATCATATGCCTCTGCTAATGCTAATGTCCTCGTAACATGACCCTTGAGCATTGTATTACACTTTTTGCTATGAAAGTTAATTTTATTAGTGAGTATCTTCCTCCGAAGGTAAATAGTGCCCTCTGTCTTGATGAGTTTAGCATCTTTTCACAATCATGTAATATATGAGGGGCATTGAAAGGCAATCGCAGCATCATCGACGACGTCAACTCTTGGACAATGGCTATTGATTTGATTTCAGGTTCTTGCCTCAGAAGACCATCTGCATACACTTTTGTCGCAAATTGAACCTTCATTCTGAACCAGAACTTAAGCTCGGACAAAATATCATTCCAGTAGCACCCAAGACAATTCTTGAACTTATTTGATAATAAGTTCACATTCCTTCCACATATCCATGAACTGTGGGCCAAGTGGACTGAACAAGTGCACAAGAGGACTGAACCTCCTTTGTGCCACCTCATCTAATAATTGGGGAGCAGACTGCTACAATTTACTCAACCTCTATCACGTGCTGGTTTGATGTAAATTTCAGTGTGGATCCCATCTGCCAGAAACAACTTACTACAATGGCTAGACTTAGTTCAGCACCAAGCCATCTGCATTGCTACTGGAGTATTTCGAACATCACTTGCCCAGAGCTTATATGTCAAAGCAACCGAACCACCTCTTTCGCTTCGACAAATGAAAATTGCTAAAATATACTTTAAAAGTGAAAGCCTTGCCAGACCACTGTGTGGAAATCCATTTTCTAGCCAAGATGGAAAAATCTATATAATGCTTGTCAGACTGCCAACCATCCCTTTGGTACTTGTGTCCATAAGCTGCTCATAAAACTTAATATCACAGTAGACAGTGTTGCTCCATCACCAAGGCACTCCCTTCCATCCTGGCATGCTCATGTTCCACCATGCGCCATCTCCATTTATAACATGGGAAAAGCTAGTACTTCACCATTTGTCTACTTACAACTCTTATGTTTTCCATCGAGCTTCTTACTCTGATTTCCTGCCAATCTGCGCATTATAGCCTTAGTCGCTAATGTGCCAATAAAACCCTCCTGTCAATTTTCACTGATGGCTCAAAATCAGAATCATCTGTGGGATCCACTATAGTCTTCGCAGAACATTATCTGAGGAGGTTCTCCAAGAGTGCAGTATATACACCGCAGAGTTGTATGCTGTAGAGCTAGCCCTGGACCACATTAAAACTAATAATTATTAAAGGCAGATTTATTTAGTACATTAGGGCCTCTATCAATGATGAGATGTAATCCTCATCCAGTCCTGTCCAGTGTTCAGCAGAAGTTATATTCTTTTTATGAATCTAGATTCTGCATCTGGTTCTGTTGGATCCCAAGCCACATTGGGAGCAGAGGTAATGATCTGGCAGATGCTGCAGCCAGATCATCACAGTTGCAGAACCGTTGTAGCCTGCTACAACTGCTCTGTGATTGTGATGATCCATGCTGGTCCAGTTCCCTATACAGACTACAGGTAACTACTCTACATTATTCCCCCAATGGCAACAATCTTGGCATGGGCAGGTTATGAACAAGCTATATCAGATAAAGCATATAATCCAACACTGGCAGTTGAGTCTGCACAGGAACCATAGAGAGGAAGTTGTCCTAGCTCGCCTCTGCAAAGGACACGGTCATCTTACCCATGCATTCCTGCTGAAGGCAGATTACTCTCCTATGTGTGAGAACTGTAGCACCTTTTTAACCATATGACATATTTTAACCAAGTGTCCGCATTATAGACATGAATATACAGTAGAACCTGGATAAGAAGTTTTTCAAGGAACTGGAGGTTTAGAACTTCTTATGTGGGAAAACTTCTTAGAAGGGAAAATGACTTAAGGGTATGAAATATTAACTACACAAATAAAATTGAAACGATACACATACAGAAGTTAAAGATGATTTTTAAGTACTATTTCAGAATTTATAAATATTTTAATCTGTCTTTTGGAAACATTTTTAAACTGAGGATTCCTAATTGCTTAACATTCTGTTCATTAAACTCTTTTACCAGGTTGGAAAAATTAGCTCCTTTGAAGTTTAAATGTACCTTAAAAGGTCACAATTACAATAAGACACAGCAACAATCCACTAAGTAATTCTGAACTGTTCCCAGCCATCAGAACTTAATGCTTAACGTGGTCTATGTATCCAGTTATGGATATCGATGAAAACAATGCAATATATCACTTTCATTATATCAAAATTTTTCTACTATAAATGTTTTTGTGCTGAACGCCTCAGACTACGGAAAATTCATTCACTAATCAAACAAGTTAGTCCTAAGCATCATTTTAGTTCATATTAAACCACTGAATTAGGTGAAATGGCATCGTTTTTGATATATCTCATCTTGTGAGTGCCTTCACAACAAGTTGCTCTGATATTGAACTACCTTGAATAAGCAACACTGTGACAATGGATTCTCGAATAGGCACACTTCACCAATAGATTCTCGGTGGATATCATCACCCCACAACCATTGGGTGGTGGTATCAGACGAGAATAAGTAACGTTAATCTTCTCCATTGGCGAAGCATTGCTTATTGAAAGTAGTGCAATATTAGGGCAACTTGTTGTGAAAGCATCATAATATGAGATATATGTATATCAAAAATGATGCCATTTCAGTGGTTTACTACGAATTAAAATGATGCTTGGCACTAACTTGTTCGATAACCAAATGTTTATATTGTTAAATATTTTTTAATATTAAAAATAAATAATTTTTATTTTTAAAAGCATATTAAGTGGTAAAACGTCATTATAATAATGCACTGTGTTATTCTTTATCACAAACTTTTTATGCTGGAAAACGTATTACCTGGGAAACTTCTTATGTGGGAAAATAATACATTACAACATAAAATAAAAAAAAAAAAAGGTAAACTGCAGCCATTATCAACCCACTGCAGGATGGAAGCCTCCTCAACAATTCATGCTGAGGGAAATGGACCATAATCTGCCATGCTGGTCCAGTGCGGGTTGGCAGATCGACCGTATTTAGCAGTCAGGGGCTTGAACTCCGGTCTACTCATCTTGGGCTGTGCCACCAAAACCTCTCGTCTCTCCACTCTGTCTCATAGACATACTGTTTCTGCTTCATGCCTGATACTTCCATGGACACTGTTCTTCTGAATTGGCTTGTAGAATTCCCACTCTCTCTTTCAAAAGAGTCTGAACATATGCCAACATCCATTTTACTGTCCAACTTCAAACTCACAAAATCAACTTTTCATCTTCCTTGTTTATTCATTCAACTGCCTTTTTTCTGGAACAACTTTACTTCTTACGTATTTCCTGAAAATCACAATCTACAGGAGTTCAAGTCTAATGTCAACAAATATCTTTCTTCTTCTCAACTTCCAATCCTTGCATGGTACTAAGTACTATAGGTTCTAATACCTCTTGTGTTTGGGGTTTTCATAAAAAAAAAAAAAAAAAAAAAAAACGCGAATCAGGATTGAATGACATTTTGGATATTATTGCAATGTTACTTTAGTGTTTTGTATTGTTATTTATAATGTCAGTTGAAAAAAAAATTGTGCTGCCTAACATGACTGACAAGCATATATTAGTATTTGAAATTCTGGTTGGTTATAAAGCACAATATTTTGAAGGTTTTAGATAGAATGGATAAGTAAGCAGCTCTGAATGAAACAAATGATATCTAAACATTGTGAAAAAGAATGGTAAATATGGTTAGGGAAAAAAAAGTTTGAAAGTGGTGCAGTGAGCAACGTGCAGTAAACTCCCATTATAGGACTGGCGACTGGCAAGAAAGTGTTGCAAGCAGAATACTGTTTTTGGAGCTGTTTTTCATATTTCATTAATATTATGGTAGATGTTAAGTATATTAGGGTAGTAATACGGTAGATGTTCAATATTTATATGCTATGAAGATACTGCCTATCTCTTCATAATAGGAAATTATATCTTCATGTAATGCTAAGATATCATACTGCATGCATAAGATAAATAACATTAATTTTGTGCAGTTAATAGCAGTACTTCTCCAACTTGGATATTAAACATTTCTACTGTTTTTGTTAGTATTTGTTATACTAATAATTCCATATAGGATTGGCTAACTTCTGTGGGTAGGTTATTGCTCTCCATCATATTTTTCTTTGTTTATAAATTTTGTTGATAATTTTAGATATAATTCTTAATATTACCATTGTCTAACTGTACCAATTAGTACAATTAAAAATAATGGTTTTTATTTGTATAATAATTAGTAGAGTTATCTTAATCATAATAAATTCAAATTTTATTTTGATGATTTTTTTATTTTTCTATTTTGTCTAAATTACATGATGAAGGCTCTGTCAGTTTATTACCTTATCTTGAGATAGATATTTAAATATCTTTCATTGAAAGTTAATTTGAAAGTTGATTATATCAAAGTTTGAAAGTTGAGTCTTGGGATATCTGAACTTCAACTTTGTGACCGCCATATTAATTGATATATTTAAGTAATGAGAAAGGTCTGCTTCAGTAATTTTTGAGAAATCATGGTTACCATATGATTAGTAGATTTAGGAACAGTTTTAGTATTTTTTAATGAGAGACAGCCTATAAAAATAGAATGTCACTGTGTCACCGGGCCTAGTGAAGTTAACATATTTAACTTATGAGCAGGATTATTACTGGAGAATATATATATATATATATATATATATATAGACAAATGCTTATTTTTAGTGTATTGGGTAATAGTGCTGGCCTATCAATTGTAATTACCATTGAAAAAATTGAGAATGCCAGCAAAATAAAAGCAGATAACCTGAAATTAAATTAGATTAACATAAGAATAATAATGATAATATTGATGTTACCTAAAGGTAGTGGATCCTAGGGTTTTAACTACTTCTTCATAGGATCGGCAGCCAAAACTGTAGGAGCGACTGCAATAAGCAGGGTCTCTGTTTCTGTTATGATGTATACGTGTGAAACGTAAAAATCATAGCTGACCAGATAGAGACCAAAAGGAAGGAATAAAATTCAAACATAAATAAATAAAAATAAATATAAAAATGTATAAAATAGAGTTAAAAAGCTAAAATAATGTCAATTAAATCTAGAAAAATGAAAGTTTGAATTCAAAATACAGTATGAAATTTAAACAAAGTAACTTTAGATAATGGAATAAATTAGGTTAATGCCAACTTGCTGTTTGCTTAGACCAGAATCGGTGAAGTTAGCTACATGTGGTGATTACAGATATATATATATATTTTTTTTTATTTTTATTTTTTATTTTTTTTTTATTTCAAAGCTCCTTTATATGTTCATGAAGGATTTTGTAAAAATCATCCATTATACTTTTCAAAGTGAACATGGTTGAATAACTTATCATTGGTGCTAGATGAAGGCTTATTTTCTATACTTTATGCATTAGCTTTGACTGTGGGGGTTTTTGATGTGTAAACATCTTTGGCAGCACCTACTAAATTTCTAAGATTGAAGTACACCAATTGGTGATGAAAATGCCAGATGGAAATGATGCAAATGACGTTAGTTCAGTTTAACATGTAATTTTGTTGTGCATTCATATTTACATGATAGAAAGAAACTTTATATATTTACCCTTTTATCTGATAAATTTATTCAACTAAAAGTCATCGAATCAATAGCTGTAACATTACTTGAAATATTTTTCTATTTGAAATCGAAATTAGAAAGATTATTTTGAGAGGAACTTAAGAAATGTTTTCTGAAAATTTCTAATATTCTCTGCAGCTGGCACTTTCAAAGGGTACATATTTTGCAAAATAAGATGCCTGAAATTAAATTGGTTTTCAGTTTACTGAAATTGTGTATCCTTTGAGTTGACTCCCCCCCCACCCCCCCATTTGTTGAAATCTGGTTTTTGACAACACGGGCCCTTTATAGAAAAATTACATATTGAATTCCTTTCATATGGAATTTCTTTTCTAATTTTAAGGTATTTCATTTTACAGAATTGGCACCCTTTCAAACCGCCAGCTTCAGTAGTGAAAAGAAAGCATCAGAAAGAATTGAGTGATTTCATAAGTTCCTCCCAAATGAATCTTTGTAGTTTCAAAGCAGCTTAGTTTAAAATACAAGATGTTAATTTGTGTATATATTAATCCTTCATATATATATATATACATATCATATAAGACAATTTAGTTTTACAGGATGTTTGTTTGCTCTTGCAGATGTGGGAAACAAGTTGTAGAAGCAGTGATATCATGTTGGCCTAAACTGTTGAATTGCTGGAGTTATGGAGCTCAAGAAGACAATATAAATTTTGCTCTGTCTCTGCTTACAAAGCTCTTGCTAGTTGACTCTTCAGTAAGATGTAGTTTAGATGCTGTTTTGTTATATGAAATTTGTTGTTCTTTATATAGTTTTGTGTGTTAAAATATTTTTAATAAAAATTATTACAATTGAGTTTAAAGTTTTATACTAATTCATACACATGGTGTGGCAATAGGTTTCTCAAACTGGTGCTGTTGTGGCCATGCTTGATGAGTTTGAAAATAATTGGACGTGGTATGTTGTAGTTCAAAATTACCACCATCTGTTGGTGGTAATTTCTGTACCACCAACAGATGGTTGGACAGAAATTATCCAGGAGCCAGCAGGGTGCAAATAACAAACAGTTTCTTTAATAGCATTAATGTTCTGCATCATGATTTTGCAGTGGAGCAATGAATTAATATCAAATTTGCTTTAAACTGGGAAAATCTACAAAATAAACGTATGAAATTTTCAAAATGGTTGATGATTATGATATGTTCAATGTGTTTGAATGGTCAACCTCACAAAATGAGGACAGTTGCAAAAGGTTTGAAAAAAAAAGTGGCAAGTGATCATTGTTTGACCCTCAGAATGATGACTGATGAATTGGGTGTGAATAAGGAGATGATTTGTCAAATTGTGCATGAAGATTTTCGGAAAGGGAAGGTTTGTGCAAAATTTTTGTGCCATGTAGCCTTATGGATGGGTGTCATCATGCAAAGACTTTACTAAGACTTGTCAAGACAGTCCTAACTTCCTTAACTGTAATATCACTGGAAATGAATGTTGGGTGTTTCAGTGTGACCCAGAGAGACAAAGAATCAGAACATACAGTGGACTTAAAAATCATTGCCAAGGCCCAAAAATGTTTCATTTACAAAATAATGCTGATCATGTTTTTCAACAAACTAGGTATGAATCAAAAGAATTTGCATCTGGGGGGGGGGGAGAGAGAGAGAGAGAGAGAGAGAGAGTGTTAATGCTGCGTTCTATATACAGGTGCTTCAAAGACTATTGAAGTGCATTTCTTGGGTGAGGCTGCAATTTTGAGAGAAAGGTAGCTGGTTTTTGTTGCATGAAAGTGCCCTGCCCATTCCATGCTTGTTGTTAAGACATTTCTGATGGAACATGGCATTGCACAGATCACCTATCTGTGCAATATTTTACCCTACTCTCCCGATCTAGCACCAGCTGACTTTTTGTTCCTTCCCAAGACAAAAGTTATTTTCTATGGTAGTTAATTTTTCTTTAAGTTGAGGATATAAAGAAAAAAATACTGCCAAACTGAACATTGCCTTTTGGATGCATTCACACTCTTTTCAGAAACTTTTAGAGTGGTGTAATAAGTGCATTCAGTCAGGTGATGATTATTCTGAATAAAAATAAAACCATTTTTTTTTGGAGTTTCCATGAAAATTCCCTAACTACATTTTTGAGTTCCTTCACTTTGTGTTGTTTTTATTGCACCAGTCTGGGAACTTTATTGCCTTACCTTGTATAGTAGATATTTATTTTGTTTGCTTGCAGTTGACTATTTTTTTTTCTTTTTTAGATAATAAAGGAGGGAAACAAGGCTTTGCCTTCATTGTTTTCTATGTATATAGAACTACTTAACAGAAATGTTTCTCTTGGATTAAAGGTAAATTAGTTATTCATTATAATATATTTATCTACTTTTTATTCATCATCAAACTCATGCTAAAGCTTCTGGAGTTATTATTGTTTTATCAGATCAAACTACTAAAATATTCTAGCATCTGCCCAGCCACAGATCATCCTGGTCATCTTCATTGTGTCCATATTGTCTTGTAAAAATATTTCCATATTTGATTGTGATTGCGTATATTTATAGATTTTTCTTTACTTTTCTTGAGTAAACTAAATGCTGATGGCATCTGGTTTACTCAATGGCTTACTGGCTTACTCCTGTCCAGACAATATGCATAAGGGGAAATAAACTTAAATGAAAAATGGATGTATGTAAAAATGTGGAAATTTGTTTTCTGCCAGGAAGGAAGGAAGTTTGTTGGGCCAAATTTCCTTCTAGTGTTATAGAAATGGATAATTTGAATAAATTTACAGTAGACAAATTATTAAATGGGATGGATGGGTGATATGGGTTTTTTTTTTTTTTTTTCTTTTTGCTTGTATGAGCTTGATTCCATGCACCATTTGTGATTACTGATAATAATTTGCTATATTTACTTATTGTAAGGTCTAGTTTGCAATTTCATGTAGTAAGTTGATGGTGAAATGAAATTAATACCTGGCATCTTTCTACTTACTGAACATGAAGTATTCTGCAGTATGTAAAACCCAAAACTACTTGTCATTAGTGTTAAAATCAAAATTTATTGAAATTGGAGTTTTTAGCATTGCATAGAACAACAGAATAAAAAAAAAAAAGGGTTATTGAGTTAGAATTATTACATATAGGATTTTGGTCAAAGTGGTTATATTTCCTACATACATCACTCATTTTGTGGATTAATGAACATGAATTTGTATAGAGAAATAATTAGTTTTTGGAAGAAAGCAGCTCTCATTTAAAAACAAAAAAAAAAAAAGTTCACGCTCAGAAAAATAAACCTTTACACATACAGTTAAATTTAAGGGAAGAAGGAGTTCTATTTCAGTAGATGTCAAGTCCTTTGTGAAGGTATAGTGCTTGTGTTTTTTCTGATTGTCACTTGTTTTTATTTTATTTATTGAAAATGTTGAATTGCAGAGGTGTAATTAGCTGTCTAAAAATATGGTTCTTATCAGATATTGCAAAATGAAATTTATTAAATTTACTGAAATTAATTTACATTAAACTTAAATCACTGCCAAATTTTCCATGATTATCTTAGCTGCTCTTTTGGGTGGCTAACTATAAGTAAATGATTAATTAAGTTCAGAGGAGAATGAGATTGCCTAATATACTACATCATTATATATATATATATATATATCTGTCTGATTAATTGAGAAAGGATTATAATTTTAACTAAAGTTAGCAGATATGAAAAATAACAGTAGCATGAAGACCATGCATCGAGCCATGTCCTTGCATTTCCATAAGATTGTCTTCAGCAGCTAACTCATCTAATGTGAATTGACTGACATAATAACCAATGAAACAACAAAAATCACAATATAGAATTGTATGATTTTTTTCAATAAATATGTTTCTTGCTTTTGCAGTTCTGCCATATAGCGCTTTATTTTGTAATCTCATTAAATATTTTACTCTTAGCCTCTGAGTGACGTTTAACTGAAAATGAAAATCTCTCTCTCACAGCTCTTTGTTTTCAATTTTTTTTTATATTTTCTTTACTAGGTGAGATAAAATATCAATAAAATGTGAGATAAAAAAAAAAAAAAAAAATATATATATATAGGTTTGCCATGCTACTGGCAAATATCCTATTTTAATTTAGCTTATTATAAGCAACACATAGTGGATTGTGCTTTTCTGCTGCCACTGATGTCAGCTTTCCTACTATTTTTTTTATTTATTTTTAAAATATATTTTTATTAATTTCTATCTCTCTATTTAATTTTTGGATTAATTGGATTATATTTACATGGGGGTAGCATGACGATGTGCTAACGCTGCATTCATTCCGCCATCTATAGCCTAATTTGTTTCTACAAATTTGTATATATTTTCAGTTCAGCTATTGTTTTGTCAGTGGTGTGGTTTGGCCATTCGAGTACTAGGCTTTCTGTTTTATTATTTTTCGCTGCATAAGAACCACCTCTATGCAAATCTATTGCATCGGCGGTCTGATTTTAGTATCATTCCATCGTTGCATGGATTTGTTTAGCATTTGAAATGCAATGATTCCTTGACTATTATTGGTCTCGTGGTCCTCTGTTGAGATGCCGCATAATGGTCAGTCTATTTTAATTCATTTTATTAATTATTATTTTCAATTTATTTGGTCATGTAATGTTAGTCTACATTTCCACCTTAGTGAGATTTCACATAATTCGGAAACGGGTGCCATCAAGGATGCGCCACTAAATTCATTTTAATTGACTTAATTTTCTAAATTATTTTAGGAATGTTGCTTCAACACTACCCTCTTCTTCTTTATCCCATCCCTATATATTTTTCTGTTATTGTTATATTATTTTATTTGGCTGTTTTATTTTGCTCTACTAGTATGCCATGCTACTGGCAAATATCCTATTTTAATTTAGCTTATTATAAGCAACATGGAGTGGATTGTGCTTTTCTGCGGCCACTGATGTTAGCTTTCCTACTATTTTTTTTATTTATTTTTAATATATATTTTTATTAATTTCTATCTATTTAATTTTGGGATTAATTGGATTATATATATATATATATATATATATATATATATATTATTATTATTATTATTTAATAGAATATTATTTAGTTGCTGGCTTTAAGAAAATCCTAACAGTTACTGCTGAAGTAGTAGAAGTTTTTGAAAAAAAAAACACCATGTCATTATCAACTAATTCATGTTACTTGGTGAAGAAATTCACTTAGACATATGGAGGTAACCTAGTAACTATTTTTAATGAACTAGATAAAAAAAAGTACTACATTTAAGAGGTTAAAGATAGAGCTGTATCTTCAAGGATTGATACACTTCCTGATTTCTAAATTGTGTTAATTTTCTTGTATTTTTTTTTTTTTTTTTTAATTTCTATTCCATTCCCTCTTACTATGAGAGAATGGAATGGAAATGGAATTGAATTGCACTTAAAATGTATTTTCAGTAATCTACATTGTTGAACATTTCAGTGCATTATGATGTCTTGCCAGGAACTAATAAAAAATAATCACATTAGATGGTTTATCATTATTCAGAGGTGATCTCTTTGACAAGTTTTACTGTACAATTATGTTAATATACTTGACATGATTTTACAGTATCTATTGTTACTATGTACCGATTTTACAGTACCTATATAGATTATGGTATAGTAGTAGTGACATGTGATACAAGAAAGCAAGTGTATGAGCTTCTGCATTCCCTCCAAATGCATGTCAAGTTCCCCCTTAAATTTATTCAACCTATCAACTTCCACAATGACAGGTGGAAGTTTGTTCCACCAATTAACCACGCGCTGGTTAAAGGCAAATTTCCTCACATCTATTCTACATCTGTCCTTTCTTAATTTGAATTTATGCCCCCTTAGGTTTGTAATCTGAACAATTGGAAGGATTCCATCAGAATTCAGCGTGCTCAACCCATTCAAGGCCTTATACACCTCAATCAGATCACCGTGCAGGTGCCTAGTCTCCAGCTGCTGCAATTTGCAGAACTTAAGCCTCTCCTGGTAAGAGGATTCCTTCATTCCCCTCACCAATCTTGTTGCCCTTCTCTGTACATGCTCAAGCAAATCTACATCCTTCCTAAAATGAGGCCTCCAGACCTGCATGCAGTACTCAAGGCATGGCCTGACCATTGCCTTATACAGACGGGACAATCACCTTCTTTTCTCTGCTAGCAAAATTCCTGTATATCATTGACAAAACCCCATGACCTGCCCTGGCAGCCTGTCTGCACTTCATATCTGACTGCACAATTACTCCCAGGTCTTTTTCATTTTCTACCACCTTAAGTGTAGTACCACACAGTTGGTACGTTTCTCTGGGGTTACTTCTACCCATATGCAGTACTTTACATTTTTCAGTGTTAAACTTCAGTTGCCACTTCTCAGCCCATCTGCCCAAATTTTATAGATCCTGTTGCAGTAACACACTGCCATTACCTCTCAGAGAACACAGTATTGAGGCTGTGATACATATGTTATTGAGGCAGTGACAGGTGGGTCAGAAAACTACTAGGAGGGGGGGGACAGTAGAATTAAATTTTGTCTGTATGCACTATCTTGTTGGACCCACATTGTACAACAATTTGTCAAAAGCATGTCATGTAGTAACTCTGGTAACAGAGTTGATAAAAATCATACATAATGCTCTCTTGTCAGATAATAAAAGTAAATAATGATCATTTACCTTTTATTACCCAAGAAGACAACACAGTACACATTAGTCATATATTTCATCTTTTCAGGTACAATGAACTTTGTCTTCAAAGATACTGGGCCATACATTGACACTCCCTGAGGCTGAAACCATATGAAGTACTAACATGACATGCAGATTTATGTCTATCTAATAATGCATATTGCAGCAGTTCCAAATGACCTTTTGTGTGAAGGGGCTTTATCAGTCCATAGGATGCACTTTCAAAACTATTTGAGGATCCTATTATTGCAGTACCCATTGACATTAGGACACACCGAATTCGTAATCTGTATGGAGTCGCAGATTTTGCATTCTGCACTTTTGGCTGCAAATCATATACTCTTATAATTCAGTGGGTGGCAGTTCACTCCAAACCTGATACTGCGTGATATTACAGTGTTTTGCATATTTGTATTAGCCATTTGATCAGATGCCACTACTTCTTCCATGGCAGGCAGTTGTATTGAGCATGGCCTACCTCTTCCAAATATTGGCACAATGCTGCAACACAATTTCAAAGGTACACATCAGATTGTCTGATGATATTGGCTTTGGGATATTATCAGCCTTGATAGTGTGTGCGTGCGTGTTCATGCGCGCATGTGTGTGTGCATGTGCCCCTATTCCCTTCCCAAGAAGACATAAAGGATACATCACAGTACACATTAGTCATATATTTCATCTTTTCAGAATGAATTATGCCATTTAAATTCTCAACTGCTGATATTTTACAAGAAAACACAAGAAAATACTGTAGTGCTGTAACACAATTGTAATATCTTGTTACATGTGCATTGAATCAAGAAATTGTTCAGAACATTTTTTAGAATAGTTTAGTATTAGTCAAGGAATCATTTCCTGTGCTTTTTATGCAGCATTAATAATACAGCCCAATATTGTAGATTTTGACAAATTTAGTTTCATTCATCTAACCATTTAAAATTTTTCATACAAGTATTGTAGCCATATATGCTAATGTGGCCATATAATTTTATAGCATGATTATAGTAACCTATATAGGAATGCTTTTGATGACTTAACAGCTATATTTTGCTTTTAAAATGTAACAATTCCCATAATTTTATATTTATCTGCTTCTCAATTTATTTTAAAAATTTAGGTTTCTGCATTGGATCTTTTGCCATTCTTTTTATGTCTTTCTTCTATTTACATTGAAGAACTTAAGTAAGTGCATATTTTAGAATTATTTTGCACAGTACCTCCATTATAAATTTTTGATTTGACCTTTTCTATAAATTGCATAAAATTTTCATGAAATATGGTGCTCTTCTCATATTTAAAATTATAAATTGTATATATATATTAAACATCTTGTGTAAATTTTATCATTCTTTAAAATTGGCATTACATTTAATGTTATATATTGTAATTGCTTACAGCATTGAAATTAGAGTAAGAGGTTATCATTCATTTGGATGGTCTTAAGGACATCCTGTTAAAGAAGTAGACAGTAGTTGCTGATACTGAATAAGAGGTTTTATGGAATGGTGTGAATTCCAGGTGGTAGGCGACTCTCATCAACCAGGCAATACCACTACTTTGCTTATTGGAGGTTTGAAGTGGTCCATTCATTTTTAGTCTTGGTACTTAGTACTATAGGTTTTGATACCTTTCGTGTCTGGGGGTTTCATTAAAGGAAAAAAAGAAAAAAAAAAAATGAAATTAATCAGAATTGTTGCTGAAAATCTGATGAGTAATCCTTGACCGCTGATAGTTATCATATCTAGCAAAGGAAAAATGATTTCAAACAAGACGAGAACTGCTGCAAACAGCTAAACAAGGTCTTCACGAGCCAGTTTCTCTGAAATCACTGCAAAAAGAATTGTATGTTATCTCTAATAAAAGACTAAAAAATGCAGGAAAAGATTTTATTGCTTGACATACATTGGCATTGAGGGCAGATTATTATTTATTATTGTTAATTGCTGTATGGTTGCAAGGAATCCTGAGGCTTATATCGCACCACCAAAAAAAAAAAAAAAAAAAATTCCCGAGTTACCCTGAGAGAGAGAGAGAGAGAGAGAGAGAGAGAGAGAGAGGGAGGATGAGAGTGAGGTGTCAAAAGTAGAAGGGAATCACCAAGAAAGAGAAGAATTATGATATCCAGCTCAGGATCCTGGGTGAGCCAAGCCCATACTCACCAGATGTGAGCCTCTGGAGTAATATGCTTAATCTACTTTTATCTTTTGAAAAGGCACAATGTGCCAAGTGGCCATAGTAGCCCATGTACCATTAAACTCCAACTGTAACAACAACAACAATGTTTTGAAACATTGTCCCAATGACCAGGAAATAATAAACTAAGAAAATTAAATATAAATTTCTGTCATTTGACCAATTCACAAGACCAACAAAATGCAAATATGAAAGTACTAAATTGTAAGAATATCTTCACAACTAATTACGCCCTTATTTGAACAAATCATCTCCTTATTCCTGCTAGCAAAGTTCCTGTATATCACTGACAAGACCACATGAACTGCTTTGGCAGCCAGACTGCACTGCTCTGAAAACTTTCTAACTGACTGCATAATTACCCTCCAGGTCTCTTTTACATTTTCCACTACCCTGAGTGTAGTATCGTACAGTTGGTATGTCACTCTGGGTTTACTGCTACCCATATGCAGTACTTTGCATTTTTCAATGTTAAAATTCAGTTGCCACATCTCAGCCCATCAGCCCAACATTTCTACATCCTGTTGCAGCAGCATACTGTCATTAACAACCCTGCCAACATTTGTATCAACTGCAAACTTGGACATTAAGCCTGATATGCCTTTATCAATATGATTGATAAATATAAAAAACAACGAGCCCAACGCCGAACCCTGGGAGATTCCACTAATAACATTAGTCCAGGAACAGCAGTGTCCATTGATTACTACTCTCTGTTTTCTCACACTCAACCATCCATTTATCCATAGCAGCAACTTGCTCTTAATGCCATACTGCTGCAATTTTTACAGTAGTCTTCCATGTGCAACAGTATGATATAAAAATTAATTTTTGCATCCAGTTCCTTTGTGACCAAATCATAATATCCAATCAAGTTGGTCAGACAAGACTTCCTCTTAACAAACCCATGCTGTGGCTGAATTATTACTGCAGCCTTGTCTAGATGATCCTGCAGTGCTTCTTTAGCCAGTGACTCCATTAACTTATTTTCCCCAGAACATAAGCTAAACCAACAGATCTGTAATTACTTGTGTCACCCTTTGATTCCTTTTTGTGAATTGGAGATACATACAGTCCGTGGGGGACCTCTCTTGATACCAATGTACTTCCATAAGTATGGCTAAGGGTTTGCTTACTTCCTTTGCTGCCTCCTTTAATATAACTGAATAGATCCCATCCACCCCAGGTGAATTTTTTATGTTTAACTTCAACAATTTCACCTCTGCTTTCCTCTCAGTTTTCCAAATTATTTAGCACACTGTTAGAGTTTAATAAGCTTCTTTTCTCCACTTCCCCACAGAATTCCTCATGTGTGAATGTAGATATAAAATACTTGTTCAGTTTGTCAGCTATATGAGCAGGATCATCAACAGTCGAACCATCAATATGAAATGGACCAATCTGATTCATTCCTTTCATTCTAAAGTTTACATAAGTAAAGAAGTCTTTGCATTTTTTTTTTTTTTTTTTGCATTCTTTGCCAAAGATTTCTCGTAGTCTGCCTTTGCTTCCCTAAGCTACTTTGTGATTTGATTGCTAGTTAGTTAGTTATTTGGTTTTTAGGAGCATTAGCAACTAAGGCCATATTGCTCCGGGATATGCGGTGGTCATTCCCTGACCTTTCCACATCCTCTGTATTTGGTGGTGACGGGCTTGAACCCCGGTCTAATCAAGAAGCCTGTGCTATGCACTGCTGCTCCTTCCCACCTGGCTACGGAGGCACCGATTTGATTGCAGACTAGCTTATATCTACCATAGGCTTCTGTGTTGCCTGATAATTTATATTCATCCCGTGTATTTTTTTTTCTCTGCGACGAGTTTCAGTAGTTCATCTGACATCCAGGTACACCTAAACCTAGAACAGTATTTTTTAGTTGTTAGTAGTAGCAGTGGCATGTGATGCAAGAAAGCAAGTGTATGAGCTTATGCAGCATCAGCCAAAAAAAAAAAAAAAAAAATCACACCATTCCCTCCAAATGCCTGTCCAGTTCCTCCTTAAATTTATTCAACCTATCAACTTCCACAACGACAGATGGAAGTTTGTTCCAGCAATTAACCACCTGCTGGCTAAAGGCAAATTTCCGCACATCTATTCTACATCTGTCTTTTCTTAATTTGAATTTATGCCCCCTTAGGTTCGTAATCTGAACAAGTGGAAGGATCCCATCAGAATTCAACGTGCTCAACCCATTCAAGGCCTTATATACCTCAATCAGATCACCGTGCAGGTGCCTAGTCTCCAGCCACTGCAATTTTCAGAACTTAAGCCTCTCTTGGTAAGAGGATCCCTTCATTCCCCTCACCAATCTTGTTGCCCTTCTCTGTACACCCTCAAGTAAATCTACATCCAAAAAATCTACATCCTTCCTAAAATGAGGCCTCCAGACCTGTACGCAGTACTCAAGGTGTGGCCTGACCATTGCCTTATACAGAGGGATAATCACCTCCTTTTCCCTGCTAGCAAAATTCCTATATATCATTGACAAAACCCCATGACCTGCCCTGGCAGTCTGTCTGCATTGCTCAGAAAACTTCATATCTGACTGCACAATTACTCCCAGGTCTTTTTAATTTTCTACCACCTTAAGTGTAGTACCACACAGTTGGTACGTTTCTCTGGGGTTACTTCTACCCATATGCAGTACTTTGCATTTGTCAAGGTTAAATTTCAGTTGCCACTTCTTAGCCCATCTGCCCAAATTATCTAGATCCTGTTCCAGTAGCACACTGCCATTACTGTCATTAACAACCCTGTCAACCTTTGTATCATCTGCAAACTTCGACATTAAGCCTGATATACCTTCATCAATATCATTGATAAATATACAAAACAACAGTGGACCTAACACCGAACCCTGTGGGACTCCACTAATAACATTAATCCAAGAAGAGCAGCACCCATTGATTACCACCCTCTGTCTTCTCCCACTTAACCATCCTTTTATCCATTGTAGCAACTTACCCTTAATACCATTCTGCTCCAATTTGTACAATAGTCTTCCATGCGCAACAGTGTCAAAAGTTTTCCTGAAATCCAAATATATGATATCAAAATAATTTTTTGCATCCAGTTCCTTTGTAACCACATCATAATATCCTATCAAATTTGTCTGACAAGACTTTCCCTTAACAAACCCATGCTGTGTCTGAATTATTGCTGCAGTCTTGTCTAGATGATCCTGCAATGCATCTTTAACCAGTGACTCCATTATTTTACCTGGAACAGAAGTTAAACTAACTGGTCTGTAATTACTCGTGTCACCCTTCGATCCCCCTTTGTGAATTGGGGATACATTTGCACATCTCCAGTTCGTGGGAACCTCCCCTGAGACCAAGGATGCTCTCATAATTATGGCTAAGGGTTTGCTTAGTTGCTTTGCCGCCTCCTTTAATATAACTGGATAGATCCCATCTATCCAGTTATATTAAAGGTGCTTTTCTTATGTTTCACTTCAACAATTTCTCCTCCACTTTGCTTTCAGTTATTCCAAAATCATTAAGTATCCTGCTACAATTTGATAACCTTCTGCCATTTTCAAACCTTAATAATTCCTCATGTGTGAATGTAGATGCAAAATACTCATTCAGTTTGTTTGCTATCTGAGCAGGATCATCAACAGTCGAACCATCGATGTTAAGTGGACCAATCAGATTCATCCCCTTCCTTTTAAAGTTTATATAAATAAAGAAATCCTTGCTGTTTTTCTTAGCATCTTTTGCCAAGGATTTCTCGTAATCTGCCTTCTCCTGCCTAACCTCCTTTGTCACCTGATTATAGACTAGCTTATATCTGCCATAGGCTTCTGAGTCGCTTGATAATTTATATGCATCCCATGCATTTTTCTTCTCTATTATGAGTCTCATTAGTTCATTAGATAACCATTTAGGCCTGAACCTTGAACAATATTTCTTAATAGGTATGAAACTTTTAGTAGCTTCCACGATTAATTCCTTGAATGCTACCCACTTAGAATTTACTGTTGTTAACATCGTCAGTTTATCCCACTGTACAGAATTTAAAAACTGTCGGAGACCACTGTACTCACCTTTACGGAAGCAAAAACCCTTTCCTTTACCCCTGATGGTAATTAAATCTTTAAGTAAATCCCACATCAATATACTGTGATCACTGCCACCTAGTGGTTCCTTTATCTGCAAATTCTTAATACACGAATGATCACTGCTGATAACCAGATCAAGAGTATTACTTTCTCTGGTTGCCTCTCGAACATGCTGCTGCAGAAAACAATCGTCCAATAAATCCTCAAAAGTCTGACTAGTGTGTGAGTGACCAACCCACAAGTTCCAGTCAATATCTGGGAAGTTAAAATCCCCCCCATTATAAGACATTCCGATTTACTAGTCCACTCTATTTCTCTGTACAATTGTTCATTGTTCTCATTCGAGTCATTAGGCCTATAACCTACTCTTATTTTTGCTTTCGCAGTGCTTATGTCACACCAAACTGACTCAACAGTGCACTGTTCATCTATATCAACTGGATACACTTCTTTTGATTTTATGTTTTTCTTAATTAACAGCATAACACCTCCTCCCTTTCTATCCTGTCTATCCTTTCTGTACACATTATACTCCCCAAATTCCAGTTCAGCATTCCTTATATCTGTGTGACACCACGTCTCTGCTATCCCAACAATATCTGCCTTTGATGTCTTGACCAACACTTCAAATTCATTAAATTTATTTACTATACTTCTAGCATTTGTATACATGCAAGCATACATGCTCCTACTCCTATTCTTAGTTACCCTAACACATACCCACCTATTTTAGGATGACTGCCATCCGTCCCTGAAACCCCCAACATCCCACGCTCTAGTTTGCTACTTATTCTAATAGAAGTTGTGCAAGAATCACCTTCACCTCTGCCTATGGCTACTGTTAAGCTATTAGTCCTTGTATCCCCCCCCAAAGCTAGCAGTTTTCCGACCCACCTAACACTGCCTCAATAGCATCAGCAAATATTCTTGCACCCTTTCTATTTAAGTGTATCCCATCCCTATAGAAGCAGTCTCTCCTGTTAACAAGTACAGACCAGGCTGAAAAAAATTATACCACTTGAGCCTTGCACATTCTTTCCAGGGCCGAATTGATTGACAGGGCTCTCATCATATACTCCCTCCTATAGTGTCAGGGCAGAATTGCAGACACTTTCAAATTCAACCCTAATTCACGGCTTTTTTTCAACAGGGACCTGTACTTGTTAAGTAATTCCGCCGGTCTCCTACTCTTAATATCATTAGTGCCAACGTGTACAACTATATCACCTTTTGTGCCCTTAAAAGATGATATCCGCTCTACAACGTCATCAACCTTTGCCCCTGGCAGACATACCCTGGTCCTGTTCCACCTATCCTTTTTACAAAGCATGTTTCCCGTTTCCCTGACAATAGAGTCACCAACAACTACTAGTTCCTGTGGGACCAGTGCATTCTGTCTTTGGGGTTGCCGCTGTGTTGTGTGATGACCAAGTGCAAGCTCTGGCGTTGATGTGGGCAGCTGAAAGCCCGATGGGCCCCTCAATTTAGATCTTTCAAGGGTATCTACCCTGTTCCTCAAACTCTCATATAGGCCCATAACAACGCTGAGTTGTCGCCTGATTTCCTTACACTCCTTACATCGCGCACACACAAATACATCCCCCATGCCCCCATGGCAATATCATGTTCTGTTCCAAAGAGTTCGGCAAATATTTCCCAAGTTGCACATTTTTTTAGGCTGTGATGCATTGGAGAATCGCCCCCTTCAGTTTTCCCCCGAGTCACAGCACTCCTGCCACTTTGTGCCTGTTGCTTTGCTGCTCTAGTTTGTTGGGGCATGATACTTTAAATTAATAAAATCAATAAATTAAATTAAATAAATGTCAATACTATGCTATCTAATAGAAACAGTGAAGCATAATACTCTATAAATTATACGTTAGAGCTACCTAGTGAACACAATTAAAAATTTGAATTCCCTACCACTATATACAAAAACAATGGCTGCAAGATTCGAACGAAATAATGGTTTTACCTATATTAAGTATTATGTATATCTACAAAAACTGTTTATCTAAATTAAAATAAAAATAACCAGTGTAACTATAACTATAAGACTACGTATTAAGTACAATATAAAATAACAATTATGTAAATAAAAATGCAAACACTTATCGTTTTTTTCGGAGCCTGCAACTGACAGCTGTAATTTTTAAAGAGAGTCAGTGCCCTCAGTACAAGCCTAGTAGCTTCTTTGATTACTTTCTTAAATACTTCCCATTTAGAATATGTTGTGTTAGTAACATCATCAGTTGGTCCTACTGTATAGAATTTAAAAAACTGTCTGAGACCGCCATAGTCATCTTTATGAAAGTAAAAACCTTCGCATGATGATTGTTACATCTTCAAGTAAATCCCACATCAGTACACTGCTACCTAGTGGTTCCTTTATCTGTAGATTCTTAATGCAAGAATAATCACTGCTGATAATCAGATCAAGAGTATTACTTCCTCTGGTTTCCTCTTGAACATGCTTCTGTAGAAAATAGTCATCCAATAAATCCACAGGAGTCTTGCTAGTGTGTGGAAGTGTCCGATACAAAAGTTCCAGTCAATATCTGGAAAGTTAACATCTCCCGTTATGTGATATTCTGGTTTACTGCCCCATTCTAATTCTCTTTACAGTTGTTCATTAACTCACTATATAACACTCCTACTCTCATTTTCCCAGTGCTTTTGTCACACAAAATTGACTCAACATTGCACTGGCCATCCATGTAAACTCTATGCACTGCCTTTAATTTTTTGTGTCGTAACTAACAGCATAACCCCTCCTCCCTTCCTATCTGTACACATTGTACTCCCCAAATTGAAATTGTGCATCCCTTTTGTCTCTGCGATGCCACGTCTCTGATATCCCAAAAATATCTGCCTTTGATGTCTTGATCAGCACTTCAAATTCATTAAATTTATTTACTATATTCCTAGCTTTGGTGTATATGCAAGTATACATGCACATTTTTACTCTTAGTTACCCTAACACAGCTCATGTATTTACTTGTTCCATGATGACTGTCAGCAGTGGTTGCTTTCCAGGCTGCTTCTCATTCCAGTAGAAGTCTGAAAGAATCCCTTTTACTTCTGCCTGTGGCTATGTTAATCTATTAGACTGTGTATCCCCCTCAAGCTAGCAGTTTTCCGACCCATCTATCACTGCTCCAATAGCATCAGCAAATATTCTTGTACCCTTTCTATTTAAGTGTATCCCATCCCTATAGAAGCAGTCTCTCCTGTTAACAAGTACAGACCAGGCTGAAAAAAATTATACCACTTGAGCCTTGCACATTCTTTCCAGGGCCGAATTGATTGACAGGGCTCTCATCATATACTCCCTCCTATAGTGTCAGGGCAGAATTGCAGACACTTTCAAATTCAACCCTAATTCACGGCTTTTTTTCAACAGGGACCTGTACTTGTTAAGTAATTCCGCCGGTCTCCTACTCTTAATATCATTAGTGCCAACGTGTACAACTATATCACCTTTTGTGCCCTTAAAAGATGATATCCGCTCTACAACGTCATCAACCTTTGCCCCTGGCAGACATACCCTGGTCCTGTTCCACCTATCCTTTTTACAAAGCATGTTTCCCGTTTCCCTGACAATAGAGTCACCAACAACTACTAGTTCCTGTGGGACCAGTGCATTCTGTCTTTGGGGTTGCCGCTGTGTTGTGTGATGACCAAGTGCAAGCTCTGGCGTTGATGTGGGCAGCTGAAAGCCCGATGGGCCCCTCAATTTAGATCTTTCAAGGGTATCTACCCTGTTCCTCAAACTCTCATATAGGCCCATAACAACGCTGAGTTGTCGCCTGATTTCCTTACACTCCTTACATCGCGCACACACAAATACATCCCCCATGCCCCCATGGCAATATCATGTTCTGTTCCAAAGAGTTCGGCAAATATTTCCCAAGTTGCACATTTTTTTAGGCTGTGATGCATTGGAGAATCGCCCCCTTCAGTTTTCCCCCGAGTCACAGCACTCCTGCCACTTTGTGCCTGTTGCTTTGCTGCTCTAGTTTGTTGGGGCATGATACTTTAAATTAATAAAATCAATAAATTAAATTAAATAAATGTCAATACTATGCTATCTAATAGAAACAGTGAAGCATAATACTCTATAAATTATACGTTAGAGCTACCTAGTGAACACAATTAAAAATTTGAATTCCCTACCACTATATACAAAAACAATGGCTGCAAGATTCGAACGAAATAATGGTTTTACCTATATTAAGTATTATGTATATCTACAAAAACTGTTTATCTAAATTAAAATAAAAATAACCAGTGTAACTATAACTATAAGACTACGTATTAAGTACAATATAAAATAACAATTATGTAAATAAAAATGCAAACACTTATCGTTTTTTTCGGAGCCTGCAACTGACAGCTGTAATTTTTAAAGAGAGTCAGTGCCCTCAGTACAAGCCTAGTAGCTTCTTTGATTACTTTCTTAAATACTTCCCATTTAGAATATGTTGTGTTAGTAACATCATCAGTTGGTCCTACTGTATAGAATTTAAAAAACTGTCTGAGACCGCCATAGTCATCTTTATGAAAGTAAAAACCTTCGCATGATGATTGTTACATCTTCAAGTAAATCCCACATCAGTACACTGCTACCTAGTGGTTCCTTTATCTGTAGATTCTTAATGCAAGAATAATCACTGCTGATAATCAGATCAAGAGTATTACTTCCTCTGGTTTCCTCTTGAACATGCTTCTGTAGAAAATAGTCATCCAATAAATCCACAGGAGTCTTGCTAGTGTGTGGAAGTGTCCGATACAAAAGTTCCAGTCAATATCTGGAAAGTTAACATCTCCCGTTATGTGATATTCTGGTTTACTGCCCCATTCTAATTCTCTTTACAGTTGTTCATTAACTCACTATATAACACTCCTACTCTCATTTTCCCAGTGCTTTTGTCACACAAAATTGACTCAACATTGCACTGGCCATCCATGTAAACTCTATGCACTGCCTTTAATTTTTTGTGTCGTAACTAACAGCATAACCCCTCCTCCCTTCCTATCTGTACACATTGTACTCCCCAAATTGAAATTGTGCATCCCTTTTGTCTCTGCGATGCCACGTCTCTGATATCCCAAAAATATCTGCCTTTGATGTCTTGATCAGCACTTCAAATTCATTAAATTTATTTACTATATTCCTAGCTTTGGTGTATATGCAAGTATACATGCACATTTTTACTCTTAGTTACCCTAACACAGCTCATGTATTTACTTGTTCCATGATGACTGTCAGCAGTGGTTGCTTTCCAGGCTGCTTCTCATTCCAGTAGAAGTCTGAAAGAATCCCTTTTACTTCTGCCTGTGGCTATGTTAATCTATTAGACTGTGTATCCCCCTCAAGCTAGCAGTTTTCCGACCCATCTATCACTGCTCCAATAGCATCAGCAAATATTCTTGTACCCTTTCTATTTAAGTGAATCTCATCCCTGTAGAAACAGTCTCTCTTCTTAACAAGCGCAGACCATGCCTGGAAAAATTCTACCCCGTGAGGTTTGCATAGTCTCTACAGGGCTGAATTGATTGGCAAGGCTCTCATCATATACTCCCTCCTATCGTGTTTGTGCAGAATTGTAGACACTTTCAAATTTATTGAAAATACACTGAACCAGTTTAGAACTATAACACCAGTAAATGGCCCATAGCCCATCTTTGCCTAGTTGTCTAAATACCAGTGTCCTTCATCAAACTAAGATAAAGCATGACATAAGCATGGGTAAATAAAAATTGAGAGTAGGAGTGTGCTATAGGCCTAATGACTCTGATGAGTATAATAAGATACTGTACAGGGAAATAGAATGGGCCAGTAAATCAGAGAGTCTTATAATGGGGGATTTTAATTTCCCAGATATTGACTGGAATTTGTGGGTTGGTCACTCACACACTAGCAAGGCTTTTGTGGATTTATTGGATGATTGTTTTCTACACCAGCATGTTCGGGAGGCAACTAGAGGGAGTAATACTCTTGATCTGATTATCAGATCAAGTGATTCTTCATGCATTAAGAATCTGCAGATAAAGGAACCGCTAGGTGGCAGTGATCACAGTGTGCTGATGTGGGATTTACTCAAGGAGGTAACTACCATCAGAGGTAAAGGGATGGGTTTTTGCTTTCGTAAAGGCGACTATGATGGGCTGAGACAGTATTTAAATTCTATACAGTGGGACCAACTGATGATGTTACCAACAGCAAATTCAAAATGGGAAGCATTCAAGGAACTAATCTTGGAAGCTACCAGGCTTTACATACCAACCAAGAAATATTGTTCAAGGTTCAGGCCTAAATGGTTGTCAGATGAACTAATGAGACATATGGCAGAGAAGAAAAATGCATGGGATACATACAAATTAATGGGTGAAATGGAAGCCTATGATAGATATAAGTTGGTCTGTAACCAAGTCACAAAGGAGATTAGGCAGGCAAAGGCAGATTATGAGAAATCCTTGGCAAAGGATGCAAAGAAAAACAGAAAAGAGTTCTTTACCTATTTAAACTCAAGAAGGAAAGGGATGAATCAGATTGGTCCACTGGATGTTGATGGTTCAACAGTTGAGGATCCTGCTCAGGTGGCTAACGATCTAAACAAGTATTTTGCATCTACATTCACACATGAGGAGTTATTCAGGAAGGGGAATGTCGTAGGTGAAGTAAACATTGGCAGTGAGCTAGATGATTTTCTAATAACTGTGATGAAAGTGGAGGAGAAATTGTTGAGGATAAACATAAAAAAGGCACCCGGGGTGGATGGAATCTATCCAGTTATATTAAAGGAGGCAGCAAAAGAAGTAAGCAAACCCCTAGCCATAATTATGAGAGCTTCTTTGGACTCAGGGGAGGTACCCATAGACTGGAGATGTGCAAATGTAACCCCAATTCACAAAGGAGGATCAAAGGCTGACACAAGTAATTATAGACCTGTTAGTTTAACTTCGGTTCCAGGAAAATTAATGGAGGCACTGGTTAAAGAAACACTGCAGGATCATCTGGACAAGAATTCAGTTATAGCTCAGACACAGCATGGTTTTGTTAAGGGCAGGTCTTGTCTGACCAATTTGATTGGATACTATGATGTAGTCACAAAAGAACTGGATGCAGGGAATAACTTTGATATTATATATTTGGATCTTAGAAAGGCTTTTGATACTGTTGCGCATGGAAGACTGCTGCACAAATTGGAGCAGTGTGGCATTGGAGGCAAATTGCTGCTATGGATAAAGGGATGGTTGAGTGGCAGAAGACAGAGAGTGGTAATCAATGGACACTGCTCATTGTGGACTAATGTTATTAGTGGAGTTCCTCAGGGTTCAGTGTTGGGTCCATTGTTGTTTTCTGTATTTATAAATGATATAGATGATGGTATATCAAGCTTAATGTCCAAGTTTGCAGATGATACAAAAGTTGGCAGGGTTGTTAAGGACACTACTGATGCTATGCTGCTGCACCAGGATCTGGAAAGGTTGAGCAGATGGGCTGAGAGGTGGCAAATGAAGTTTAACATTGACAAATGTAAAGTACTACATATGGGAAACAGTAACCCCAGATCAACGTATCAACTCTGTGGTACTACACTGACAGTGGTAGAGAATGAAAAGGACCTGGGGGTAATTGTGCAGGCAGATATGAAGTTCTCTGAGCAGTGCAGACGAGCTGCAAGAGTAGCTCATGGTGTCTTGTCAATGATATACAGGAATTTTTCTAGCAGCGATAGGGATGTGATTATTCCCTTGTATAAGGCATTGGTCAGGCCACACCTTGAGTACTGTATACAGGTCTGGAGAACTCATTTCAAGAAGGATGTAGAGCTGCTGGAACGAGTACAGAGAACGGCAACAAGATTAGTGAATGGAACAAAGTGTTGCCCTTACGAAGAAAGGCTTAAGTTTTGCAAATTACAGAGTCTGGAGACTAGGCATCGGCGAGGTAATCTGAGAATCTAGGAATCGGCGAGGTGATCTGAGAATAAGGCTTTGAATGGCTTGAGCATGCTCAATGCCGATGGGATTCTTCCTCTTTCTCAGAATAATCACCTGAGAGGGCATAAATTCAAATTGAGGAAGGACGGATGTCGGATAGATGTGCGGAAATTTGCCTTTAGCCAGCGGGCAGTTGGTTTGTGGAATAGACTTCCATCAGTTGTTGTTGAAGTTGATAGCCTAAACAAATTTAAGGCTCAGCTGGACAGGTATTTCGAACGAACGGAGGGGTGAAATGGGAGTAGTGGTTGTGCTTTTTTTTTTTTTTTTTTTTTGGCTGATGCTGAATAAGCTTGCTTTCTTGCATCATATGCCTCTACTAATGCTAAAAATGCTAATGCTAAAGATTATTGCCTAGAGAAATGACTTCCTGATTTTGATTCCTGGGTTTATTGGCGCTCAGAAGAGGCTCTGACCGCACTGTAACCCAGCTGACCAAAAATCCCCCCCCCCCAATAAACAGACGATCTAATAATTGATAATTTATCAACTTGGATCAAACTCCCAACAACAGAATAATCATGCCTAAAGTATTATTTTAAACACATAATAACATTCATATCCCTTCATTTAATTACAAAACAGTATAAAACCTTGAGACACGGGGTAAAAATGCACATTGAAGAGGCTGTAAATATGTATATAGTTATCCCCTTGGACATACATGGGTCGTTATGCCTTAGTAAAACTATACTGGCCCTTGTACAGGGGATAGCATTTTCTATATATTTACATTAACACACTTTTTCATTAACATACTTCTTGTATTTAATCATACTAACAGTTCTTGTACTTGTATAAACACATCATTTCATTTATATAGGTTCATTCCGCCATCAGAGGCAACCCCTCCCCCCCAACTAAGTCAAATAAAAACCCTCTCAAGGCTATCAGAACATTTGCATTGACATAGGGCATATTGCCTACAGCAATTTCACCATCACACCATAATCAGTGAAAAGCGCGGCTGCAAGTATCATTTAAAGTATCAAAAACCAGAAGGCGGGAATTGATACCTTTTCCGTCTGACCATCACAATACAAGAAATAAGTAAGAACCCATGCTCATTTAATCTGATACATTCCCGTTGGGCTTTGGCACTCTATTATAAGACAGTTTTCATCCCAGCAATCTCATATGCTTCTGCCATATGGTACGATAAGACCATGCTAGTAGTAAATAGAAGAATGCTGAATTCTACCCAGCGATCCATCCTCTGCGCCATAACCCGTGCCTGCAGTACAGTGAGTACTTCAGCCTTACAAGTAATAGCAGGAATACTCCCACTAGACCTAGAAATCGTTAGAACTGGAATGCTCTATTACTTTTCCAAAGGAATCCCAGTTAGCTTCCTGAATTTTACAACTGACCCCACTAATAATAGGAAGGCAGAAAAAGTAAGTCTACTGAACCACCTGCTACAGGAGTGGCAAAACAGATGGGCCGGTACCACCAAAGGAGAGATCACCCGCAAGTGTTTTCCACAGACAAATAGAGTACACCTGAAATCACCATCATGGTTCCTCCCAGGACTTACAGGGCATGGCCCCTTCAATGCAAAGCTCGCTGGCTTCAGACTCACAGACAACCCACATTGCAGTTGTGGAGAAATAGAAGACTGGAACCATCTTATGTGTGACTGTCCCATCTACGAAGACCTGAGATGTATTCTAATTACAAAAATGAGATATCTTCCAAGAGGACAAAAATTTCTCCTCCTTGAAATGGAAGAAGATTATAAAGCATTGTCACGATTTGCCCAGGACCTCTTCGCGAGAAGAAGGGTGCAAATTGCTATACACTGAGGAAAAGAGGAAATGCCACTCAACCATGACAATGCAAAGACAAAACATATCACCAACCAGCATTTCTCCTCTTTAAATGGAAGAAGATTAAAACCGAAAAACTTGATGACAGACTGCAAGTGCAACCTCAACAACCTGAACTGCAAGTACGGGACTTGTCCCAGGAATGACCTACAACCCTAGAAGTTGACATCTCTTTAGAAGAAGTAGAACTTAAATAGAAGACCTACTGTGGACTTGACCTCATTTCAGCTCTGCTGCCAATGCCACAGGTGATCCTATACCTGTTCTTTCTTGCATTGTACTTTCTTTCCACTTCCCTGGGGAGGTTATTAGCACTTCCCATTTAATTTCTATTAATTTCTATACAGTCACCTAAAAATTAAAATCGGGCAAAACTGGATTGGGGACAACAGAAGCGGGTAGGTATGACATTCTTTTAGTCTGGCTATCAGTCTTCTCAAAACCTCCGAAGAAGTAGCAGACTGATGACCAAATGGAAGAATGTTATTTACATTTTTATTTTCATTGTTTATTATCATTTTTTATTGTTATTTTCATTGTTCATCATTATTATTTTTTTTTTATTTCCATTTTTCATTAATATAATTTTATATAGGCCTTCCAGGCTAAAGCTAGTTTACTTTAACTAACTTGTTAGTTTGGTCCTAATTCCCTACAGATAGATACCATTAAATAAAACTGACTAATATATATATATATATATATATATAAATGAAAAAATTAATAATAAATAATGAAATAAACTGTCTATTTGACTACCTCCACACATCTGTCCAGCTGACCTTTGGATTTCACTAATCTCTTAGCCTCAACCACCACATGGGGGCGATTTATTCCAGTAATTAACAAATCTGTGACTGGGACTGATAGAATCTACCCTATTATATTAAAAGAAGCAGCAGAAGAATCAAACCTTGTGCCATTATTATGAAAGAATTTTGGATTCAGAAGAGGACCCTGCAGACTAGAGATTTCTTTAATAATCTGATTTAAAATCTAAGCTTACAAGCCTTTAAGTTGTACATAACAAAACAGCAACACCTTCTGTGAGAACACACTTGCTTGAAGTTTCAGAATAAGGGTGATTACCAATTTTATAGAAGGAAAGCTTTAATTTAATGTGATTTGAACTGTATTGAGCCCCTGGCATGAAGTGTTCATTGGTCTTAAAGTGAATTATTATGTGCAGTGTGTTATTGTACACGTTGGCACTAATGATATCAAGAGTAGGAGACTGGCAGAATTGCTTAAGAAGTACAGGTCACTGTTGAAAAAAAGCCGTGAAATAGGGTTGAATTTGAAAGTGTCTGCAATTCTGCCCAGACACGATAGGAGGGAGTGTATGATGAGAGCCTTGTCGATCAATTCAGCCCCGGAAAGATTGTGCAAGGCTCAAGGGGTAGAATTTTTTTCAGCCTGGACTGTACTTGTTAACAGGAGAGATTGCTCCTATAGGGATGGGATACGCTACGCTTAAATAGAAAGAGTGCAAGAATATTTGCTGATGCTATCGAGGCAGTGTTAGGTGGGTCGGAAAACTGCTAGCTTGGGGGGGGGAGACAAAGACAAATAGATTAACAGTAGCCAGTGGCAGAGGTGAAAGAGATTCTTGCACTGCTTCTATTGGAATGAGCAGAAGCCTGAAAAACAAGATGCAGGATATTTCAGAGACAGCTGGGAGTCATTGCGGTACAAGTAAACACACGGGTTGTGTTAGGGTAGCTAAGAATAGAAATAGGTGCATGTATACTTGCGTGTACACCAATGCTAGGAGTTTAGTAAATAAATTTGATGAATTTGTGGTATTGCTCAAAACATCAAAGGCAGATATTGTTGGGATATCAGAGACATGGTGTCACACAGATATAAGGAATGCAGAACTGGAATTTGGGGAGTACAATGTCTACAGAAGGGATAGACTGGATAGGAAGGAAGGAGGTGTTATGCTATTAGTTAAGAAATACATAAAATCCAAGGAAGTGACGCCAGTGGACATCGCTGGACAGTGCAGGGTCGAGTCAGTTCAGTGTCGAGTCAGTTTGGTGTGACATAAGAATAGGTAAATCAAAATTGAGAGTAGGAGTGTGCTATAGGCCTAATGACTCTGATGAGTATAATAAGATACTGTACAGGGAAATAGAGTGGGCCAGTAAATCAGAGAGTCTTATATTGGGAGATTTTAATTTCCCAGATATTGACTGGAATTTGGGGGCTGGTCACTCACACACTAGCAAGGCTTTTGTGGATTTATTGGATGATTGTTTTCTACATCAGCATGTTCGGGAGGCAACTAGAGGGAAGAATACTCTTGATTTGATTATTAGCAGTGATTCTTCATGCATTAAGAATCTGCAGATAAATGAACCACTAGGTGGCAGTGATAACAGTGTGCTGAAGTGGGATTTACTCAAAGAGGTAACTACCATTAGGTGTAAAGGGAAGGGTTATTGCTTTCGTAAAGGCGACTACGATGGACTGAGACAGTATTTAAATTCTGTACAGTGGGACCAACTGATGATGTTACTAACAGCAAATGCAAAGCATTCAAAGAACTTATCTTGGAAGCTGCTAGGCTTTACATACCAACTAAGAAATATTGTTCAAGGTTTAGGCCTAAATGGATGTCAGATGAACTGATGAGGCATATGGCAGAGAAGAAACATGCATGGGATACATAAAAATTAACACATGACACAGAAGCCTATGATAGATACAAGTTGATATGCAACCAAGTTACAAAGGAGGTTGGGCAGGCGAAGGCAGATTACGAGAAATCTTTGGCAAGGGATGCAAAGAAAAACAGCAAAGAGTTCTTTACTTATGTAAACTCTAGAAGGAAGGGGATGAATCAGATTGGTCCACTTCATATCGATGGGTCAACAGTTGATGATCCTGCTCAGGTAGTTAACAAACTAAATGAATATTTTGCATCGACATTCACACATGAGGAGTTATTTAGCGAGGGGAAAGCCAGAGGTGTATTCAACTCTAGCAGTAAGCTAGAGAATCTTGTAATAACTGAGAGTAAAGTGGAGAAGAAATTGTTGAAGATAAACACAAGAAAGGCACCTGGGGTGGATGGGATCTATCCAGTTATATTAAAGGTGGCAGCAGAGGAAGTAAGCCAACCCTTAGCCATAATTATGAGAGCTTCCTTGGACTCAGGGGAGGTACCCACAGACTGGAGATGTGCAAATGTGACCCCAATTCACAAAGGAGGATCAAAGGCTGACACAAGTAATTGTAGACCTGTGAGTTTAACTTCTGTTCCAGGAAAATTAATGGAGGCACTAGTTAAAGAAGCACTGCAGGATCATTTAGACAAGACTTCAGTTATAGCTCGGACACAGCATGGTTTTGTTAAGGGGAAGTCTTGCCTGACCAATTTGATTGGATACTATGATGCAGTCACAAAGGAACTGGATGCAGGGAATAACTTTGATATTATATACTTAGATCTTAGAAAGGCTTTTGATACTGTTGCACATGGAAGACTGCTACACAAATTGGAGCAGTGTGACATTGGAGGCAAATTGCTGCTGTGGATAAAGGGGTGGCTGAGGGGGAGAAAACAGAGAGTGGTAATCAATGGACACTGCTCGTCATGGACTAATGTTATTAGTGGAGTCCCTCAGGGCTCAGTGTTGGGTCCATTATTGTTTTCTGTATTCATAAATGATATTGATGATGGTATATCAAGCTTAATGTCCAAGTTTGCAGATGATACGAAGGTAGGCAGGGTTGTCAAGGACACTACTGACACTATGCTGCTGCAACAGGATCTGGAAAGGTTGAGCAGATGGTCTGAGAGGTGGCAAATGAAGTTTAACATTGACAAATGTAAAGTACTACACATGGGAACAACAGCAACCCCAGAGCAACGTATCAACTCTGTGGTACTACATTGACAGTGGTAGAGAATGAAAGGGACCTGGGGGTGGTTGTGCAGGCAGATATGAAGTTCTCTGAGCAGTTTAGATGGGCTGCAAGAGTAGCTCATGGTGTATTGTCAATGATATATAGGAATTTTTCTAGCAGGGATAAGGAGGTGATTATTCCCTTGTATAAGGCAATGGTCAGGCCACACCTAGAGTACTCTGTCTGGAGGCCTCATTTCAAGAAAGATGTAGAGCTGCTGGAACGAGTACAGAGAAGGGCAACAAGATTAGTGAATGGAACAAAGGGGTGCTCTTACGAAGAAAGGCTTAAGTTTTGCAAATTACAGTGTCTGGAGACTAGGCACCAGCGAGGTGATCTGATAGAGGTGTATAAAGCCTTGAATGGTTTGAGCATGCTCAATGCTGATGGGATTCTTCCTCTAGCTCAGAATAATCACCTGAGAGGGCATAAATTCAAATTGAGGAAAGACAGATGTAGGATAGACGTGCGGAAATTTGCGTTTAGCCAGCGGGTGGTTGGTTGGTGGAACAGACTTCCATCCCTTGTCATGGAAGTTAATAGCCTAAATAAGTTTAAGGCTCGGCTGGACAGGTGTTTTGAATGAACAGAGGGGTGAAGTGGAAGTGGTTTTTTTTTTTTTTTTTTTTTTTTTGGCTGATGCTGCATAAGCTTGCTTTCTTGCATCAAATGCCTCTACTAATGCTAATAACTATAACTGTGCCTTCATTTGTTTTAATAGCAAAGAATTCGGAAAAAAGATTTTCATCTTTCTTTGCCTGTGATCACTTTTTTTTTTTTTTTTTTTTTTTTTGCATTTTGGTAATTTTAAAATACTGTTTTTTTTTTTTTTTTTTAACTGATAGAATTTTGTTTGTTTTAACACAGGACTTCTTTGAATAGTTTAGTTTCTCTACATTTCCCTCTAAGTTGGAAAGAATTTCAAGTTGGTAGTCAACAGTATAATGACTATATTACAGCTTTACATAAGGTAAGTATTATCGGGGTATTTCTGAGAAGTCGTGTGTGTGTTAGTAGTCCATGCATCTGGCTTGTTTTAAATATTAAAAGCTAATTATTGTATTAATAATATTCTGTCTTCATTATAGTAAGGATTCTGCTTGGTTTTAGAGTTGGATTTTCTTCTATCACTCACAATTACTCATTTGGAGTAGTTTTTACTCCTCATAGACAGAGAAACCAGCTTTCTGAATACATGCATGCATGATATGTGGTCATAAAGGATATATCAGTGGGTAATATCAATGAAAAGGATAAATAATATAATATATAAGTTTCTTTTATATTACACATTTGATTTTGTAAAAGTGAAATTAGACACTTTATTTTCAGAGATATAGCAAATATCCTTTGGAAGTAGGATTGGTGGAATAGGACTAGGTTATGGCGGCTAGGTGCTGAAATTGATGTCAGAGCAGATAACATCTTTTATGGGCACAAAAAGTGACAAAAGTAAAGGAATGAACAACGTTGGGCCATTTTTTTGTACTAATGATATCGAGAATAGATCTCAGGATTTAGTTGACAAGTACAGAGCAATGTTAAGAAAAAAATTACAAGGCAGGAGTGAAATTGAAAGTGTCTGCAGTTTTACCAAGATACAATGGGAGGGAGGGAGGGAGGGAGTATGTGATGAAAATGCCTTATCAATCAATCAATCAATCCAGCCCTGGATAGACTGTACAAGGTTCATGGAGTAGAATTTTTCTTAGCATGTTCTGGGCTTGTTATGGAGAGACTATTTGTACAAGGATGGGATGCATTTAAATGAAAGGCCTGCACAAATATTTGCTGATGCTATTGACATAGTGTTATGTTGGGTATCAGGAAAACTAGCCTTGTGTTGGGGGGACACAGACTAATAGACGTTATAGTGATTCTTGCACTGTTGAAAAGTGAATTATCAGAAATTGCAAGGCTTGTGGGGCTCTTCATGGGACAAGCAAATACATGGGCTATATTTGGGTTATAAAAGCAAAATCAGATGACGTATATATATACTTGCTGGTAACTAATGCTGGAGTATAAACAAGTCGGTGAATTTTAAGTATCTCAGACGTAAGCAATGTAAAATTTTAATATGGTGAGTACAATGTGTACAGGTATGAAAGATGGGACAAGAGAAGGGTGGGAATAATGTTCTTGGTTAAGAAGAATATAAAATCCAAAATGGTACATCCAGATGATGTGTTTGGCCAATGCATTGCAGAATCAGTTTGGTGTGACACAATCACTTGGGAAAACTAAAATGAGAGTAGGAGTGTGCTATAGGCCCAATGACTATGGTTGAGTATAATGAACAACTACAAAAGGAAGGTTGAGTGGGCTAGTAGATCAGAATGTCTTATAATGGGATATCAAACTTTCCAGACATTGACTGTAATGTGTAGGGTGGCCATTCACACTGTTTTCATCCACAAAATCCAGAAAATTTTTGGATTTATTGGATGTTTGTTTTCTACAGCAGCAGGTTAGAGAGATAACAAGAGAAAGCAAAACTCTTGATCTGATTGTCAGCAGTGATTCTTCATGCAAAAGGTGATATTGTTGTGCTCGTTGGCACTAATGATATTAAGAGTAGGAGACTGGTAGAATTACTTAACAAGTACAGGTTACTGTTGAAAAAAAAAGCCATGAATTAGGGTTGAATTTGAAAGTGTCTGCAATTCTGCCCACACATGATAGGAGGGAGTATATGATGAGAGCCTTGTTGAACAATTCGGCACTGAAAAGGTTGTGCAAGGCTCAAGGGGTAAAATTTTTTCAGCCTGGTCTTTATTTGTTAACAGGAGAGACTGCTTCTACAGGGATGGGATACACTTAAATAGAAAGGGTGCAAGAATATTTGCTGATGCTATCGAGGCAGTGTTAGGTGGGTCGGAAAACTGCTAGCTTGGGGGGGTATACAAGGACTAATAGATTAACAGTAGCCACTTGCAGAGGTGAAAGTGATTCTTGCATTGCTTCTATTGGAATGAGCAGCAGCCTGGAAAACAAGATGCAGGGTATTTCAGAGACTGATGGGAGTCATTGCGGTACAAGTAAACACATAGGTTGTGTTAGGGTAGTTAAGAATAGGAACATGTGCATGTATACTTGCATATACACCAATGATAGGAGTTTGGTAAATACATTTGATGAATTTGAGGTATTGCTCAAAACATCAAAAATGAGATAAGGCAGATATTGTTGGGATATCAGAGATGTGGTGTCACACAAATATAAGGAATGTAGAACTGGAATTTGGGGAGTACAAAGTGAATAGGAAGGGAGGAGGGGTTATGCTATTAGTTAAGAAACACATAAAATCCAAAGAAGTGAAGCCAGTCGACATCGCTGGACAGTGCATTGTCGAGTCAGTTTGTGTGACATTAAGCATTGGGAAATCAAAATTGAGAGTAGGAGTGTGTGTGATAGAGTGTGTAATGACTCTGATGAGTATAATAAGCAACTGTACAGGGAAATAGAGTGGGCCAGTAAATCAGAGATTCTTGTATTGGAAGATTTTAATTTCCCAGATATTGACTGGAATTTGTGGGTTGGTCACTCACACACAAACAAGGCTTTTGTGGCTTTATTGGATGATTGTTTTCTACATCAGCATGTTCTGGAGGCAACTAGCTGGAGCAATACTCTTGATCTGATTATCAGTAGTGATTCTTCATGCATTAAGAATCTGCAGATAAAGGAACCACTAGGTGGCTGTGATCACTGTGTGCCGAAGTGGGATTTACTCAGAGAGGTAACTACCGTCAGGAGTAAAGGGAAGGGTTTTTGCTTTCGTAAAATTGACTATGGTGGTCTGAGACTGTATTTAAATTCTATACGGTTGGACCAACTGATGATGTTACCAACAGCAAATTCCAAATGGGAAGCATTCAAAGAATTTATCTTGAAAGCTACTAGGCTTTACATACCAACTAAGAAATATTGTTCAAGGACTAGGTCTAAATGGATGTCAGGTGAACTAATGAGACATATGGCAGAGAAGAAAAATGCATGGGATACATATAAATTAATGGGTGACATGGAAGCCTATGATAGATATAAGCTGGTCTGTAATCAAATCACAAAGGAGATTAAGCAAGCAAAGGCAAATTATGAGAAATCTTTGGGAAAGGATGTAAAGAAAAACAAGAAAGAGTTCTTTACATATGTAAACTCTAGAAGGAAAGAGATGAATCAGATTGGTCCACTGGATATTGATGGTTCAACTGTTGATGATCCTGCTCAGTGGCTAACAAACTAAATGATTATTTTGTATCTACATTCACACATGAGGCGCCTCCGTAGCCAGGTGGGAAGGAGCAGCAGTGCATAGCACACGCTTCTTGATTAGACCGGGGTTCGAGCCCGTCACCACCAAATACGGAGAATGCGGAAAGGTCAGGGAATGACCACCGCATATCCCGGAGCAATATGGCCTTAGTTGCTAATGCTCCTAAAAACCAAATAACAAACAAACATTCACACATGAGGAGTTATTCAGGGAGGGGAATACCAGAGGTAAGTTGAACTCTGTGAGTGAGCTAGTTGATTTTGTAATAACTGAGAGGAAAGTGGAGGAGAAATTGTTGAAGATAAACATAAAAAAGCACCCAGGGTGGATGGGATCATCCAGTTGTATTAAAGAAGGCAGAAAAGAAGTTAGAAAACCCTTAGCCATAATTATGAGAGCTTCTTTGGACTCATGGGAGGTACCCATGAACTGAAGATGTGCAAATGTGAACCCAATTCACAAAGGAGGATCAAAGGCGACACAAGTAATTATAGACCTGTTAGTTTAACTTCTGAAAATTAATGGAGGCACTGGTTAAAGAAGCACTGCATGATCATCTAGACAAGAATGCAGTTATAGCTCGGACACAGCATGGTTTTGTTAAGGGAAAGTCTTTCCTGTCCAATTTGATTGGATACTATGATGTGGTCACAAAGGAACTAGATGCAGGGAATAACTTTGATATCATATATTTGGATCTTAGAAAGGCTTTTGATACTGTTGCACATGGAAGATTGCTGCACAAATTGGAGCACTGGTATTGGAGGCAAATTGCTGCTATGGATAAAAGGGGTGGTTGAGGGGGAGAAGACAGAGAGTGGTGATCAATGAACACTGCTCTTCGGGGACTAATGTTATTAGTGGAGTCCCTCAGGGTTCAGTATTGGGTCCATTGTTGTTTTCTGTATTTATAAATGATATTGATGATGGTATATGAAGCTTAATGTCCAAGTTTGCAGACGATACAAAGGTTGGCAGGGTTGTCAAGGACACTACTGACACTATGCTACTGCAACAGGATCTGAAAAGGTTGAGCAGATGGGCTGAGAGGTGAGAAATGAAGTTTAACATTGACAAATGTAAAGTACTACATATGGGAAACAGCAACCCCAGAGCAATGTATCAACTCTGTGGTACTACACTGACAGTGGTAGAGAACGAAATGGACCTGGGGGGTAATTGTGCAGGCAGATATGAAGTTCTCTGACCAGTGCAGACGGGCTGCAAGAGTAGCGCATGGTGTCTTCTCAATGATATACGGGAATTTTTCTAGCAGGGATAAGGAGATGATTATTCCCTTTTATAAGGCAATGGTCAGGCCACACCTTGAGTACTGTATACAGGTCTGGAGGCCTCATTTCAAGAAGGATGTAGAGCTGCTGGAACGAGTACAGAGAAGAAGGTTAACAAGACTAGTGAGTCGAACAAAGGGGTACTCTTCCAAAGAAAAGCTTAAGTTTTGCAAATTAGTGTCTGGAGACCAGGCACCAGCGAGGTGATCTGATAGAGGTGTATAAAGCCTTGAATGGTTTGAGCATGCTCAAATATTTCTGAGCAAGATTATTCTGAGGAAGAGGATTCTTCCTCTTGCTCAGAATAATCACCTGAGAGGGCATAAATTCAAATTGAGGAAAGTCAGATGTAGGATAGACATGCGGAAATTTGCCTTTAGCCAGCGGGTAGATGGTTGGTGGAACAGATTTCCATTCTATGTTGTGGAAGTTGATAGCGTAAATAAATTTAAGGCTGAGCTGGACAGGTATTTGGAATGAACAGAGGGGTGAAATGGGAGCGTTTTTTTTTTTTTTTTCTCTGATACTGCATAAGCTTGCTTTCTTGCATCATATGCCTCTACTAATGCTAATTAAGAATATCTAGATAGTTGGGTGGATGCTGCATCATGACAATATGAGACCTCAAATTGCATCTACTGTCATTGAGTACTTAGCCAGCATTAATGTTGAATGTTCACCATCTACCATACAGCCCTTACGTTGCACACTGCAACTTTTTTTATTGCCAAATTTAAAAGAATGAGCTGCGAAGAAAATTTTTCCACTCATCAGACAAAGTTATAAATAAGTCGGAGGTGATTCTCAAACACGTCAAAAAATAGCTTCCACTGTGTTTTTGAAGAATTTCAGAAAGCTTTTATTGAGTTCATTTCATCAAGTGAGGGCTACTTTCAAAAGATTCATCAAAATATGGATCATTTATAAAGATATGTTGTAAAAAAATTATGACCATTCTTTATTGAACAGCCCCCTATACATTCACAGGAGGAATTCTTTTACAAAGGGAATACTATAAATGTATAAAATTCTAACATGGAGCTAAATGATTTTGTTATAACTGAGCGGAGAGTGAAAGCGAAATTGTTGAAGCTAAACATAAAAATGGTGCATGTGGTATGGATGGGATCTATCCAATTATATTATGGCGGGGGGGGGGGAAGATGAATCACCAGTCAATTATCCTTTGATTCACCCACCCACTGTTCATCTCAGTTGTTATAATTATTTACTGTACAATTACTTTTGCTCTGATGTTCTCTGTCTGAGACTTAGTAATATGAGAACCATAATTATGAGAATATTTAGGGAGATCCCTAATGATCGGTGATATGTTAATTTTCCCCTAGTTGACAACGGGGGATCGTGGATCATTGGATCATGCTTCATAAGCTTGCTTTCTTGCACCATTTGGTGCTCAATACTAATATAATTCTAGAGATGCTATTGTGGAAGAGTTTGTATTGTTGTAATTAATTCTTTTATTCTCTGTTATAGAATAAAAAAAGTAAAGAATTAAAATTAATAGGTGGGAGTTTGGGTGTTACCATTTTTGTCTAAGTCAAGATTTTTTATAAGAAAATATATGAATTTAGCATTAGCATTAGTAGAGGCATTTGATGCAAGAAAGCAAGCTTATGCAGCATCAGCCAAAAAAAAAAAATAAATAAAATAAATAAATAAAAAATAACCACTTCCACTTCACTGTTCTGTTCGTTCGAAATACCTGTCCAGCTGAGCCTTAAACTTATTTAGGCTATCAACTTCCACGACAAGGGATGGAAGTCTGTTCCACCAACCAACCACCCACCCACTGGCTAAAGGCAAATTTCCTCACGTCTATCCTACATCTGTCTTTCCTCAATTTGAATTTATGCCCTCTCAGGTGATTTTTCTGAGCAAGAGGAAGAATCCCATCAGCATTGAGCATGCTCAAACCATTCAAGGCTTTATACACCTCAATCAGATTACCTCGCTGGTGCCTAGTCTACAGACACTGTAATTTGCAAAACTTAAGCCTTTCTTCGTAAGAGCACCCCTTTGTTCCATTCACCAATCTTGTTGCCCTTCTCTGTACTCGTTCCAGCATCCCTACATCCTTCTTGAAATGAGGCCTCCAGACCTGTATACAGTACTCTAGGTGTGGCCTGACCATTGCCTTATACAAGGGAATAATCACCTCCTTATCCCTGCTAGAAAAATTCCTATATATCATTGACAATACACCAAGAGCTACTCTTGCAGCCCGTCTGCACTGCTAAGAAAACTTCATATCTGCCTGCACAACCACCCCCAGGTCCCTTTCATTCTCTACCACTGTCAGTGTAGTACCACAGAGTTGATACGTTGCTCTGGGTTTGCTGTTTCCCATATGTAGTACTTTACATTTTTCAATGTTAAACTTTATTTGCCACTTCTCAGCCCATCTGCTTTCCAGATCCTGTTGCAGTAGCATAGTGTTAGTAGTGTTCTTGACAACCCATACGGAAATACAGAAAATTGATGAATTTGAGGTATTGCTCAAAACATCAAAGGCAGATATTGTTGGGATATCAGAGACGTGGTGTCACACAGATATAAGGGATGCAGGACTGCAATTTGGGGAGTGCAACGTCTACAGAAAGGATAGACAGGATAGGAAGGGGGGAGGGGTTATGCTATTAGTTAAGAAACACATAAAAACCAAGGAAGTGAAGCCAGTCGACATCGCTGGACAGTGCAGTGTTGAGTCAGTTTGGTGTGACATAAGCATTGGGAGATCAAAATTGAGAGTAGGAGTGTGCTATAGGCCTAATGACTCTGATGAGTATAATAAGGAACTGTACAGGGAAATAGAGTGGGCCAGTAAATCAGAGAGTCTTATAATGGGAGATTTTAATTTCCCAGATATTGACTGGAATTTGGGGTCTGGTTACTCACACACTAGCAGGGCTTTTGTGGATTTATTGGATGATTGTTTTCTACATCAGCATGTTCGGGAGGCAACTAGAGGGAGTAATACTCTTGATTTGATTATCAGCAGTGATTCTTCATGCATTAAGAATCTGCAGATAAATGAACCACTAGGTGGCAGTGATCACAGTGTGCTGAAGTGGGATTTACTGAAAGAGGTAACTACCATTAGGGGTAAAGGGAAGGGTTATTGCTTCCGTAAAGGCGACTACGATGGACTGAGACAGTATTTAAATTCTATACAGTGGGACCAACTGATGATGTTACCAACAGCAAATTCAAAATGGGAAGCATTCAAAGAACTTATCTTGGAAGCTACTAGGCTTTACATACCAACTAAGAAATATTGTTCAAGGTTTAGGCCAAAATGGATGTCAGATGAACTAATGAGGCATATGGCAGAGAAGAAAAATGCATGGGATACTTACAAATTAACACATGACACAGAAGCCTATGATAGATACAAGTTGATATGCAACCAAGTTACAAAGGAGGTTAGGCAGGCGAAGGCAGATTACGAGAAATCCTTGGCAAGGGATGCAAAGAAAAACAGCAAAGAGTTCTTTACTTATGTAAACTCTAGAAGGAAGGGGATGAATCAGATTGGTCCACTTGATATTGATGGGTCAACTGTTGATGATTCTGCTCAGGTAGCTAACAAACTAAATGAATATTTTGCATCGACATTCACACATGAGGAGTTATTCAGCAAGGGGAATAACTCCTCATGTGTGAGGAGTTATTCAGCAAGGGGAATGCCAGAGGTGTATTCAACTCTAGCAGTAAGCTACAGAATCTTGAAATAACTGGGAGTAAAGTGGAGGAGAAACTGTTGAAGATAAACACAAGAAAGGCACCCGGGGTGGATGGGATCTATCCAGTTATATTAAAGGAGGCAGCAAAGGAGGTAAGCAAAGCCTTAGCCATAATTATGAGAGCTTCCTTGGACTCAGGGGAGGTACCCATAGACTGGGTACCTCCCCTGAGTTCACAAAGGAGGATCAAAGGCTGACACAAGTAATTATAGACCTGTGAGCTTAACTTCTGTTCCAGGAAAATTAATGGAGGCACTGGTTAAAGAAGCACTGTAGGATCATTTAGACAAGACTTCAGTTATAGCTCAGACACAGCATGGTTTTGTTAAGGGGAAGTCTTGCCTGACCAACTTGATTGGATACTATGATGCAGTCACAAAAGAACTGGATGCAGGGAATAACTTTGATATTATATACTTGGATCTTAGAAAGGCTTTTGATACTGTTGCACATGGAAGACTGCTACACAAATTGGAGCAGTGTGACATTGGAGGCAAATTGCTGCTATGGATAAAGGGGTGGTTGAGGGGGAGAAGACAGAGTGGTAATCAATGGACACTGCTCATCGTGGACTAATGTTATTAGTGGAGTTCCTCAGGGTTCAGTGTTGGGTCCATTGTTGTTTTCTGTATTTATAAATGATATAGATGATGGTATATCAAGCTTAATGTCCAAGTTTGCAGATGATACAAAGGTTGGCAGGGTTGTCAAGGACACTACTGACACTATGCTGCTGCAACAGGATCTGGAAAGGTTGAGCAGATGGGCTGACAGGTGGCAAATGAAGTTTAACATTGACAAATGTAAAGTACTACACATGGGAAACAGCAACCCCAGAGCAACGTATCAACTCTGTGGTACTACACTGACAGTGGTAGAGAATGAAAGGGATTTGGGGGTGATTGTGCAGGCAGATATGAAGTTCTCTGAGCAGTGCAGACGGGCTGCAAGAGTAGCTCATGGAGTATTGTCAATGATATACAGGAATTTTTCCAGCAGGGATAAGGAGGTGATTATTCCCTTGTATAAGGCAATGGTCAGGCCACACCTAGAGTACTGTATACAGGTCTGGAGGCCTCATTTCAAGAAGGATGTAGAGCTGCTGGAACGAGTACAGAGAAGGGCAACAAGATTAGTGAATGGAACAAAGGGGTGCTCTTACGAAGAAAGGCTTAAGTTTTGCAAATTACAGTGTCTGGAGACTAGGCACCAGCGAGGTGATCTGATAGAGGTGTATAAAGCCTTGAATGGTTTGAGCATGCTCAATGCTGATGGGATTCTTCCTCTAGCTCAGAATAATCACCTGAGAGGGCATAAATTCAAATTGAGGAAAGACAGATGTAGGATAGACGTGCGGAAATTTGCCTTTAGCCAGCGGGTGGTTGTTTGGTGGAACAGACTGCCATCCCTTGTGGTGGAGGTTGATAGCCTAAATAAGTTTAAGGCTCAGCTGGACAGGTATTTTGAACGAACAGAGGGGTGAAGTGGAAGTGGTTTTTTTTTTTTTTTTTTTTGGCTGATGCTGCATAAGCTTGCTTTCTTGCATCAAATGCCTCTACTAATGCTAATGCTAACCCTGCCGACCTTCGTATCATCTGCAAACTTGGACTTTAAGCTTGATATACCATCATCAATATCATTTATAAATACAGAAAACAATAATGGACCCAATACTGAACCCTGAGGGACTACACTAATAACATTAGTCCACGATGAGCAGTGTCCATTGATTACCACTCTCTGTCTTCTCCCCCTCAACCACCCCTTTATCCATAGCAGCAATTTGCCTCCAATGCCACACTGCTCCAATTTGTGCAGCAGTCTTCCATGTGCAACAGTATCAAAAGCCTTTCTGAGATCCAAGTATATAATATCAAATTTATTCCCTGCATCCAGTTCTTTTGTGACTGCATCATAGTATCCAATAAAATTGGTCAGGCAAGACTTTCCCTTAATAAAACCATGCTGTGTCTGAACTATAACTGAATTCTTGTCTAGATGATCCTGCAGTGCTTCTTTAACCAGTGCCTCCATTAATTTTCCGGGAACAGAAGTTGAACTAACAGGTCTATAATTACTTGTTTCGCCTTTTGATCCTCCTTTGTGAATTGGGGTCACATTTGCACATCTCCAGTCCATGGGTACTTCCCCTGAGTCCAAGGAAGCTCTCATAATTATGGCTAAGGGTTTGCTTACTTCCTTTGCTGCCTCCTTTTATATAACTGGACAGATCCCATCCACCCCAGGTGCCTCTCTTGTATTTATCTTCAACAATTTCTCCTCCACTTTACTCTCAGTTATTACAAGATTCTCTATCTTACTGCCAGAGTTGAATACACCTCTGGCATTCCCCTCGCTGAATAACTCCTCATGTGTGAATGTCGATACAAAATATTCATTTAGTTTGTTAGCTACCTGAGCAGGATCATCAACAGTGGACCCATCGATATGAAGTGGACCAATCTGATTCATCCCCCCTTTCTAGAGTTTACATAAGTAAAGAACTCTTTGCTGTTTTTTTTTGCATCCCTTGCCAAAGATTTCTCGTAATCTGCCTTCGCCTGCCTAACCTCCTTTGTAACTTGGTTACAGATCAACTTGTATCTATCATAGGCTTCTGTGTCACGTGTTAATTCGTATGTATCGCATGCATTTTTCTTCTCTGCCATAAGCCTCATTAGTTCATCTGACATCCATTTAGGCCTAAACCTTGAACAATATTTCTTAGTTGGTATGTAAAGCCTAGTAGCTTCCAAGATAAGTTCTTTGAATGCTTCCCATTTTGAATTTGCTGTTGGTAACATCATCAGTTGGTCCCACTATATAGAATTTAAATACTGTCTCAGTACATTGTAGTCACCTTTACGAAAGCAATAACCCTTCCCTTTACCCATAATGGTAGTTACCTCTTTGAGTAAATCCCACTTCAGCACACTGTGATCCACCTAGTGGTTCATTTACCTGCCACCTAGTGGTTCATTTACCTGCAGATTCTTAATGCATGAAGAATCACTACTGATAATCAAATCAAGAGTATTACTCCCTCTAGTTGCTTCCCAAACATGCTGATGTAGAAAACAATCATCCAATAAATCCACAAAAGCCTTGATAGTGTGTGAGTGACCAGCCCCCAAATGCAGTCAATATCTGGGAAGTTAAAATCCCCCATTATAAGACTCTCTGATTTACTGGCCCACTCTATTTCCCTGTACAATTTCTTATTATACTCATCAGAGTCATTAGGCCTATAGCACACTTCTACTCTCAATTTTGATCTCCCAATGCTTATGTGACACCAAACTGACTCGACACTGCACTGTCCAGCAATGTCGACTGGCTTCACTTCCTTGGATTTTATGTATTTCTTAACTAATAGCATAACCCCTCCTCCCTTCGTATCCTGTCTATCCCTTCTGTAGACATTGTACTCCCCAAATTCCAGTTCTGCATTCCTTATATCTGTGTGACACCACGTCTCTGAAATCCCCACAATATCTGTCTTTGATATTTTGAGCAATACCTCAAATTCATCAAATTTATTTACTAAACTCCTAGCATTGGTGTACACGCAAGTATACATGCACCTGTTCTTTTTCTTAGCTACCCTAACACAACCCATGTGTTTACTTGTACCCAATGATTCCCAGCAGTCTCTGAAATATCCTGTATCTTATATTCCAGGCTGCGGCTCATTCCAATAGAAGCAGTGCAAGAACACTTTCGCCTCTGCTAGTGGCTACTGTTAATCTATTAGTCCTTGTATCCCCCCAATCTAGCAGTTTTCCGACCCACCTAACACTGCCTCGATAGCATCAGCAAACATTCTTGCACCCTTTCTATTTAAGTGTATCCCATCCCTGTAGAAGCAGTCTCTCCTGTTTAAAAAGTACATACCAGGCTGAAAAAAATTATACCCCTTGAGCCTTGCACAATCTTTCCAGGGCCGAATTGATCGACAGGGCTCTCATCATATACTCCCTCCTATCGTGTCTGGGCAGAATTGCAGACACTTTCAAATTCAACCCTAATTCACGGCTTTTTTTCAACAGTGACCTGTACTTGTTAAGTAATTCCGCCGGTCTCCTACTCTTAATATCATTAGTGCCAACGTGTACAACTATATCACCTTTTGTGCCCTTAAAAGATGATATCCGCTCTAAAACGTCATCAACCTTTGCCCCTGGCAGACATACCCTGGTCCTGTTCCACCTATCCTTTTTACAAAGCATGTTTCCCGTTTCCTTGACAATAGCGTCACCAACAAGTACTAGTTCCTTTGGGACCAGCGTATCCTGCTTTGGGGGCTGCCGCTGTGTTGCGTGATGACCAAGTGCAAGCTCTGGCATTGGTGTGGGCAGTTGAGAACTTGATGGGCCCCTCACTTTTAATCCTTCGAGGGCATCCACCTTGTCCTTCAAGCTCTCATATAGGCCCATAACAACGCTGAGTTGTTGCCTGATTTCCTTACACTCCTTGCATCGTCCACACACACAAAGACATCCCCCATGGTAGTATCATGTCCCGTACCCGACTGCTCCACAAACATCAAGCAAGTAGTGCATTTTAAAAGGTTGTGATTCAGAGGGCAACTGCCCCCCTCAGTTCTCCCCTGAGCCACAGCACTCCCATTAGCTTGAGCCTTTTGCTTTGCTGCTCTGGTCAGAGTCATGATTTCGATTTAATTTCAATAAAATTTCAATTTCAGTACAAAATTAAAACCCTATACTTATATTCCAAGACAGTTATAACGCTATATTTATGTTTCAGTATCGAGTGTTATCTACGAAATCCCTTTATATAACTTCCGTATCAAGTTAATTATTAATTATTTATTTTTTACTAATTATTTATGTTACGTAACCCAAGTCGTTATATGTATAGTTAAAATCACAATTTAATCGACAATGAAGTTCAACAAGATTAATTATCTGATTAATTTACAATATTATGTACTATACTATACTATATTAAGCTTATGCTATCTATTATCACGTAACAATGGCGGCAATTACGAACGGTAAACACGTGGATTTGATACCCTTTCCGATACTAAGTAATACCTACAAAATCTCTATCTAAGTTACTTTAAACTAAGTATTGTAAATAGGAATATAAAGCTACTCTAGAAAATAAGTTAATATGCCAATTTAAGCTAATAAAACAGAAAATAAATCTGAAAAAACTTCTCTGTTCCAGGAGCAGCAAAAATGTATGTCCGCACAGGCTACCTCGTCCCTTCATCAAGTACAGGTCAATGTTCGAAAAAATGTTGTGAGTTAGGGTAAAATTTGAAAGTGTCTGCAATTCTGCTCAGACACGATGGGCTCTCATCATATACTCCCTCTCATCATGTACCTCCATATACAAGGCTCATGGGGTAGAATTTTTCCCAGCATGGTCTGTGCTTGTTATCAGGGGAGACTGCTTCTACAGGGATGGGATACACTTAAATAGAAAGGGTGGAAGAATATTTGTTGATTCTATCGGGCCACTGTTAGGTGGGTCCGAAAACTGCTAGCTGTGGGGGATACACAGACTAATAGATTAACAGTAGCCACAGGCAGAAGTGAAAGTGATTCTTGCACGGCATCTATTGGAATGAGCAGCAACCTGAAAAGCAAGGTGCTGGGGATTTCAAGGACTGCTGGGAGTCATCATGGAACAACTAAATATATGGGCTGTGTTAAAATATATGGGCTAAATTTAGTAAATAAATTTGATGAATTTTAAATGCTGGTCAAGACATCAGAGGCAGATATTATTGGGATATCAAAGAAATGGTGCAACACATATAAGGAATGCAAAATTTGAAATTGCGAGTAGACTTTGTATAGAGGGCAGACCGGTTAGAAGGGGTGTTATGCTGTTACTTAAGAAAAACTTGAAATCTAAGGGTGTGCATCCAGTTGACATGGGTGGACAGTGCAATGTTGAATCAGTTTGGTATGACATAAATACTGGAAAAGCAAAAATGACAGTAGCAGTGTGTTACAGTCCTAATGACTCTGATGAGTACAACAAACAGCTGTTCAGAGAAATAGTGGACCAGTAAATCAATGTCTTATAACGAGGATTTTAACTTTCCAGATATTGATTGGAACTTATGTGTTGGTGACTCGCACACACTAGTAAGACTTTTGTGGATTTACTGGATGACTGTTTTCTACAGCAGCATGATCGAGAGGCAACCAGATGGAATAATACTTGTGATGTGATTATATTATCAGCAGTGATTATTCATGCATTAAGAATCTACGGATAAACAAACCACTAGAAGGCAATGATCACAGTTTAATGATGTGGGATTTACTTAAAGATGTAACTGCCATCGGGGGTAAAGTGAATGGATTAGCTTTCTTATAGGTGACTATGGTGGTCTCAGTTTTTAAATTTTATACAGTGGGACCAACTAATGATGTTTCCAACAGAAAATTCAAAATGGGAACCATTCAAGCAATTAATCTTGGAAGTTGGCTTTTCATACCAACTAAGAAAAACAGTTCAAGGATTAGGCCTAAATGGATGTTAGATGAACTAATGAGACTCGTGGTAGAGAATAAAAATGCATGGGATGTATATAAATTATCAAGCGACACAGAAGCCTATGGTAGATATAAGCTAATCTGTAATCAAGTCATAAAGGATGTTAAGGAAGCGAATGCAGATTATGAGAAATCTTTGGAAAAGAATGATAAGTAAAACAGCAAAGGCATTTTTAATTATGTAAACTTTAGAAGGAAGGGGATGGATCAGCTTTGTCCACTTGATATCGATAGTCTACTCTTTATGATTCTGCCCAGGTAGCTGACAAACTGAAGGAGTGTTTTGCACTTACATTCACATAGGAGGAATTCTATAGGGAAGTAGAGACCAGAAGTATCAAACTCTAACAGGGAGCTAAATGATTTTGTAATAAGTGAGTAAAGTGGAGCTGAAATTGTTGAAGTTAAACATAAGAAAGGCACCTAAGGTGGATGGAATCTATACACTTATATTAAGGGAGGCAGCAAATGAAGTAAGCAAACCATTAGCCATAATTATGAGAGCACCTTTTGGTTCGGGGGAGATCCCCACGAACTTGAGAAGTATTAATGCATCCCCAGTTCACAAAGCTTGCTTTCTTGTATCATGTGCCATTACTAATAGTAATGCCAATATCCTGTAAAGACATCAATCACATCATGAAGAAAGATATGGGGAGTTGCTACATCTCACCTCCAATTATCAAACCTGTGGTATTGCACCAAGTGATGAGCGTCATTAGCATCTGGATTGGCTAGTGTATATATTCCCATGCTTTCTTTTCTCTCCCAGATAGCTTCTGGAGGGAGTCCATGTAGTGTGAATGTCAAAGGGGGGGGGGCATTGTCTAGTCCATGTTATATCAATAATCTGAATATATTCTTACCATGTGTACACCATATCTATGAAGTTCATTACTCCATAAAGTTCATTACTGCATTATTTCATACATCACGAACTAATAAAAAGCTTATCTTTAAAAAGATAAGCTGTTCTTAGTTCTGTACATGGTCTTAGTTAAAATTCAGTGCTGTCCATTTCCATTTACAGTTTGCCAAGCCTCACTTAATTTTTCTGACAAATTTCCAATATCCAGTTCCAATAATTAGTTCTAATTATTTGCTGTACGATTTCTTTTGCTTCAAATGCGATACTTGTGCAAATGTCTGCTCTTATGTTCCCTGTCTGAGGTTAGTAATTTGGAATTCATCTGTTGCATCTGTCATTCTCTAAACTCCACTAATCACCTGAAATTCTTTGACTTTCTCCTGTCCAACTTTTTCTAACAATGATGTAATTTACCTTGGTGATTTTAATGTTTACAAATCCAGCTATCTTCAGTTTTTTAGTTACGCGGATCCTACTTGTTGAAATGCTGATATTCTTTGCTTCTCTGGCATCTTTTCTTTATAAATAAATGTAAATGTTTATCAAATCGGAAATATTGTAAAGATTATTTTCTGCTGTTAATAAAATGTTTTAAACTTAATTCACACATTTATGGATAAATTTGTGATGATAGTCTCTTGCTGATATTTATCTTTCTTATGTTGAAGATACTGTTGAATAAGTGATGCAAAAAGCTCTATTTCCCTTTTTATGTGTCATTTCCCAATATACATTATGGAAAGAAGGGTACATCTACAGTGATTAATCTCTTATCAACCTTACTTCTCATTATTGATGCATTTGAATTTCTGCATTTCATAGTCTGCATTTCACTCAGTTTCAATGAAATGACATAAGTGGTATGACATAAGTTCCCAAATAGTAAAGATGAATGCCATTCCCTTCTAATGGCCTCACTAATTCAGTATAACCATATAATAACCATACTTTGAATTATTTTTTATTTTTCCTATAAAAATTATTTCTTGACAAAAACTATGTCCACTAGCATTCTTCAAGGTGGGATTGCGAAGCCACTTTTTTTTTTTTTCCCCTCGCCAGCTGTTCATGGCATTTCTTTTATGTAGATTATCTCAAAGTGTGGACCTCTCATGCTTTATCTAAGGCATTATTTGATAATATGTTAATTTATAAATATTTAGAAATTCTGATTTAAGAACAAAATGAATTTTGTTCTTAAAATAAATGCTCAGAATTCTTCCTTCTGTTTAAAAAAAAAAAAAACAATAAATAAATAAAATAAATAATAAAAAAATAATAATAAATACCTTTTCCTTTCCTTGTCTTCTAGTGCTTAATGATAATAGTATTTGCCATATAGTACATAGAAGCCACAGGCTTTTGCTGCACCGGCAAGAAAAACACACACACATACACAAGTAGATAAGAAAATACAGATTATGTACTTCCCTCCTCACTTATGTAACTATCCAATTGATCCTTTGAATTTATACAAACTGTCAGTCTCAACTACCTGCAAAGGCTACTTGTTCCAGCAATCAATGACTTGCTGGCTGAAAGAAAACTTCCTACAATCATCTAGTCTGAACATCTTCCCCTGTAATTTGAATTTATGTCTCCTTGTTCTGCAATTCTTTTTACCAGTGAAAATTCCACTTTCATTCTACCAACTCCTTGCAGACGTTTATAAACTTCAATCAAGTCACCATGCAAGTTGCCCATCTTTCCATCCTTTTGAGAAGCTTAATGTCTTTTTTCAGATGAGATCTCCATACTTGAACACAATATTCCAAATGTGATCTTATAATTGCCTTATGATCTTCTTATTTCACAACAGGGTAATGTGTTTGATAAGTCATTGATAGGACACCATGGGCTTTCCTGACTGCCTGTTTACACTGTTCAGAAAACTTCATATCTGCCTGTATCTTAATTCCTATATCCCTTTTTTCCTCTACTGTTTTTAACTCAACCCCACAAAGTGTTTAATTTATTTAAGGGTTGCTGTTCCCCAAGTGTAAGACTGTGTGTTTTCCCACTCTCACAGCCAAACTTCTCAGAATGGAGGGTCTTTCATCAGTAAAGACAGATGCAAAAGACCAATTCAATTCAACATCAGCTAGTTATCTTAGACTTTCCCACACCCAGTGCATAAGGGTCCATTCTGATTTACCTTCTTCTTCATTGTATTCACATACGTGAAAAATTCCTTGTTCCCTTGTTACAGATCGTCTTGTACCTGTTTTCGGCTGCAGTACTTTTCATCACTCTCTATCTATCCCATGCTATCTTTTTCTGCTCTGTTTGACCTGCCAGCTCTGCAAACACCAATTTTGGCATCCTCCTCCTGCAGTATTTTCTTAATGGTGTGTATGTGTTCCTGGCTTCTCCGATTTTTTCTTTAAAGGCGAATACATTTGAATTATGGAATAATTGAAATGTATTCACCCTTGCTCTGCATTTCGCTCCATTAATAGGTGCTATATAGCACTGAAAACAGTCAGTCCATTCTTCTGAAATTAAAACATGTCCCTTTACTTTTAGCTACTGCAACATCTTTCTTCATTTTCCAACCGATAAATTAATAAATAAATTTTCTGTTTGTATGTTGGGATGACCACCTGTTCAGAGTAGTTCATAAGATCAAAAAAATATAAGAAACAACACTGTATTTTGCAGTCATGGGCTTGAACCTCACTCACTCAAAGCACGTGTACTTATGTACCCTTCTGCTTAACTACTCGGCTACAGCAGCCAAAATTTTTCATTTTATACTCTGGGATGACCACCTGTTCAGAGTAGCTCACAAGTTTGAAAAAATATAAGAAACAACACTGTATTTAGCAGTCATGGGCTTGAACTTCACTCACTCAAAGCACGTGTACTTATGTACCCTCGCACGTGACTACTCGGCTACGGCAGCCAAAATTTTTCTTTTTATACTCCAGGATGACTACATGGTCAAAGGATTTTACAAGATATAGAGAACTAAGCACCCTCATGCCTGACTACTTGGCTACGATGAACCTTTCATGATTGTGTGATCACTACACAACAATTGTTCCTCTACTTTAAGCCCTGTGATGTCATCTGATTGACGAGTAATGATGAGGTCAAGAATATTCTCACTTGTATTAGCTTCTCTAACGTGCTGTTACAAATAATAATCATGTAGTTTATTTAAAAAATTTTCCCCCAGTGAGTTTCCCACCTGCTTATTTCAATATCAATCTGAGGTGGATTTAAGTCACAAATAACAAGACTTTCGTGCTTGCCTGCCCATTCCATCTGCATGTAGAGACTCTCATCATACTCTTCACAATCTTCTGGTCTGTTGATTACTTCTGATCTCATTATACTTTTGTTTCTAGCTAACTCGCATCACACATCCTCTGCTGGCAGACAACTTCTGACTCATCGAAAGCTCTTTTCATGCTCAGGCTGCCTTTGATAAGAAACATGACACTACCTCCTCTTCTATCTTCCCTATTTGTCTTAAATACTCACATTATGCATATCATAGTGGAAGTCCCCTTCCATATGGCAGCATGTTTCTGTTAGCATTGTTATGTCAGCATTAGTTTTTCCTAACGAGAAATTCAAATTACATTATTTTTTTAACAACACTCCTGATATTTCTGTAAACATGTTTAAGCCAGGGGCTCACATCTTGTGAGCCCCTGGCTTAAATGGCTTGGCACACCCGGGATCCTGAGCTGGATATCATCATTCTTCTCTTTCTCGGTGTTTTCCTTCTACTTCTCTCTCTCTCAGGGTAATTCAGAATTTTTTTTTTTTTTTGGCTGGTGCAGCTTAAGCCTCAGGCTTCCTTGTATAGTAAGACTAAGTATTCTTCTATAGTTTATTACCCTGCTTAGGCTTGTTTCCCTAGCTTTATCTTTCCACTCATTTCAAATGTTTGCTGCCCTTAGAACATATTGCCAACATGGGCTGTTACAACAACAAACAAGATTCTTGAGTGAGTGCAAGCATTACTTTGACCCACATCATCACAGAAATACAGATCAATATTATCTTTCTGCCCCTAATTATCAGTTTACATGAACCCTTTATGTATCCTTGGTGAAATTGGCAAATATTATAGATATAGGGATGATAGATAACTAAGTATGGGGGATTAATATCTTTTAGTTCACCTTCCTTGATGTGGACCAATGTACCATAGTATATCCCACTGAAATACTAAACTGACACTGCCTTTGATTTCTATTAAAAATTATATTATCTGAACAATACTGACAAGTTTTTCCCAAATCCTCACTCCAATTAATCAAAAAACTAATTTGATATTAATTCACTATCTCTTTGATAGAAAATATCTTGAAGATATCAAGAAAATTCTTTTTACTGAATTCAAAAATGATTTTTAATTGAAAATTTTCAACCCTTATCTGAAAAATGTACTTGTTTTTAACTTGTGGAAACCTGCACTATAATTGTATTATAAATGAATGTTATCCTATATTTATGGATCCTTGTTATGTAATTTGCAGTTATTTGCATTGTTATACTATTTTTGCTATTAAATTCAAATACAGTAAAACCCCCGTTTCACGGGGGGGATACATTCCAAGATCTACCGTGGATTGCTGAAACCGCGGATATTATTATTATTATTATTATTATTATTATTAGCTATATGGTGCAAGGAAGCCCGAGGCTTATGCTGCACCAGCCAAAAAAAAAAAAAAAAAAAATTCTGAATTACCCTGTGAGAGATAGAAAACAAGAGTCAGAAGTAGAAGGGATTCACCAAGAAAGAGAAGAATGATGATATCCAGCTTAGGACCCTGGGTGTTCCAAGCCCATACTCACCAGATGTGAGCCCCTGGGGTTATAAACCAACATTAAATACGATAATAATAAAGTACAGCAGACTCTCGATTTACCGGAATTGGATTAATCAAGATACTTCAAGACTTCAAATTTTAAAAAAAAAAAAAAAAATCAACCAGAAATCGTAAAATTTAAGTAATAACTAGAAAAAGTATAAACATATATTTTGCAATCATAAATAAGCAACAAGAACTGCATTATAAGTCATCATTGGGAGATTAGTGTACCTATTATCTTGCAATCCCCAACTGATTCAGGTAGCTGTCTGCACCTACCGCACAAAACAAATAACAAATGAGACTAAATATTTAGTTTGATTTAGTGCGTCGCGTCAATTGTTGTGTTCTGTCACACTGCAAAAGGAAAAATTTTCTTTTATTTATGTCAGGGATGCCAGAATTTTTTTTTTTTTGTAACTTTTTTTGTTTAGAAATCGCAAAAATATTAGGCAAACTCATAAGTTGTGCTTTCAAATTAAACAAAAACTTGAAATTATTCAAAAGTTTCAAAATGGTGCATCCATTAAATCTTTAAAGAACCATTATAATGTTGGTGATAAAACTATATGCGACGTAAAAAAATGCAGGGAAGCTATTCGATTTAAAATGGACATCGTAAAAAATAAAGGGAAGCATTATATTTGACACGCGAGTAGTATGCTTTAAGTGTTTTCATTTTTTTTTTTCATAGTTAACTGCAGGTAACTGAATCAGCGGAACGGGGGCACAACTGTATGCCTTTACATTTCTCTAATGCAAATCCCTCTGCCTATATATGCTATTAGTGTGTGCATGAAGTTATCAATGTGTTGGACTAGATTTTGCAGCTCCGGTGAACGCTAACTTTTTATTTTTATTTAGCCATTTTATTTACTTAATTGTTATTAAATTATTTTCTATAAGTAGCTTTATAGTCCTAGTAAACCTCCTTGGTTTATTTTGAATTTAGATAGCAATTTTGGAAGTTAATACTTAGTGTCAGTAGAATTTACCGTTTGTAACTTGCTGCCACTGTTTATTATACGATACGGAATAGTGTAACATATATCCAGAACTTGATAGCGTAAGGTTTAAAGTTAAACTAGATAGCGAAATACCTAGCACTTTTTTAGATCTCTGTTAGCTTAGTATAGTATTATCAATTAATCAGTAAAAATCAGAGTTAGGATTAAATTTGAACGTGTCTGCAATTCTGCACAGACACGATAGGAGGAAATGTATGGTGAGAGCTTTATCAATCAATCAATTCAGCCCTGGAGAGATTGTGCAATGCTTATGGGGTAGAATTCTTTTCAGCATTGTCTGTGCTTGCTAACAGGAGAGACTGCTTCTACAGGGATGGGATATACCTAAATAGAAAGTGTGCAAGAATATTTGTTGATGCTATCAATGCAGTGTTAGGTGGGTCAGAAAACTGCTAGCTTGAAGGGATTCACAGACTTAAAGATTAACAGTAGCTGCAGGCAGATGCAAGCAGTGATTCTTGCACTGCTTCTATTGTAATGAGCAGAATCCTGGAAAACAAGGTGCATGGGATTTCAGAGACTGCTGGAAATAATTGCAGACAAGAAAATACATGTGATGGGGATTTCAAGAGCTGCTGGGAGTCTTTACAGAACAATTAAATGCATGAACTTTGTTAGGGTAAATAAGAGTTAGAACAGGTGCACATATAGTTGCATGTACACCAGTGCTAGAAGTATAGTAAATAAATTTGATGAATTTGAAGTGCTAATCAAGGCATCAAAGACAGATATTGTTGAGATATCAGAGACATGGTGTCACACAGATATAAGCAGTACAGAGTTAGAATTTGGGGAGTACAGTTTGTACAGAAAGGATACACACGATAGGAAGGGAAGAGGAGTTATGCTGTTAGTTAAGAAACACGTAAAATCTAAGGAAGTGCATCCAATTGACATGGGTGGACAGTGCAATGTTGAGTCAGTTTGGTGTGACATAAGCACGGGGAAAGGGAAAATGGGAGTAAGTGTGTTATAGGCCTAATGACTCTGATGAGGACAACAAACAATCGGGCAGAGAAATAGAGTGGGGCAGTAAATCAGAATATCTTATAATTGGGGATTTTAACATTCCAGATAGTGACTGGAACTTGTGGATTGGTCACTCACACATTATTGGATGACTGTTTTCTACAGCTACATGTTCAAGGTAACCAGAAGAAGTAATACTCTTGAAAAGTCAGAGTAATACTCTGACTCTTTATCAGCAGTGATTATTCATGCATTAAGAATTTACAGATAAAGGATCCACTAGGTGACAGTGATCACAGTGTACTGAAGTGGGATTTACTTAAAGATGTAACTACCATCAAGGGTAAAGGGAAGGGTTTTTGTTTTCGTAATGGTGACTACAGTTGCCTCAGACAGTTTTTAAATTCTGTACAGTGGGATCAACTGATGATGTTAAAAACAGTGAATTCTAAAAGAGAATCCTTTAAAGAATTAATCTTGGAAACTACTAGACTTTTAATACTAACTAAAAAATACTGTTCAAGGTTTAGACCTAAATGGACGTCAGATGAACTATTGAGGCTCGTGGCAGAGAATAAAAATGTGCGGGATGCATATAAATTTTTAGGTAAAATTTAGAAGCCTATTCCAGATATAAGCTAGTCTGTAATTAAGTTCAAAGGAGGTTAGGCAAGTGAAGGCTGATTATGAGAAATCCTTGGCAATAGATGCAAAGAAAAACAACAAAGACTTACGTCCTTTACTTATATATACTCTCGAGAAATAATGGGATGAATCAGATTGATCCACTTGATGTTGGTGGTGTGACTGTTGATGATCCTGCTCAGATAGCTTTGAAACTGAGTGAGTATTTGGTATCTACATTCACACATGAGGAATTCTGTAAGGAAGGGGAGGACAGAAGTTTGCTAAACTCTAACAAGGAGCTAAATGATTTTGTAATAATGGAGAGCAAAGTGGAGGAGAAATTGTTGAAGTTAAACATAAAAAAGGCTCCGTGGGCAGATTGAATTATATTGAAGGAGGCACTGAGGGAAGTAAGCAAATATGATTATTTGCTTACTTATGGCTAATTATGGCTTTCTTAGCCATAATTATGAGAGCATCCTTAGATTCAGGGGAGGTCTCCATGGACTGGAGATGTGCAAATGTATCCCCAATTCACAAAGGGGGTTAAAAGGTGACAGAAATAATTATAGACCTGTTAGTTGAACTTCTGTTCTGGGAAAAATAATGGAACCCCTGGTTAAAGAAGTGATACAGGATCACCTAGACGAAACTGCAGTAATAGTTCACACACAGCATGGGTTTGTTAAGGAAGCCTTGTCTGACCAGTTTGATTGGATACTACAATGTGGTCACAAAGGAACTGGATGCAAAAAATAATTTTGATATCATATACTTGGATTTCAGGAAAGCTTTTGATATTGCTGCACATGGAAGGCTGCTGTACAAATTGAGCAGTATGGCATTAAGGGCAAGTTACTGCAATGGATAAAGGGATGGTTGAGTGGGAGATGGCAGAGAGTGGTAATAAATGGACACTGCTCTATGTGGACTAATGTTATTAGTGGACCCTCAGGGTTCAGTGCTGGGCCCATTGTTTTTTGTGTATTTATCATTGATATCAATGAAGGTATATCAGGCTTAATGTTCGAGTTTGCAGATGATACAAAGGTTGGCAGGGTTTGTAATGACAATAAAGACAGTATGGTACTGCAACAGGATCTAGAAAAGTTAGGGATGGGCTGAGAAGTGGCAACTGAAGTTTAATATTGATAAATGCAAAGTACTACGTTTGGGTAGCCATAACTCAAGAGAAATGTACCAACTGGTCAGTACTACACTCAGGGAGGTGGAGGATGAAAATGACCTGGGGGTAATTGTGCAGTCAGATATGTACTACTCTGAGCAGTGCAGACAGGCTGCCAGAGCAGGTCATGGAGTTTTTTCCAATGATATGTGGACATGTGTATATGTAAAGGGCGGCTCCTAGAACGTTTGTTCAACTCCGCCTCGTATCTCTGTGAAGAACAGTAGCACTACAAATGGGCCAGATATGTGTGTGACGTCGGTTTGTGTGTATTATGTGTGTGTTTTGTTGTTCTGTTCTGGCCACTTGGCTACCCAGAAGCATCAGTCACCTGGACAGATGATTCTGGGTACTCGTCCACACCACGGGAAGGTGGGCCAGTCCATGTAAAGCACGTACTGTCTCAAGAGAGACTCTGACCCACCTAATGTTGTCAGAAGGTAGGCCAGGATCCTCGGGGGCCCATTCCAGAGGGGAAAAAAAAAAAAAAAAAAAGATCACCCGTGGTGCTGGATTTGGAACCAAAATTATTAAAATAAAACATTTATATAAATAAATAATAAAATAAATAAAAAAGAATTAAAAAAAAAAAAAAAAAAGGAAGAAAGCACTTGATTTTGTCTGCAGGCCGAGGAAAATTTCATTTCTTGAGGATTTGAGTTTATGTATTATTAAAGGAGATCTAACCAGCTATGCATCAGCAGGACCGTTGTGCTGCATCCTGTTGAGATCTGTCGACACTGAACGCCGTCGAAGAAATACGCCTTGAGCGAAAGTCTGAAGAATCTGAAATGACTCCGAGCTTTGAAGCAGAGACGACTCCTGTCCTGATTGAAAATTAGTAAGTGCTTGAAGAGGAAGTCTGAGATCGTCATACAGGGAGCAATGAAACAAGATGTGATCCCAACTCTCTGGTGATCCACACGAACAGAGGTCTGTTTGTGATAAATTGAACCTAAGAAGACTCTGGTTCATCGATCCATGTCCTGTCAACAGGTACGACGTGAATATGTCCATGCAGAACCACAATCGAACACGTTTATCAAGGAGAAATGAAACTTGTGGTATAAATTTTCTCGTTGTTGCACCAACGGGAGCTGTATCCCATCGAGACTGCCAAATGTTTACTAACTCGTTCCACAGTCTCCTTCTTTCTCTTTTAGCATCATCTTGAAGGTTGATGGTTATTCCAAGAAATTCGGTCTCAATCTGCCTTTTCAGTCTGTATAAAAAGCCTCTATAAGTAACTTGCAAGTCTAAAGGTAATGTTCTGGCTAGTACTTGCAGAACTTGCGTCGAGACTGTCCTGCATGCCTTAACTAAACACCGCAGAATGGTTCTCTGCAATGAGGCGAGTTTTATAATGAAGTGTTTGAGCCGTGCCCTGTGAAACCATGCACCGGCAGCATACGTGATTAGAGGGAGGAAAACTGCATTGTAATAAATCCTTAAAGTTTTTCTGGAGAGCCCCCATTCAACACGGGACACCCTAACAATTGCACCAGTAAATCTACGTATTTTAGATGATAAGTTTGTCAAATGAGGAATAAAATTGAGACTGGAATCAATTACCACTCCTAGAACCTTGTACTCTTTAACTATGGGGAGACGAATGTTGTTGATCTTGACCAACGGAGGACGAGTGATATCCAACTTTGATCCAAGAATCATCATCTTTGTTTTTGACAAGCTGATTTTAAGCTTATTGGCCACAGTCCAATCGTAGAGATCCCGGAGAACAAAATTTGTGGTATTTTCAAGATCGGCCCTAGAGTTACCATTTACCAAGATGGTGAGATCGTCTGCATACGCTATTATTTTGACGTTACCGAAAGATCGGGAGAGCCACTGCTGCAGCACCATTTTCCATGTAAAAGGACCCAATATAGAGCCTTGTGGGCACCCTCTAGATACTGATCTTGATACTTGGCTATGTTTAGCCGTGACTATTATGGTTCTATTGGCAAAGTAATTTCGGATTAAAAGGTAAAGGTGGTTGGAGCACCTAGCCGATCGCAGACGCTCCAGGACGCTCTCCCACCAAAGGGAGTCGAAGGCACCCTCGAAGTCGATGAAAACGGCCAGGGTATATTTATGTACCGAGTTTTGAACTGAAGAGACAAAGTCCACAAGAGCATCCTCGCAGGAACGTCCGGGACAGAACCCATATTGACTTCTTGAAAGCAGATCCTGTTCTACCAGTAGGGTATTCAATCTAATGGCCATTAGTCGCTCTAGCAATTTACCCAAGTTAGCCAGCAGAGCGATCGGCCTGTACGATCTAGCCGCTCCAGGAGGCTTATCCGGCTTTCTGATCAACTTAACTAGAGCGACCTTCCAAATTTCCGGAAAAGTTTCTTCCTGAAGGCATCTGTTGAATAAGTTTAGAAGAACGTAAGGTTTTAATTTCAAGACTCTGATGATAAAAATGTTTTCTATAAGATCTAGTCCTGGGCACTTCTGAACATTAACTTTATGGGAGACAGTCTGCAGTTCATCCAACGTAAAAGGTTCGGTGGTTGTTGAGGACACATAAAATTCATTGTCTGATCGGATTTTAGAATGAATAGGTAAGTCTGAGGTAGGATCATCCAACAGAAAAAGAGCATCTAAGATTGCATTTGTAGAATCATGCCAGTTCAGTGTTTCCACGGAGTCTGCCACAATTGAGCCAAATATGTTAGAACTAGAGGTTTTTCCTCTTACAATCTTGTATAGAAGACCCCAAGGGTTAGCATTTCCAGAGGTGTGAACGAAATTCATCCACGTTTCACGCTTTCGAGAGGCAATGGCCTTCACGTAGCTTTTCCTCAATGAAGAATACTGCTGGTAAAAACGATTAACGTCGGCTTGGGGCCAGTCTCTATGCCTTTGGGCTCGATGGACTGCCCTTCTTAACTGCGATAACTCCTGCGTCCACCATGAGTACGTCTTCTGGTTAACCCTCTTTTTCCTAGAAGACTTATATGACGCTTTTATTATAGCATTTTGAATATAGTTCACTTGATGAGAAATAGGTGAGGTTTCAAAAGAAGCAAGTTTCTGTTCGTCAAGGTCCAGAAGAATGGAAGAGTCAAAAGCATTCCAATCAATGTTTCTGATGGAAAATCTTATTAATTCTGGCTGTGAGAAAGTGTGTGAAGATGGAACGGTAGAATCAGGGGAAAGCATATAATAGATGACTCTATGGTCACGGGTGCACCAGTCCGTATACACGGTCCAGTCAGTAAGCTGCAAATCGAAGTGAGAGTTTGTCATCGTTATATCTATATTAGATTCTCCTGCATAACTTGAGAAAGTATGAGGGTGATTAGGCTTGTTGTGAATTGAAACACAATGATTAATTATGAACTCCTCCAAGAGAAGGCCACGTGCATCTGTAGAAGAGCTGTGCCAAAAGTTTGATTTTGCGTTGACGTCCGATGAGATCAATATATTGCTGTTCGGTCCCAAAGTATTTATGACAGTCTCTAGGTAAGCAAGAGAGTGATTAAAGTCCTCCGATGGAGGGCAGTAGAGAGAAATTAAGTAAAAATTCATTACGGAGTGTGTGACAAGAACGCAGGTAGAGAACTGAGTGCAAAATCCATGAAGAACCGTGATGTCTAAAGAGTCATTAAGAATTAATATACAAGATTTGGGATTCTGGTCAATGGGTTGTATTATTCTCATTTTTAACGAGTAACCCAGGATTTTAGACTGTGGTCCAGACTGGACGCGTGCAAAATAAGGCTCTTGTATAGCGACAATGTCGATACAATTTGTCTCGGCAGAAAGCCTAATCTCGTCAGCTACTGCCCGAGATCGCTGCCCATTTATCTGCATAATCCTCAGACGGTCTTTCTCCCTCACAGACGAAACTGGCGTAGAACCGTTTAGAGAGGTAGTGTTGTTTACATTATGTACAGAGTAATGAGTGAAATTACTCATAAGCGGTCCTTATTCTTGCGGTTTCTAATGCTCTTTTATATTCAGGACATTCACTGTCCTTTACAGAATGGCTGTACTCCCGTTTACGTCGCTTGCAGTTTACGCAGCAAGCCGCCTCTTCCTTATGAGGGCACTCAGAGAAAACATGACCACTGCGGGCACAGTGACCGCACGAAGGGGATTCGTGGGAACAAAACTGTGTAGTGTGCCCATATCCTAAGCAGAGGTAACACTTGGTTACAATTGTAAACCGACGGAATTTGTGAGAACTCCAAGATAAGAAAATCCTTTCTTGGGACAGAAGGCGTTTGTACATTCTTGGCGGGAAGCTTATTACCCAATTCACAAGTGACGACGATCTTGCACGTGTAGTAAATCTGAGAGCAATTTCCTGTTTACATTCCTCTAAGGAAAATCCATAGTCAGCCAAGTTTTTCACATGAAGATTTTCGATTATTTCTTCTTTAGTTAAATCTTTTGGAATGTCGTAAAGAAGCAAAGAGGGGTTTCCCATGCGAGGGCGACCGAGAGAGACGCCAGCCGAAGTAAGAGACTCAGAAGCAGATAAATTTTCTAAGTCTGTCTTGGTAGCAGTTTCTACAATAACTCCTTTATTTCGTATCATGCGTAGGGACTTAATTTTAACAGTCTTAAGATCAGACTTGAGGGTCTTAGTAACGAGATTTTTAACATCGCCACTTGTTTTGCACCCACTGGTGTCTGAAGCTCGAAGAATAATAACATTATCAGTTTTAACTTTCGGTTGTCCAGTCTTTTGTACCGATATTCGAACAGTGTCTGCATATGATCTAGGAACAGGAGAAGCAGGTAGTAACTCAGAATGATTAGGTTCTGAACATGACAGGTGTGGCTCCCTTATCAGCTGAGAATCGATAACCTCGGATCCCATCAGATCCTTTGATTTCTCTTGTCTGGCCGTATCTGAATTCATCACGAATGCCGGGCAGGTATTTATAATTCTATCAAGGAGATCTGTTCTGTTTTGTACCTCCTGATTAAGCGCCTTTAGTTTTTCGTTTTCAATGAGAAGTGACATTGTCACGGTTTCCAAATTATGCCACTTTTCTCTTAGGATGTTACCAGCTGTTTTAGTAATCTTGTTTCCCTCTTGGGAGAGAAACCCAGAAAAATCATTATGCAGTTTCGATATGGTACCCAGAATGACAGGTGCGTCCATTTCATTTGGCTTTTTTTTAAGTTCCATTCATCTTTGGAGCCTGTATCCAACTTGTCATTCGTTGGCTCCCCCTTTGCGATATCACTGTCCAACTTTGACTGTATATTTTTAGCCAGTGTTTTTTGCGTTGCAGAGTCCTGCAATGAGCCATCCAATTCCATCTGCTCAGTGGAAAGAGATTTCTGATGAAAAGTTTCATCCTGCGAAGACTCAGAATCATCAGATTTTCCAATGATATATAGGAATTTTGCTAGCAGAGACGAGGAGGTGATTATCCCTTTTATAAGGCAGTAGTCAGACCACACCTTGAGTACTGCATACTAGCTGATTCTATATAAGCTTTCTTTCTTGCCTCATATGCCTCAACTAATGCTAATGCTATTTAGGGCATGAAGTTGAATATCATTAAAAAAAAAAAAACAGTTATATTTACTTTCTTGGCCACTGTACTCATAAGAACAATTTTAGTTGCAACTTAATTAATTTGCACTTTATACAGATGATATTTTACTTATCATTGATAAATATGTGATTGATTGCCTTATTCAATTATTTTCATCTGTGAATAAAATACATTAGAAGTGAAAGGGAATAATTTTTTAATTCTTACATATCTAAACAAAGTACTTTAAAAATCAATATTTTTAAAAATCTCTGCATGCAAGATGTTATATTTTAACTCTTCTCACCCTACAGTGTTTTTCCTCCTTGTCACTTCACTTTCCCATATAATTTTTGTCGGTCTTAAACTATTTTTTCTTTTTTTTTTTTTTTTTTTTCCCAGATTTTTGTTTTATTTTTACACAAATTGAGGTGCACATGTTGTAAGGAATATTGATGTCTTGTTTTTATTGTCATTGTTCTTTTCCCGTGTACTTCATTTAAACTGAGCAGAAATGCCAAATTAAGTTACAAATACACATTGCGATTGGCAGTATTTCTGCTGCTATTTCTATTAATCTTATAATTTTTATTGTTTTATGTAAATATCCTTTTTATCTTATTTTTATGACATCCATGGAATCACTAATAATTTAAATGTTTTTTCAATAATTTTAAATGGTAATTGTAATTTCATTTATAATTATGATTCACAATATAATAATTTTACAATGATTTTAAAGTAGTTGTTTTTACTGTATTTTTTTTTTTTTTTTGCATGTATTTACATGTTGTGCAGTTTCTAGTGTTCCTCTCCTCCCACAGCCTTGTTGATTATTTTCTGATAATTTACCACATTCACATGTACTTTTTTTAAATGATATTTGTTCTCCTTTATCTATACAGATTGCTGCGAAGCTATTCATGATGTTTATATGAAGTAATTGGTATACCAGATAGATCTCCTTTACAAAGAATTCTGTTCAATTAAGAGTAATTAGTACTATTCAATTGATTTAAATAATAAATGGTTGAAAATTATAACACTCTTAGCAATATTTTATATATGCCACAATAAATGATAATATAAAAACAATAATTGTAGTCAGTGACTTCATGAAGTATAATATTACACCTTATAACAAAATGTGATAATCTGTTTCTCAAAGATGATGAATGCCTTGAAGCTTTCTGGAAGTTTAATGCTGCTAGAATTCTTAATTTCAATTTTCTGTCGAGATCAAGAACATGTGCTAGATGATGAATTTCAGAAGTGTGTTGTTTCTTTTGTGAAAAGGTAAGTTTATTGTATTGACCATACCCTCTTCTGCCTATTAAACTTTATAATTTTGCAAATTCTGATAGAATGCTGATACCTGGTATTTCAGCAAAGTCTGCTAATTCTGAAATAATTGCATGCTTTGCTTGCACCTTTAGAATTTTTTTTTTTTATGAAAACCCCAAACACGAAAGGTATCAAAACCTATAGTACTTAGTACCGTGCATGGGTTCAAGGAGCAGTATGGCGGGGAGGGGGATGCCGGAAACTTTGCTCTAGAGACTAAACATGGGTTTCACCACTTCAAGCCTCCAATAAGCAAAGTGGTGGTATTTCACCAGTTGGTGAAAGTCATCTACAGTATATCTCCAATCACAAGGTCAGAAATGCTAACCTTGTATACTGGAGGTGCGAAACAAGGTAAGGAGGGGTCAAGGTGTTGGGTCCACACTACACGGGGATGGATTAACTTCTCTCTCTCTCAAGCACTTGAGGTGACTTGAGGGAATCCAAGTGTTGCGTATATCAGAGATGCCTTCAAGCCCACAATAGTGCACACAAATATTCATGCTAATAGAACAAAAGTTATCTTTAAAAATAGCTAAACCTTCCAAATTTACAAATTCATTGCACAATATAGTATGGGACGTGATATTCGGAATCCTGAATCTGGAAAAAGAAGTCCAGTAGATTTGTCAAAATTGGCATTTGTTTATAGTCGAGTTACGTGATGCAGCTCTAGTATTACTCCACCCACCAGTCTATCAGAACATGGTAGACTGACAATTATTTTTCATGAGATTTTTATGGCTGTTATGGTTATTTGATGAATTGAATTTCTATTTATTTACTGAAGGAGCAACATTTATTGAATTTTATTTGCTGTCCTACTCGTTCTCATGTTCTGTCTGTGGCCTTTCCTCAATGACTTACACTCAGGGAGGTGGAGATTATGGGGCAGTTTATTCCATTGTAAATGGTTCACCTTCCACACCTGTTATGGCCATGCTTCATGGCAAATTTTTGCAACTCACTGCATCCATTGGAAATGACATAGTGATGTATCCAATTTTTGCTATCAGCATAAGAGGAAATTTTCAACTTTTGTTCCTCTGTGCAGCATATCATCCCTTTGGGCCATTTAAAAAATTTCCAAACTGGTACATGACTTTGTAATTAATTTTGACCATAGCTGTTTACATACAAAAAGTCAGCTGCACTTTCCTGTGACTTATACTGCACCGTCATGGCAACATACAGGTGAAATCTATTATAACCCGATGCTCAAGGGCCAAAGAATAACATTGTGATATAAGCAGGATCATGTTAGAAAATTCTAGCCATTTTTCGGCATTCAATCTTCATACATACTATCAGTTTTGCTCATCTCTTTTTTGCACAGCAATTGCAACACTGCATCTATGACAAATCATGCAATAATAATGGAAATAATATGCAGTTGCATTTCAGTCTTTTATTGATTCACTGTACAATAAAGTATTTAAAAAAAAAATAATATTCATGTTGATAAATATACATAAACATGATAAACACACACCTTTTGCCACTAAAACAAATCCATACTCACAAAAACTGTGTTTCCACATGGTTGTATTGACTGTTATGTTCATGTTTTGAAATTAACAAATGGTTGAAAATTCAGGATAAAAAGGAAAACATAATGCATTCCGTTTTCTTTCAACTACTAATTAGACAATAGCGAACAAACATTTGCATATTTTAGTTGTTACTTTCAAGTCTTTCATATTTTAAAAAACTGTATCAAGGGTTGACTATTTCATTGCATCTCTTTGTTTCTTTTTAACATTTTAACTGTAAAATTGAAAGTGAATCTACTTTTTCTGTTTCAAGAAATTTAATTGTAGTTTGCAAACCAGCATGTGCTACCGCAATACAAGTCAATAAGTAAAGTTAGAAGTCATTTGATATTATTCTTATGGAAATCAAAGGATAATGTGTATGGCGGATCCGTGTTAACCTGAAAATATCGCCATGTGTTCACAAGGAATCCAAAATGTTGATCTTTATTGACTAAAAACCTGTTTCAACCGACGAAAAATGGGAGTAGTGCTTGCATTGTGTTATAAGTGGAATTGAGTTCTAACAAATTGTGTTTTAATGGGTTTCAGGTGTATTTTGAACAATAAGAGTAAGAGATCTGCAGATTTACTCAACAAGTACAGGTCAATATCAAAAAAAAGTTGCGAGATAGGGTTGAATGTGAAAGTGTCTGCAATTCTGCCCAGACATGATAGGACGGAGGCTCAAGGGGTAGAATTTTTTTGAGCCTGGTCTGTGCTTGTTGACAGGAGAGATTGCTTCTACAGGGATGGAGTATACTTAAATAGAAAGGGTGCAAGGATATTTGCTGATGCTATCAATGCAGTGTTAGGCGTCGGAAAACTGCTAGCTTGGAGGGGGGGGATACACAGACAAGGTTAACAGTGACCACAGGCAGAGGCAAAAGTGATTCTTGCACTGCTTCTATTAGAATGAGCAGCAGCATGGAAAGCAATGCAATGGAGATTTCCAGGACTGTTGGCAATCATAGTGGAACAAATAAATACAGGGGCTGTGTTAGGGTAACTAAGAGTAGAAACAGGTGCATGTATACTTGCATGTACACCAAAGCTAGGAGCATAGTTAATAAATTTGATGAGTGTGAAGTGCTAGTCAAGTCATTAAAGGCAAATATTGTTGTGATATCAGAGACGTGGTGTCACAGAGATATAAACAGTGCAGAATTGGAATTTGGGAAGTACAATGTGTACAGAAAGGATAGACAGGACAGGTAGGGAGGAGGGGTTATGCTGTTAGTTAAGAAACACATAAAATCTAAGGAAGTGCATCCAATTGATGTTGGTGGACAATGCAATGTTGAGTCTGTTTGGTGGGAAATAAGCACTGGGAAAGGAAAAATGAGGGTAGGTGTGTGTGTTATAGGTCTAATGAATCTGATGAGTATAATGAGCAATTATGCAGAGAAATAGAGTGGGCCAGTAAATCAGAATGTCTTATAATGGGGGATTTTAACTTTCCCGATATTGACTGGAACTTGAGTGTTGGTCACTTGCACACTAGCAAGACCTTTTTGGATTTATTGGATGACGGTTTTCTACAGCAGCATGTTCGAGAGGCAACCAGAGGGAGTAATACTGTTGATCTGATTATCACCAGTGATTATTCATGCATTAAGAATTTGCAGATAAAGGAACCACTGGGTGACAGTGATCACAATGTTCTGATATGGGAATTTCTTAAAGATGTCACTACCATGAAGGCTAAAAGGAAGAGCTTTTGCTTTCATAAAGGTGACTACAGGGGTCTCAGACAGTTTTTAAATTCTTTACAGTGGGATCAACTGATGATGTTACCAATGTTGAATTCTAAATGGGAATCATTCAGGGACTTAATCTTGGAGGCTACTAGGCTTTCCATTCCAAGTAAGAAATACTATCTAAGGTTCAGGCCTAAATGGATGTCGATGAATTAATGAGGCTCATGGCAGAGGAAAAAATGCATTGGATGCATATAAATTATCAGGTGACACAGAAGCCTATGGCAGATATAAGCTTGTCTGCAGTCAAGTCACAAAGGAGGTTAGGTAGGTGATGAAGATTACGAGAAATCTTTGACAAAGGATGCAAAGAAAAAACAGCAAAGAGTTTTTTACTTATGTAAACTCTTGAAGGAAATAGATGAATCACATTGGACCACTTAATATAAATGGGTTGACTATTGAATGCCCAGGTAGCTGATAAACTGAATGAGTATTCTACATCTACATTCACACATGAGGAATTATTCAATGAGGGGAATGCCAGAAGTTTATCAAACTCTTACAGGGAGCTTAGTGAATACCCTATATAACTTGATTTTTATGATTAGAATACTTGAGTGATTTTTTAAATCAACCAGTAGAATAGAACTGGAAGACTATGCTTTATTGTTTATACAGGAATTCAGAATGGCATATTCATTATCAAGTATGTTTATAGTTCAGTAGCCTTTTCTGATTGAAGCAGAGGCAGGACTTAATTTTTCTCTGTTGATATCAGGTCTGACCTTGTAAAGTTAAGCTGTCAGTTGAACGAAGTACATATTGACGATGCAGTTTTTCTAATAAAATTCAATGCATTTCTCACTGTTTCAAATGTAAAATGAGAATTTTGAAAAAAATTTCAAAAAGAATTGTAAAAAATGGCATTAATATTAAGAAATACATATTGCACTTTATAGTTGTAAGTAATAATTTAATTATCACTTTCAGTTTTGGAAAAGTAATTAGTGATATGCAGGGTTGCAACCTGCTTTATATCATTACCATAATCAGAGTGACATCACAACTCTGCTTAAGAAATTCATGACAGAAAATAAAATCAAATTAAATAAGAACAAAATATGTTTTATAGATGTAATAAGGAAAAAAAACAGAGAGAGAGAGAGAGGAAAATTATAAAAGTAGAAAAAAAAAAAAAGTACTTTTATGGGGGGTGGGGGGTAGTGTAAAAAGTAGAATAGCCCAAGGTTTTCAATGGACCTGTAACATGAAAATTGAAAACAGACTATAGTAAAACATATAAAATTCCTTTTGGAGGGAAAGATACTACAGAAAACAAAAATGCTAAGGAAAGGATAAATGATATATCACAACTAAATGATATTGGAAAAATTGTGCAAATCTTCAACTCTATCATAACAATGATTATGAAATTGTCAAAGGAATAGATCAAAAGTGAAGTAAATCAGAATTGAAATTAAATTCTTAAACTGAAAGTTCTGTCTAATATTAAATTATATATCAGTTATGCAGACTCTATATTAATTATTAGTGATAAGTTTTCCCTACAGAAAGTAAACCTCAAAGTAAGCAGAAATATCCTTTTGTCTTAGAACTTTGAAAATCTGATATGAAATGAACAATTTCTTCTATCCTTGAGACCCACTAGAACAAATGCAACTCACATTAGGATATTGGCATATTTGACCCCATGGTACAAACCTTTGAAATGACTAATTTAAAATTGATAAAGCCATCAAAAAATTCTATTATGCAAATCTATTTACACATTGAAGAAGAAGAAAAAGAAGAAAGGGAATGCTTAAAAAAAGAAAAAAAAAAAGAAATTATATCAATTAATGCAATACAGTAAATAGTTCTTTTTTTATAATAAAATGGACAGAACTCAAACTGATGACAATAGAAAAATATTAACACAAAAATGAACAGTTATGGTGGTTCACCAGATTTTATGGAATAAATTTGCCATCTTTTGATTTCAAATTATATTTGAGGTCTTTTGTGTATTATGTTTAGATCTCTCACTCTTTTTATTGTTGAGCAGTAATCTGCCATCATGATTACATTCCACCTTTCCCAATCATTATCTTATCTTATCCCATCTCTTGGTGGAATTTTGCACCCTGTTCCTCTTTAATTGAACCGTGATTCCCTGAAAAATAATTTCTGTGTGAGGGTGCAAGAAATAAGCCATCAAGCTGAACCTGAAATTTATTGAGTATATTCAGGATAAAAAGTTATAACTTTCTATCCCATGAATAAAAACGGCCTCCGTAGCCGAGTGGTCAGGAGCGGGAGTGCAGTAGCACACGCTCTTTGAGTAGACCGGGGTTCAAGCCCCTGACTGCTGAATACGGTCGATCTGCCAACCCGCACTGGACCAGCATGGCAGATTATGGTCCATTTCCCTCAGCATGAATTGTTGAGGAGGCTTCCATCCTGCAGTGGGTTGATAATGGCTGCACTTTACTTTTACTTTATCCCATGAATTTCCAAGGCTAAAGTGTGTTTTGACTGGCTAAAATCTGTGTTAAAACACACTTTAGTCATTGTTAGATACTAACCAAAAGGCAGGATTATTGTTGGTATCCAACAATAATCCTGCCTTACAAATTTTTGCTGAAGCAGATATGGATACAGGGGAGGAAACCATACCAACAATAACAACAATAGTGAAAAGCACAAAACCTAATTTTGAAAATATTTCAAAAGCTTAACAAGAAAGAAATATGAACATACTACTTCAGTGGAATTGCCATGGTTTATGAGCAAATATTGATGACTTATATGATCTTGCCTGTAAGTAAATTAAAATTAATTAGTAGATTACAGAGAATTTCTATTCTGCTGATATATTGTAATTTACATATTGAACTTAATTTACATTATATCTTACCTATAACAAATATGTCTCTGCCTCTAAGGTACATATTTGTACCACAGGATATGCCAGAACTATGTTAGTATGATATCTTTAAAATGGACAGAATCCACCAAAAGAGGAGTTTAAAGATCGCAATAAGGAAAGCGTAATTTAAAAAGAGTAATTGAAAAACTTAGCCTAGAGGAGGAGAGTTGCACCGTATCATCCTCTAGTTGTCAAATTATAAAGCTGCATAAATAAAATAAAATTATCTGAAATTAAAATTAAGAATTAAAAATGAAAAAAGGAATAGGGCCAATAGTCGAGAACCAATAGGGCCAATAGTCGAGAACAGCTGCAATGAAATCCAAATATCGAGCACATTTAGTAGTAGAAAAAGAGCTACGAGTAGCACTCTCCTCAATGACACGTAGATTTGATAAACTTTGTGCTAATAAACAAGCACATCCATTGCATTAAAAACAAATTAATCTAAAAATGAATTAATAAAAATTAATAAATGAAAAATGAAAATGTGTCTGTATTATTTTATGAAATAGAGGGGGGGAAGCGATTTTTTTTTTTTTTTAAAAGGGGGCGTAGTAACATAAAGTTTGGAAACCACTGCGCTAAGGTATTGTCCAAAGTTAAAAGGTTGCATAGGGCCTGTAAAGTGAAATCGAGGTCTACATTAGTGTATAGGGACACTACATCAAAGGAAGCCAGTAAATCATTCCGGGATAATGTGATAGGCTTTTATGTGTTCAAACGCTTGGCATGTGTTGTAGATTCGGAATTTAGAAAATTTCATGAGTGGAGAAATGATGTTGACCAGGAAGGAAGATAAATTTCCGAAGGTGGATTTGCTATAGGAAACAATCGGGCGAAAAGGTCAGGTTTATGGAGTTTAATAATGCCAGACATATGGGGTAAGATGTTGTTACGGATACCTATTTATTGTAAGGTATGTAAGTTTATTTCGTGATTTGCTTGTAGCCTTCTAAGCAGGGTATCTAACTTGTTTTTCAGCTTTGTACTGGTGTAATTATTGTCAATTTTATAAGTTTGGGAGTTGGAAAGAACTTGTATTTTGTTAACGTAGTCCTGTTTATCCAGAATGACGATGGAGTTGCCTTCATTGGTTTTTTGGATAATAACATTGGGATTATTCCTTAACTTACATATTAATTTGTTGCTGTTTAGATATATTAGACTGGCAGCAACCTATCAAGTCAGCCAAAAGCATTTGAAGAAATGGAATAAGCTTACTCAAGTACACCACAAACCTTGCATAACTTCCGTCATTAACGTTTCATTCCAAACATTCTCTCCCTCTGAACTCTCCAGCCTCGAGCATGGTTTCAATTTCACAGTTAAAAGTAGACACTACCCTAAAAAATTGTATAATAGAACTACAAACTAAATTCGGGAATTGCCCAGATAAAAACCACATCCATGAAACAAACGCTGTCATAAACACCCGTCTTACATCCCAGTCTAATATATCTAAACAGCAACAAATTAATATACGTAAGTTAAGAAATAATCCCATTGTTATTATCCAAAAAACCAATGAAGGCAACTCCATCGTCATTCTGGATAAACAGGACTACGTCAATAAAATACAAGTTCTTTCCAACTCCCAAACTTATAAAATTGACAATAATTACACCAGTGCAAAGCTGAAAAACAAGTTAGATACCCTGCTTAGAAGACTATGAGCAAATCATGAAATAAACTTACATACCTTACAACAAATAGGTATCTGTAACAACATCTTACCCAGGAGTGGGCAACAGCCGGCCTGTGGGCCACATCCGGCCCGCGACGATGTTGAATCCGGCCCCCTCGGTAAATGCATAAATATAGAAAATCCATACCTGACTACACTCGCCATAAACGTTCGGCTTAATTCGGTTCAATCGGGAATCACGGCCAGTACAACAGTAACCAAGTGATTCTATGCAACGTCAAAGAGTTATTTCCTAATTATTATTGTAGCATCGATCGAACAAAGTTCCTTTGGGTTTGACTTCTTATTGAAAAAAATAATATTGGTGTGAGGTATTTTATGTTTTATGCCTTTTCTAATTATTACAATTTTTAATTTAATATAATTTATAGCCCATAAAATGAGCCAATTAAAAAAAAAAGAAAAATTGATGCCGAATGCCGCATTTTCAATGATAATTGGACATTCAGATATTTAATTGCAAATATAGACGATAAAGCTGTTTGTTTGGTTTGTAACGAAACTATTTCCGTTTTTAAAGAATATAATCTAAAAAGGCATTTTTCAAAAAAAACATTTCGTAAAATATAAGCTATTTTCACCGGAACAAATGAAAATTGAAGCAGAAAATTTAAAATGTGGTTTGCATAAGCAACAAAATATTTTGAAAATTTTGTCAAAACAGATAGAGCTCTGACAAATTTAAATATTGTATTTACTTTTTTTAAAAATACATTAATAATTTGGTAATTCAAGTAATATAACATTTTTTAGGTTCTGATTTTTTTTATTAAATCGTTCAATCTATTCCGGCCCGCATCATGATGCGAAAATTTCATTCGGCCCGCATCATGATACGAAAATTTCATTCGGCCCGCTGACGAAAAAAAGTTGCCCATCCCTGATCTTACCCCATATGTTTGGCATTATTTAGCTCCATAAACCTGACCACCCTTTACGCCCGATTGTTCCTTATAGCAAATCCACCTTCGCAAATTTATCTTCCTTCCTGATCAACATCATTCCTCCCCTCATGAAATTTTCTAAATTCTGAATCTACAACACATGCCAAGTGTTTGAACACATGAGCCCTATCATGTTATCCTGGAATGATTTACTGGCTTCCTTTGATGTAGTGTCCCTATACACTAATGTAGACTTCATTTTCACTTTATAGGCCCTACACAACCTTTTTAACTTTAGACAATACCTTAGCGAATCGGACTTTTCTCAACATTGACAGCATTCTGGAGCTCGTTACTATACCAATTAAAGCTAGACACTTCTATTTTCAAGACCAAGTTTATGAACAGATTTTCGGACTCCCTATGGGCCTAGGTATCTCAGTGCCCTTATCTGAAATATACTTTGCCACAGTGGAACATCAGACCCTTCAACCTTTTCCGTCAAATATTAAAGTTTACATCCAGTATGCAGAGGACGTTCTAATAATCGGAGACCAAAACACCATCAACAATCTTTTTACCAGTTTTAATTCAGTACACCCAAGATTAAAATACACCTTAGAACTAGAAACTAATAATGCAATCAATTTTCTTAATTTAACCATATATAAACAAAATAACAGGCTAAAGACAAAAATCTACAGGGAAAAAATCAACAGCCAATATCTACATTTTCTCTCACACCCCACCCCCCTTAGTGTAAAGAAATCAGTTCTTTATAACCAAGCTTTTAATGCCTTCAAATACTGCCGATCACAGAATGATCTATTTTTCGAGCTAAAATATCTGACTGAAAAATTTACAGCAAGGAATTATCCCATCAAACTAATCCAACAAATTATTTCAACTGTTAAAAATAAGATTAATAGTTTAAGTGTTTCTGAACCCAGTTATAAAAAATCCAATCTGTCCAAAATTCGTGTAGTTCTCTCTTATCACTGCCAAATCGCTAGATGATTGTCTATAATATCTCTATAATTTTTTCAACCTATAATAAATTAGGAGCCCCTTTTAACAAATATAAAGAAACCTGCATTTACGACACTAAAGACATCAGTAATATAGTTTATTTAATGAAATGTAAATCCGACTGTAATGCATATTACATCGGGAGCACTACTAATAAATTTGGATCATCCACCATCGCAAACACACACGCCTACTACCACGTTCATAGTTTTCAGATACAGCAAGGAAATACTAAACTGTCTCAACATGTACACACTCATAATCACAACCCCTCAGTTGATGCCGCAACAACCATCGTCAAATTAAATTCAAATTATAAACTCCTCCGGTACAAAACCCTCGTAATAGAATGGTATCGTCCCAACACCGATCTTGACGTCTTAAACACAAAACTTCTGGTTACCTTGTCTACCCTTTAGAATCTCATGCAAATTAAATTACCACGTGTCCAGAAAAACATTTTGGGTACTTAAGATATACAGCAAACCTTTCGCTCTCCTTTTATTGCCAAACTGAAGATGAATCTATCGAAAGTCTGTCGTTCTCGACTATTGACCCTATTCTTTTTTTAATTCTTAATTTTAATTTCAGATTATTTTATTTTATTTTATTTATACAGCTTTGTAATTCGACAACTAGAGGATGATATGGTGCATCCCCTCCTCCTCTAGGCTAAGTTTTTCAATTACATTTTCCTTATTGCGATCTTTAAACTCCGTTTTTAGTTTAACCAATGATTTCTCACACTACTTTTTCATGATTGATATAACCACAATGGATTATTGAGGTGGATTGCTGTCTCTTTATTAAGCATTTCACTAAATGCATATTTCTTGTTATGAAGTTCGGCATCTTAAGCTTTTGCTAACTCTTTTATAGGCATTGAGAGTTCATACTATGATTTTTTGTGTTTCTCACCAACCATGGAATAAAACGAAAGACGAAAAACCCAAATTTTTAAAATATTTAATATTTACAATAAATTTATTTACAAACAAAATACCATATTACTGATAGTAATTTTAAAATAAGACAACTGTGATATACAGGATAACAAAATACCGAATTTAAAATGCAATAAAATATACTAGGTTAAAAGCGCTAAAATACTAACTGAAGCTTTCAAAGGCTTCTGCCTTCTTTCTCAACAGTGTAATTTCTATTCTGCGGTGCATCATTAAATACCAGCAGGTTCACGGTGCGTCTCACGTGAACGTGTACTGTTCCCGTCAGAACCGGAAGTGGCTCGGGAGCGTTTCAGGCAAAAACGTTCATCCCCTCCAAGGATTACCGCCTCAAAGAGGGGATGAATGCGTGTGCCCCTATCTCTATTTATATTTTTCTCAGTAGAACTAATTCGCAAGCTCTCGAGCCACTTGCGGTCCCAAAATCTATGCGCCCGATCAGTGATGACCACTTCATCTGGGGAGATTTGATGTTGCTTCTCCCAGAAATGTTCGGCCACGGCGGATCTTTTGAAGTGTGGCTACCCCCGGAGGATCATAGAGAAATACATTAGTGGAGGGCAGAGTAGAAGTGAGTCCTTCACGCCAATAGCCACCGCATACATTCCCTACTATCCGGGTTTATCCGAGCGTTTAGCTCGCGTATTAAGGAATTACCAGACACGTTGTGTGCAGCTCCCAGGCAGGAAGCTGCACACAATCGTGTCACAGGTAAAGGACCCTGTCTTAAATGAAAATATAAGTGGGGTTGTATACAGTATTAAATGCCCGGAATGTGGGGAGTGTTATGTGGGAGAAAAAAAACGGCGTCTCAAAGATCGTCTAGGGGAGCACACAAATGCGATAAGAAATGCAGACTATGGTAAATCCGCCGTGGCTGAACATTTTAGCACTTTTAACCTAGTATATTTTATTGCATTTTAAATTCGGTATTTTGTTATCCTGTATATCACAGTTGTCTTATTTTAAAATTACTATCAGTAATATGGTATTTTGTTTGTAAATAAATTTATTGTAAATATTAAATATTTTAAAAATTTGGGTTTTTCGTCTTTCGGTTTATTCCATGGTTGGTGAGAAACACAAAAAATCATAGTATGAGTATACCCAACCCCAGAGGCCTATTTGAAGAATTGAGAGTTCAGATGAATAACTGTTAACATTGATATTACAGTCTCTTCCTTTTTGAACGTATAAAAACATACCATCAAACAAAATGATGGTAATCTAGTTAATCTCATAGCTCAACTACCCATTCTTTTCTACATCCTAGATGATATAAATTGCACTATAGGTGATCCATGCACTATAAGTGATTATCATCTATAGTGAATGGTTACCGTATGCACTATAGGTGATAATCTTAACATAGTAAGATTATCACCTATAGCACATACGGTAACCATAACATAAGAAGAAACATAACATACTTAACATAAGAAGAAAGCACAATTTTTAGTTGTTAACAACCTTCTTCCTAAATGAGGGATCCCTTATGTATGTTCGCCTTCATTCCAGAACAAATACTGCAGTAGATTTGGCTATGTGTTCAACGCTATATCCTACTCTTAAAGAAGCTTAAGATAATTAACACCTCACTACACGGTGATCATTTTCCAATAATAATTGAATTACTCAGAATTCCTTTGTTTAACTTGTAGAAGTTCATGTTAGCTTACTCAGAAAGCATATTAGGCAAACCTATAAAAAATTTGCTACACTTGACCCACAAATAATCTAACAGACTTCATTTGATTATATGGTTGAGCATGTCATACAAAAAAATACTGTATGCAGCTGAAAACACCAAAAAATATTAACATTATTCAGGCATATCAAAATCATCACTGAAACTACCAGCACATCCAGAAATCTGGTGGATTTCTGGATGTGCTGGTAGTGTAAGTAGAATAAGGTGGAGTGCCAAATGTTTTGCAGTAAAAAAAATAAACAAAGCAACCTCTACACATGCAATTTGGAAAACCATCAGGAAAATGAGTGGTAATATGAAGCTCCTCCCCTGCCTATAATAGAATGGATGAGCATTGCTAATCATTCACGACTTGCTAATGCTTTAGGGGAAATATCTGCTGAAACATCAGCAACATAAAGCTACACATCAGCCTTCTGAAGGTAACAAATTAGCAAGACAAAAGTTAAATTTTTTTTTCAAAAGAAGACTAAAACATATCTTACCTTTTGGTGCTCTGTTGATCTCTCTCTCTCTCTCTCTCTCTCTCTCTCTCTCTCTCTCTCTCTCTCTCTCTCAATGTCTAGACATTTAGGACCAAATAGTATTCAGTCATACAGGAATTATTTACCAAATCATTACAGTTACTTGTTTATCTGGCACCTCCGTAGCCAGGTGTTAGGAGCAGCAGTGCATAGCACACGCTTCTTGATTAGACCGGGGTTCGAGCCCGTGACCACCAAATACAGAGGATGTGGAAAGGTCGGGGAATGACCACCACATATTGTCGGAGCAATATGGCTTTAGTTGCTAATGCTCCTAAAAATCAAATAACAACAACTTCTCTATCTGCTCAGTAGACTTTACTTAGACAATACATTCCCCTAAAAATTGGCATCAGGCTACAGTCCTTGCCTTCCTTAAATAAGGTAAAGATTCAATAAACGCTTCTTTCATTCTGCACAATTTGGTATTTTACAAAACAGCCCAGCATTAGATATTATTATTATCATTAGCCATATGGTGCAAGGAAGCTTAAGGCTTTTGCTGCACCAGCCAAAAAAAAAAAAAAAAAATTTCTGAGTTACCCTGAGAGAGAGAGAGAGAGAGAGAGAGAGAGATAGCAGAAGTAGAAGGGAATCACCAAGGAAGGGAAGAATGATATCCAGCTCAGTACCCTGGGTGTGCAAGCCCGTACTCACCAGATGTGAGCTCCTTGACAATAGATAACTGTTTGAAATGCATTCCTTAAATTGTGACATCATGCAGTGGTTTAACATCATTAAGGCCTATATCATTCCACATGGAAATATGGAATATACTGCAAGTCACATCATACACTGCAGATATCTCCCTATGTTTATCCAGGATCTCCCTTATTAATACATACCTAGGTTAAATTCAAACCCTGTTGATTCAAGTCTTCTCACAAGAAGGGGGATTTCTCCAGATCTCTGCACTCTGTGCTATCCTTTTTATAATTACAATTAAACCATTGCCAATACCCAAACATTTGATATAGCACTGTTTGTAGATGAAATTAGTATTTTGTATAATGAAAAAAAAAAAAAAAGAAAAAAAGTGTATACTATCAAGAGATAGGTAAATAACAGATCGATCTGAAGGCATAAGTCAGTGGTTTTCAAATTTGTTTTCAAATAAACTTGTTTCCATTTTTGCTGCCAGTGTTACTTGCACTCAGATATAGAAATGCAATGTACTGTGTGGTTATTGGGAATCACATTAGTCAATAAACTTACCTTTTCAGAACACATTAAAAAAGCCAAGAACATCCATTCAATAAAGGTATAATATTATCTGGTTCATTATCTTTTTTATACAGCTTTTGACTATTCTATTTATATGTTTATATGTTTAAAACAAGCAGCCACATTAGCTGTGATAGTTGATAATGGCTGTACACATTGAATATTACAATAGAGTACTCAATTTTCATTATTGAAAAACAGAACAGGTCTCTCTACACACTGAAAGTGTAGCAGATGGAAATGACTTAATGTGATTATAGACTTTTCTCTTCCTTTTTTTTTTTTCCTGTTAATAATTTTCCATAGCAACAAAAATTTAATATGAAAGACCCTCCTACATTGGTACTTTTAATTTTCAGTAGTCAGTCTTTTTATCCGTCTCACTATAAGATGAAGTTTCCTTGGAATTAATGCCAAAAGTATAGACATTCCAAATTTTCTAAAAGTACAGACATTGAAATTGGGTCAGGCAACTTTAATCATTGATATTGTGTATAACTGAGATTTCATATTTCTACTGTTCTGATGTATTTTTCAGTTTCATATGAAATATATATGTGAACAACTTTAGGCTGAATTATAACACTTTTATTGAACTTGCCTTTTTATAAATCCTTAACATACAACTCTTCCTCTCTACAATAACTAAACTTGGCATTCTTTTTTATTGCTTTTTTACCCTTCTTTTCTCTCTGGCTGTTAACTATACATTCATTCATTCACAGTTACTTTCATGTCCTGCATGTGAGTGCAGGACATGAAAGTAACAGCACTCCTGCATGTGAGTGCTGTGTATTTTTTCTGTTACAGTTTTTTTTTTTGAATAAAACATGTTAGTTTCTCTTTTATAATAAGCTGATAATGCCTATCTAAAGTACTGGACATGAATCTATTTATTTATCGATATAGGTGAAAAGGTGAAATCGATATCTGGCTATCTATTTTACCTTTTTTACAAACAGAAGCAATGTTTATATAGTTATTACAAACAAGTATGTTTTCAGCAACAATTAGTTGCAGTTCATATAAAAAAAAGAAAAAGCTCTTTGATGTGAAGGAATGGTCTTTGCATTAATGCATGAATTTACAAATAAAATAAAGATGAGAAGAGTTGCCCAATCTCGACAATTTTCTAAAAGTACAGACATCCAAATTGGGTCACGCAATACCAGGATATATGCAATTCCAGGCAGTGATCTTGCCAACAATACTGCTAAGTTAGCTGATTCACCATTCAATGATAAGTGGAAAGTTCCACATCAGTAATATAGAAAAAAAGTGCATAATTATTGGCAATCAATCTGAAAAATTAGTATAACAACAGACTTCAGGTCAAATAGCTAGCAGGTTTATAGCAGGGCACTGGTTAAAGAAACACTGCAGGATCATCTAGACAAGACTTCAGTTATAGCTCAGACACAGCATGGTTTTATTAAGGGGAAGTCTTGCCTGACCAATTTGATTGGCTACTATGATGTAGTCACAAAAGAACTGGATGCAGGGAATAACTTTGATATTATATACTTGGATCTTAGAAAGGATTTTGATACTGTTGCACATGGAAGACTGCTGCACAAATTGGAGCAGTGTGGCATTGGAGGCAAATTGCTGCTATGGATAAAGGGGTGGTTGAGGGGGAGAAGACAGAGAGTGGTAATCAATGGACACTGCTCATCGTGGACTAATGTTATTAGTGGAGTCCCTCAGGGTTCAGTGTTGGGTCCATTATTGTTTTCTGTATTTATAAATAATATTGATGATGGTATATCAAGCTTAATGTCCAAGTTTGCAGATGATACAAAGGTTGGCAGGGTTGTTAAGGACACTACTGACGCTATGCTGCTGCAACAGGATCTGGAAAGGTTGAGCAGATGGGCTGAGAGGTGGAAAATGAAGTTTAACATTGACAAATGTAAAGTACTACATATGGGAAACAGCAACCCCAGGGCAACGTATCAACTCTGTGGTACTACACTGACAGTGCTATAGAATGAAAAGGACCTGGGGAGTAATTGTGCAGGCAGATATGAAGTTTTCTGAGCAGTACAGATGGTCTGCCAGAGTAGCTAATGGTGTCTTGTCAATGATATACAGGAATTTTTCTAGCAGGGTTAAGGAGGTAATCATCCCCTTGTATAAGGCAATGGTCAGGCCACACCTTGAGTACTGTATACAGGTCTGGAGGCCTAATTTTAAGAAGGATGTAGAGCTGTTGGAACAAGTGCAGAGAAGGGCAACAAGATCAGTGAATGGAACAAAGGGTTGCTCTTACGAAGAAAGGCTTAAGTTTTGCAAATTACATGTCTGGAGACTAGGCACCGGCGAGGTGATCTGATAGAGGTGTATAAAGCCTTGAATGGTTTAAGCATGCTCAATGCTGATGGGATTCTTCCTCTTGCTCAGAATAATCACCTGAGAGGGCATAAATTCAAATTGAGGAAAGACAGATGTAGGATAGATATGCGGAAATTTGCCTTTAGCCAGCTGGTAGTTGGTTGGTGGAACAGACTTCCATCTCTTTTTGTGGAAGTGGATGGCCTAAATAAATTTAAGGCTCAGCTGGACAGGTATTTCGAACGAACGGAGGGGTGAAGTGGAAGTTTTTTTTTTTTTTTTTTTTTTTGGCTGATTCTGCATAAGCTTGCTTTCTTGCATCATATGCCTCTACTAATGCTAATGCTAATATTAGGTCTTCTGAAAATAAGTCACACAGATATCACTCATTCTTATCATTATAGAGCAGAGGATCCACTTTGACATCATCATTGTATTATGGTACTTACAGTCAGACATATTCTCATTGAATGCATAAATATATAGTCACAAATTAAGTATCACTCACACATAACTCACTTTTGGGTATTGAAACAAATGGCTCAAACATTTTAACATTTTCAAAAAATGATTAATGTATTGTACTTTCTTTAACTAAGAAATCAAAACTAAGTTTCTGATACTAGTTTTTATATCTGAGCTGGATAATCTACTATTTTATCATATATATAGTGCATAAAATAGTAGATTTTATGCACTATCATATAAAATTTTATAGCATATCATATAAAATCACTATGGCCATAAATTCTAATATGGCAAACAACAATCTAACCTACAGAAGGTCTTTCGAAATTGATTAAATTGTACACATACTTCTAAACCTATTTTAATAAAAGATGCACTTTGGCTTCAGTAGCTCTTGTTCCAAAAATCCCCCAGCCAAGACAACAACATCTGTATTTAACATGGGAAAATCACTAGGTATCAGTACCTGCCCATGCAGCGAATTCCTGAAAAATAATGCTCCCGGAAAAGAACCTTTCACATTAGCTATAGATCTTGAACATCAAATGAGAAAATACAGGTTTGTTGGTGGTGGGATTGTACAGGATGGATTTAGGACTGGAGGCAAATCATCTGGTCTAATTATGATTTATGCTTTTCAGCACCGTACTAACGTCATTAGCAGAATGCACATATGGAAGAAGCCACACAAGGCACTGGTATTGTCCTGATGTATTTATGTAATGAAAGTATAGGCTACAGAGGAGATATATTGGTTGGGGCATGTTTTAGAGTCATACGTTTAGTCTCCTAGTCCAACTGGAACACCATCCATGACAGAGCCTATCTCAGTGCCTTTGTGGATTCAGCACACTGGCAGTATTGCATGATTTTTCCCAATGAACAGGAATACAGTCAGTCCTAGTAATAGCACAATAGTTGTGTTCCTAGAAACCCTCGTGCAATACAAACAACAGGCCCTATGGGAAAAATAGGGTTAGGTGCTGACCACCCAAGATTGAACACACATTTGTAATCTAAACATTACCAAACACAATAAATTATCGTAATAAAATACTTATGTATTTTATTACAACTATTACATAATAAAATATTGCTAATGCTTTTGCTTCTATCATAAGCAAACTTGTTTTTTGTTTGATTTTCTATCCAAACGGATAACAGCCGTTCCATCTCTTCCAGTTCTTTGTGTCTTAATCTAATGGATTTTAATTACACTTTGAGTTGTTCATGCTATAAAAGTTGTTTTTATTTTCTCTACATTCTTTGTAATTCTTGGCGTTGCCTCATTTAGGCCTGTAGCACGTGCAATATCACATGGTCTTTTATTTTGCTCAAAGCGTTTCACAATTTCATATTTTTTCTCTATCGACAGAGGCGGACTGGCCATAAGCCTTACCAGGGAAACCACGGTGGGTCGGAGGCCGGTGTGATTTTGGCCATAAACGCTAGTATGAGGCCACTAGAAATTTTCTCAGGTAAGAATTTTTGATCCAGTCCGCCTCTGTTTATCAATATTGCTTTTCTTTTTCTCTCTGAATCTGTAGTGTCTTCACCAGGATGCTTCTTTTTCACACCTTTTAAGTATTTTACTCATTTTTAGGGAATAAAGCACAATTACAAAATGAGGAGGAATGCTTGATACACATAAACAAAGCTGTGTGTGTGTGTGTGTGTGTGTGTGTGTGTGTGTGTGTGTGTGTGTGTGTGTGTGGCAACTGAATAAACAACACTGTAAAGGCAGAGACAACTCTGTTAACACCTCACTAGCTCACATTTTACTAAAGCACATTTCTGGGGGTTACTACCAAAAAACAATAAAAACAATTTCCAGTTGCGTTCCTGTTAGTGGAATCTGTTATAGACTGGTAGTAAACTCGATCTAATTGCATTTGTGATAATACCGATAGCTGGAATTTTGCATTATTATGGTGAAATGCGTTTCCCCTTCACTGATATAAAAAAAAACATAAATACATTTTCAGAATCTTATCTTCATTCCTATCATGTTGCGTTCAGTTTGGGTGATTCCGGTCTGACTGCCATTTCTTGTAAACACAAAGGTGAATCGTGCATAAGCGAATTCGGTTAGTGTTATATACGATATCGTTCCCCTATTTATAAATCGTGTATGATCGAATTCATGTAGTGTAAATACGTGTTATATGAGGACTAACTTTACTTTCCATATGACAGTGTGACCATCCACCATGTCAATGTGTGAGAGGGTGGTTTGAAGAACAGTAGCAATACTTCCAAGCATCTGCTTCTGCAAGCCAAATTCGATGGGATTGAGATTCATTTCAATCCCATTAAACATCTGTGGATAAATTGGAAAGTCATTTGTCATAATTCTCTTCTGTTTCCTACTGTTACTTTTTTTCAGTTGAGTTGGGGGAATGTTGTTTATTTAAAGTGTAAGGAGGCAACTTGTGAAAGATTTCACTATATTAGGTGGTACAGTAATGTCATAATAAATTAGTTATTTATATATTACACTGTTTTAAGTATACCTAGTAAAACCTATTTATAGTAATCTGTATTTTAAACCAAAAATAATGGAGTACATGTGACATAAGCAGTTTGCATGAAAGTTTTTGCTACTTTTATATGTTTTTTTTTCTCTGCATTTGTTATAATGTGAAATAGATACAGATATTGATTTTGTAACAGATTGCCTGCTAGTGATCAACAGAAAGTTGCTGAAGTTCCATTTACAATGTTTTTGAACAAAAATTTGCTTGCTCCTGTCAGACTTCGGACTCTCACAAAGGTATGTCTACCCATCCTTCAGCAAGTTGCAGTCTCAGCTCTCATTGGATTTTACAAATGTTACATAAGAGAAATTATGGATATAATCAAGGAAAAACTAGCTAAGGTTTGTAGTGTTGCATTTTCATATTTTTAATTATTTTATTTTCTAAATATTTTCTGTTTCAGTAATTTTTGACAATTAACATGAATCTTGTGAAGTTTTTGACAATTAACATGAATCTTGTGAAGTTTTTGACAATTAACATGAATCATGAAGGGGGAAAAAAAAAATTTTATTTATTTTTTCATGATAAGTTTTAATTGGTAGAACTGTGTTTTTAATATTTATTATTGATAAATTCTGTATTATACTGTCCTAAACAGTACTATGTTTCCAATAGATTTATGATAATGATTTCCATTGCAATCATAAAATTCACAAAAATCATAAGTTGCAAAAGTACGTTTTATGTTGAATGGTAAAACCTACACTTTAATGAAAAATACATATTGTATTTTTCATAAAGATCATAAATAATTGACTGAGAAAATTAAAATGGAACTGTGAAGTCTTACTACACTTAGAGGTTTTGGCATTGAGGTTAAAATGTTTGCAGTGATATTGCAGAATTACATAAACATGGTTTTAAGGATTGTGCTCAGGTACAATGATGCAAAGTGTGTCCCTCACCAGCATTTTCTTACCATCAATTTTGTGAATAATACAATTCAGGCTTAGAAAGCATTGCTATTAAATGAATTGCAGATATTAAAAGATATACAGGCATTGAAATATTGTCTTTAACTGAAAATTAGAGCTAAAAATTTTATTAACTTATTTCCATTTTTTAAAGCTAATTAGATGTAATAGTTTCATTAAGATAGGCTATTGAAAGTAGGGATGCAGGAAAGAAGGCTTTAATCATGTGTTTAAATGAATTATCTTCTTTGTTGGTTATCCCTCAAGAAATAAACTATTCAAACATTTTATAGACCAGTGCTTCTCAAACGTTTTTGGATCACTGCCCCCCCCTTGATTGGATCACCACCTCCTAAAAAAAGCCCCTCGCCAGGACTTTTTTTTTTTAGCCCACCAATATGAAGCTAAATAACTGAAATGAATATTTGTCTGTTTGCCTCCAAAAACGTAAATGCAGCCCTGTATATGTATGTGTGTGAATTATAAAGAAAACTATTTATTGCACTTTATTCCTTCTTCGTAAAAAATTATAACTACATAAATAAAGTCAGTTATAGTCACTTAAATTAAGTTATAAAAATTAAAGTTAATTACATAAATAAGTCATGATATTAATGGAAATAGTTAATTATATTTTAATATTTAATGCGATGGATGAGCTTGGCGGAGATTTATTAGCTTATCAATATTAGGTTTAATATCTCTAAGTAGAAGTCATAAATCACCACGTTTAACAACATCTAGACAATTTCTTTGTTTTTTCAGCAATTGAGATACAGCACTGAAACTGATTTCGACTAGATATGATGTTGGAAAAGAAATAAGTAATTTTTTTACAATTCCCCACAATGCAGGATATTCTTTAGTCAGGGATTTTCTTTTGTAACAAAAATTCCCGATATGAATTTTGAAATTTTGGCTTCAGTTCAACTTCATTTTGTAACTCAATCAATTATTCTTCTTCTACAAAACATTCACCATCGTCATTATTAAACGTCATCGTCATTTATAACCCAATCTGGAATTTTCAAATTAAGGAGATATTCGAACCTTTCCTACATATCCCTGTGCAACATTTCTAGATGATTACAAAAAGTTAGTAGTTTCATCAGCTATTTTTTCTTTTTTCTCTATTTCCAACAGATTTGGAAATTGATACAATTCACGTTGTCCTACGTTGCGCATAAAAAGCTTTAATTTTGAAATAAATGCTGAAATTTGAGTTTTCGCCTTAATAAGAGTTACATCTTGTCCTTGTAAATGTAAGTTCATTGAGTTGAATCTAGTAAATAAATCTGCAAGATAAGCAATATCAGTTTTCATTTTCTTGAGGTCATTACTAAGGTCATTGTTCCTATCTTCAAAACACTCGACAACAGTATCAAAGAGTTCGTAAAATCTGTTGAGACAGTTGCCTTTTGACAGCCACCGAACCTTGGAGTGAAGTAGAAATCGTTCAAAATCTTCACTGTTTTGATCACAAAGCTTTCGAAATATACGATCATTCAAAGAATGTGCATTAATTTTGTTTATAGCAGTAATAACAGTTTGTAGAGAATTGTGCAGTTGATCACCAAGTTTTTTCGCAACTAAATGCTGACGGTGAATGACACAATGAACAGTAATAATATTTGGCACAGCATTTTTTAAATAAGCCATAAAACCCTTGTAATGGCCAATCATTGATGGTGCTCCATCTTCCCCCTGTCGCCTCCTTTCATGCCTATCGCCCCCCTGCCATCCCCTTTCATGCCTAACGCCCCCATGGATAATTCAAATGCCCCCTTTGAGAAGCACTGTTATAGACCATGATAAAAAGAATAATAATAAAATAATAATAAAGAAGGATCACATTACAAACCTTGTACCTGGTTCTTGTTCACATGCATATGAGTCAGAACAAGGATTACAAATTAGTTTTTCTTTAATTGCCAATGTCATATCAAAAAAAGCTTCTCCAATGCAGTATCTAGTGTTCTCATAGACTCTTCTCATTCCCCAGCACCACCACCTCCACCATACTTCATTAGTCCCTATTTAATTTTATTGCTGAAAAGCCCATTCTAGAGTTAACCTAATATTCTTCCCTTATATCTGTTTAATGCCACTTGGCTAAGTTTCTTAATGTAGAAGTTTTTTTTCTTTTTTCAAAGTTTATCCCCCACCCTACTGCAAAGTTCTTATTACTAAATGTCTGAATTTATTCCAATGCATGTTCTGTCAATTTTGATTTTTTAGTATTCCCTTTAGCCATGTGTTTGTTGTGTTCATCTATGCATATTTGAAATTTTCTTTCCCAGTCACATTTTTGTATAATTTTATGCCTACGCTGTGGTGTTGGATATTTGAACCAATCCCCTCACCATCTTATTAATCAGCTTCAAGATCACTTTGAGCCTATACTCCCCCTCCTCCAAAGGGGCTCACATCTGGTGAGTATGGGCTTGGCACACCCAGGGTCCTGAGCTGGATATCATCATATCCACGCACAGGTGACAATCATACATCAGGTGGCCCCAAGATTCCCTGTTTCCGCAGGTGCAATCTGGGGTGTCTGTGAGGCTCATGCTGTGGAGTTTTTCATTGAGGCTACCATGGCCCATTAACAAGAATAGGGCATGGAGGCCTGGAGTGAACCATTTAGTGTGGTTTTTGCTGTTCTCAGCTATCTCTGGTAGGAATTTATGAGTGATTGCTCTGTGCTGTGTGTTGTTCCATTTCTCCTGGCATCTGGAGACTAAAAGCATTTTTATTCTATTTAGATCTTGGTTAGTAGGAATGGTGATGTCTATCTGAATGTTGTGAGCATTGGCCTGTAAGTTCCTTTTGCAGAGAAACTTTATCTGGTGATGAACAACTTCCATATCAAGAGGAGTCTTGCCATTAAGGACCTGGAGTGCAAAGATGGAGGTTGTTCTTCAGGTCCTGGTCATTGCTAGGAAAGCAGCCCTTTAGGCCTGTAGTAGTTGGTTTCTCACAGCCTGTATTTTGACTCTGTGCCCCCATGCCCCTTCTCCATATGTTATAATTGGAATTACAATATAATTGTAGTACTGATTTAGGGTTCGGTGTTAAGACCCCATTCCTTCTTAGTAATATTAATAATCCTTCTTATATATGTCTTGACTTTTTCTTTGACATACTTGACATGTTGGAGAAAAGAGGGTTTGCAATCAAAGATTACTGAAAAGCTATTTGTTCTGGCCACACTTTTAATGGATTGACCAGGACACTTTGCTACCATAAGGTATCAAAGGCTCCTTTGAAATCAACAAGGAGGGCAAGCAAGTACTTCTTGGTGGTGTTTGTTGCTATGGAGACTAGAGCTGTCATTGCACCTTCTGCAGAGCGCCCTTTAGTGAACCCATACTGGTGAGGGGTGCAAGGTGTTTATGATGGTAATAGATCAGTACTCTGTGTGCCATCAGTTTTTCAAGAATTTTGCCTAATATTGGCAACATGGCAATGGGTCAATACTAGTATGGATCTAGTGCAGGCTTGGTAGGGTTTTTTATTAGGATTTTGAGTAATGCCTTCTTCCAGGTCTGAGGGAAGGTTCCCTTCCCTCCTGTAGACATGTGTTGTAGTGATTTTCAAGAACAGAGGGAATTGCCTTCCAAGCTTGCTTGAGGATTTCTGCTTTAATTCCATCATTGTCAAGGCATTTGCCAGCCTTGCTTGACATTATAGCCTCTTCAATCTTTTCTCTGGTAAAAGGATATTCTTCAGTTGTACTTCTGTGAGTGAGATGGTTGATTCTCACGGTTGTTTGCATTGTTGTCTCCTCTGGTGTCATCTTGGTGGACAATGGCATCAAGGATCCTATTCATGGACTCCCTCCTCTTGGATGCCTTCAAGTTTCTTCATTTTGTCCATCTTGGATAGAGGAGGAGATTTCCCCAGGATAGCATTTTGTAGCATTTACCAGCCTGTGCACAAGACCCCAAGGTTCTCTGCTGCCACTTGTTTGTAGTAGGGTTTGCCAGGTAGACTCATGAGCCAAAACGTTATGACCAGTGAGTTGTTATGCAAATCAAAGCAACTGCAGGTGAACTATGGCACGTGCACAGGTCGGGACATGGTATAAAAAACACCCGATACTGAGCTCCGTTACTCAGTGTTACTCTAGTTCTTCAGATGGGAAAGGCGGCAGACTTAAGCGAGTTTGACAAAGCCAAATTGTAATGGCCAGATGACTGGGTCAGAGCATATCCAAACGGCACAGCTGGTGAGGGTGTTGACGGTCAGCTGTGGTTAGTACCTACCGAAAGTGGTCCGAGGAGGGGAAACCCATGAATGGCCGGTGAGGTGTTGGATGATCATGGTGAGCGAAGGCTCTCCCGGGTGGTACGTGGCTACTGTGGTGCAACTCACCAGTAATTAGAATGCTGGTGATGGGAGTAATGTGTCACAACACACAGTACATCAAACCCTGCTGAAAATGGGACTGTATAGCTGCAGGCTGCTGCCCCATGTTAACCATGGTTCACTGGCAACAGCACCTACAATGGGTACGCGAGCATTAAAACTGGACTTTGAGTGATTGGAAGATGGTCATTTGATCTGACGAATCACGTTTCCTGTTGCACCATATCAATGGCTGGGTACGTGTGCATTGTTTACCTGGGGATGTGATGGTGCCTGGATGCACCGTGGGATGAAAACAAGTCGGTGGTGGCAGTGTTATGCTGGGATACCCTAGGTCCAGTCATCCATGTGCCTGGCACTCTGACGTCTACCACCTACCTAAACATCATTGCTGATCAGGTACACCCTTTCATGGCAATGGTCTTCCCCTCTGGTGGTGCTGTCTTTCAGCAGGATAATGCGCCATGCCACACCACCCGGATTGTTCGAGACTGGTTCGCCGAACATGAGGACTACTTCCAGGTATTGCCTTGGCCTCCAAATTCTGCAGACATCAATCCCATCGAGCATCTGTGGTTTATGTTGCAACAGCAACTCCGATCTGCAGCATCTCAACCACGGACCTTACAGGAGTTAAAGGATCTGCTGGTTACGTGTTGGTACCAGATACCACAAGGCACATTTAAAAATCTTGTACCTTGCCTTGCCAGGTATGAGCTGTTTTTGTTGCATGTGGAGGACCATCATATTAGGTAGGTAGTCATAATGTTTTGGCTCACTGTGTGTGTGTATGTCACTTTTGTTTGTGTATTTCTTTGATAATGCAGCCACCTCATGTATACCTCTCGAGAAGGATTGCTACATCATTTTAACTCCTTGAGTGATCTCTTCTTGCCCTCTGATAATTTCTCCTGAAATTGTTAGTCCATCAGGGGACATGGTTGAATCTTCTTTTCTTCTTTGGATAAAGATTTCAGATGCTTGTATGATTATGTTTTGCACTTCTTCAGCCTGCCGGTGTACCTTCTAAGGCATTCTGGATCCCATTCAGTTAAATCTGGGATTTAAATGTGCAATTTTTACTTCGGCAAGCTGTGTATGTCATGTCTATGGTCTGGTGTGGTTCTTTGGATTCTGGTTATGATTGCATTGTATTCATTTCTTTTTCACTGCATATTAACTCTCCATTCTATTACTTTTCTGCTTAAGGAACTAATGACCATTGTGAAATCTATGAAGGAGTGACTCATGGGAGTAACACAGATGGGTTGATGGCTGCTGTTTAAATTTGCATATTATGGGCCAGTATCATCTCTTCAAATAATTCACCTTTGGGGCATGTACATGCACTATTCCACATGATTGAGTTTGCATTCGCATCAACTGCAATGAGGAGGTTAGAGCCCCCTTAGTTTTTTTATAGCATGATCTAAATAATTGACATAACAGATCTGCAGATTGGAAGTCCTGGCTACAATGTGAATAGAAGCTCATCAGATGAAGTTTTCCTGTGGGACCCTCAACACATGCACAGGCAGCATGGGTGGAGCATATGCCAGTTATTTTTGTCACTGTGAGCTTATGGTCAGTAATGGCTATTGCAGTCCTAACTCAGGCAATAGCATTTCCCTCTTGTCCAGTTGTAACCACTTCAGACTGGATTATTCTAGTTGTAGATTCTGGTCCCTTTACAACCCCTTTGTAAGAGTAAGATTGTTGGTTTTTCGTCCTGGATTAATTTTGCTAACTATCCCATTACTTGCAGCGATTTGCGACAGTTCAATTGAACTTTTTTTATTGTTGCTCTATTGTAATTAGAGTAGACTCAATTTTCCAGGATGATAGTAAAAAGAAATTCCCGGATAATCAATTTCCCGGTTAATCCAAAAATACAGTAAGTCCCCGACATACATAAGAGATAACGTTTCAGGACTTTTGCGTAAGTCGAGTTTTACGTAACTCTGGAATGACTAATACAATATTGCTGCTATATCCTTAATATGCCAAAATTACAAAAACCACATAATGTCCTCAAAAGAATGAAGAAAATTAGTTATATATTTTTAATTAGTTCAATTAAAAACTTTATCTGGGGACAGCGGTGAAGAAGCCGGAGTGGCACATAAGAAAAGAAAACATAAAAGGAAGAAAAAACGCATGTTATTGTACTATAAAAATTGATATGTATTTCATAGCCTTGGTTATTATAGTTGACCTTCATTGGTGCCTATCGCTTCTCGTATTCTCTCTTTCTCCTTTATTGTGTTCACCGCTGCCACTGACAATTCTGAATTCTGCACGATACTTGTTAATGTTTGGCCATTTTCATACATCATTATTATTTTAATTTTCTGATCCAACTCGATCGCTTTCCTTTTCTTGATAAATTTACTAGTACTGCTGTCACTTATTCTCTTAGTCGGCACCATGATAATGGTCAAAATTAAATTTTCTGAAAAAAACTTCACAAGGTTATCACCCCACGCGAGCTCACATTTTGCTAAAGCACATTTCTGGAGGTCATCGCCTAAAAACAATTTGCAATTTCCGGATTATTGGGTTTGTCTGTAGTGTAACCAATTATAAACGGGTAGTAAACTCGATCTTATTGCATTTGCTATAGTACCGATAGCCAGAATTCTATGGGCTTTTACGTTATTATGGTGAAATGTGTGTCCCCTTCACTGAAATCTTCAGTCATATAAGTCCGAATCTACATAAGTTGGGGACTTATTGTATCGAAAAATGTTCAGCAACTTACGTAAAATGTATGGAGATTGATAGATAAAAAATGAAAAAACTTGCCACGCTCTACTCGCATGTCCAATACGCGAGTAGTGCAAATTGGACACGCATTTATGTTTTACGATGTCGATTTTAAATCTAATAGCTTCCCTTTATATTTTACAATGTTGTGTATGGTTTGGTCGCCAACATTATAATGGTTCTTTAGAGATTTAACAGATGCATCGTTTTCAAAATTTTGAATAATTTGAAGTTTTTGTTTAATTGAAAGCGTAACTCTTGTATTTGCCAATTTTTGCGATTTATAAACAAAAAAAAAAAAAAAAAGAAAAAAAAGTTACTATAAAAAAAAATTCCAACATCTTTTACATAAATAACGAAACAAAATTTATCCTTTTGCGGCGCGATGGAACACAACAATTGAGGCGACACACTAAATTAAACTAAAAATTTTTTTTTTTTATTTTATTTGAGTGGCTGGTGTGAAGACAGCGGGGATTGCAAGATAATAGGTACACTAATCTCCTAATGATGACTTATAATGCCGCTTATTTACGACTTGCAAAATATCTGTTTATACCTGTTCTACTTATTACTTGAATTTTATGATTTCTGGTTGATTTTTTTTTTTTTTTTTTTTTTTTTTTTTTTTTTTGGGTCTTGAAGTGTCCCAGTAAATCAACAGCCTTCAGTATCTCTCTGGGTGTAGTTATTCATAATCTATTTTCTGTTGTAAAGTTTCCACTGCTGGAAAACACTATTCCAAAAAAAAAACTATTTTTTTTCCCTAAAACACTAAACAGAAAACACTATTTCTCAACCATGTGGAATAGTGTTTTCCTCAACCATGTGGAATATATTCCTGACACTTGTTATCTCTGTAAAAATGGTTATGTTGCTCCTTTTTGCTTTGCAATTTGGACAGGAGAAGGGGGGGCTGTTTCTTATTTGGTCACTCTTTTGCATTTGTGACCTGTGATTCTAGTGTCCACAGGTTGGGTCCTGTTGTCTGTCTGCAGTATTTAGCAGGGTGTCCAAAGCACAGGCATTTAAAACATCTGGTAGAAACCAGATAGTTTTTAAGGCTATGTGCAGTCCACCCAAGATAAACTCTGTTGTTTTGTGAGAGTAAAGAATGCCTCATGCTGCCTGAGGTCTCTAATATCCAGTGCCTCGTATCTTTGGCTTTAGGTTTGGTGACAAACCTAACCTTCAGGTCTTTTTTTTTTTATCTCTTCTTCAGTGATTCCATGATCTTTTAGGTTCTTGTGTAGCAGTCTTCAAGCAGTTCCTCCTTAGTGCCAAGCTTTTTTGGCATCTCTAATTTCATGCCAATGGAGGTAAAGTTATCATAGCTTTTGATTTTAGTTAGATCTTCATTGGTGGCAGTTTCAATTATAATAGCTTTTTTGCTCTTGTTTTCCTTATGCTTTTTATTTTTACACTCTTCAAATCCCTCTTTAGCTTCTTTGTTAACTCTATCTTGTCTTCTTCACTTGTTTTTTGTCTCACTGTTGATTGGCTTGACTAGTATGATGTAGTTAGTCTTCTGAATGTTTTTGTTCCTTGATTGACTCCTTTTTCTAGTGACATGATGTGCCATAAATTCAAATCTTTCCTCCTTCAATTCGATTTTACAGAATTTGTGTAGAATAGACGTGCAGAGGTTTGCCTTTAGCCAGTGGTTGGTTGATTGGTAGATCAAGCTTTCATCTATTGTTATGAAAGTGGATAGCGTAAATAGATTGAAGGAAGAATTAGACAAAGCAGAGTGAGTGAGTGGATACTGAAGTGGGAAGAATTTTTTTGCTTTTTGGCTGATGTATACGTTCTATAAGCTTGCTCTCTTGCCTCATTTGTCACTACTAATACTATTAATACTTACAGATACAAACAAGATCAGATTTTTGTGCTTAATATTTATTGAAATGTACTGAAAAACTCTTTCACTAGATATACTAGTTATATATTTTAGAAGTATACTAGGTATTCTTCTAAAATATTACACCTCTCAATTCCCAAAGGTGCTGTATTTTAAAGATTTTACCATATTATGTTGTATTAGATATATTTTATTATTGATTAATTTAATTATAATTGTTATTGTATTCATTTAATTATACAGGCAACCCTGTATAACAAGGTTTTTCTACAATGCAATTTCGCTCTAACATGATTGATAAATTGTATAAATCTTCGCACAACACGGTACTTATATAACACGGTTAGAGAATTTTGGCAAACCTCGTGTAACAGGGAATTTTTGAGCTTGAATAAATTACATCCAACATAATAGCAGGGTTTCCCCCCCATAAATATGTGGGAAAACCTTGCTATTATGTTGGATGTAATTTTTCAAGATTTCCACTCTTTTTGAATCCCTGCTATTGACTCGCTAGTCAAAAAAAAAAAAATATTGAGAAATCCTCGTATTTTATTTTGTTGGGAAATCCCTGTGTTATGTTCTGTGCTATTGAACTTGTGGAAAAATCTAGATTTCAAAGTTTTATTACTATTGGATGGCATGCCAGGCCATCCAAATGTTGAAGTCATGTTTCTACCACCACACTTGTACAATAATAAAACTGTGGTGGTAGTATAATACAACTGTGGTGGTTAATACAATTTCTTTCATTCAGCTGTTAGATCAAGGCATTATATCCACCTTTAAAACTCATTACATCAGAAAATCGTTAAAATGGATTTTGGAAAAAAATTGATTCCAAATCTATTGAAGTAATGGAAGTATGCAAACATTTATTGCTCAAAGAAGTAAAACCATCAAAATTAAATACAGGTGGAAAAACGTATGGCCAGAGTCAGTTCATTCAGGAAATATGGTTGACCTGCAGAATACGGAATCGGTGCGATAGTACAACTTGCTACATCAGTAGGAGGGGAAGGTTTTGATGATATGACTACTGAAGCCTTCGTGTTGATAGAATCCCTTCCTCCCCACACTAGATGGAAAAGACCTGAGTTTGAATCCCATCGATGATGGGAGGAATTTTTATCAGTCCTTTTATATAATATCTTTATTGCAGGCAATGAATAGTTACATGGATGCCTGATGCAATAATACCCATAACAGCGGCAATACTAGGGGTTGAATTATCACAATGTGGCTGAGTTTGTCGGTCTCAGGCGAGGGTAGCATGGTTTTATTCTAACGGAAAGTCGGGTTTTTCATCCATCAAAACAGAAAGCCAATCTCGGGACACACACAGTTTATAGACAATGTACACAGAGCAACATGGTCTTAGTCACCGATGCTCATAAAAATAAAAAAAGATATGATTATTGAAGACTTTCCAGAATTACTGATAGAAAAAGAGGCTGATGAAGTGGTTTGGTGGAAATGGCATCAGAGGTAAAATCAAATTAATTCAGAGGATGAAAATTTGCAGATGAAAATTCTAAACTTCCAAATTTACACTGAAAAGCATACATATGGGAAGGCATAAAGTTAGCTGAGCAATTAGAATCTTATTTTTGTATGCAGATTCTTGAATGAAAGAAGCCCAAAGTTCAAAGGGGAACTTCAAAAATGCTTAATTGTATACGACGAAATTCACAAAGATTTATCAAGAAAAAGCAAACAAAACCAGATTCCTGATTTTTTAAAGAGAGCAGAAGATACACGAAATCTAGAATTGTGTATTTCTGTTAGTCTTGGTAACATTTTGTTAACGAAATAGTGTACTTTTGTTAACTTTTGGAAAATAACCCCCCCACTTTTTTTTTTAATGAAAACCCCAAACAAGGGAGGTATTAGAACCTATAGTACTTAGTACTATGCTTGGGTTGGAGGTTGAGAAGATGTTTGTTGACATTAGACTTGAACTTCTGGACACTATAATATTCAGGAAAGACATATGAAGGAAAGTTGTTCCAGAAAACGGCAGTTCAATGAATAAACTAGGAAGATGAAAAGTGGGTTCTGTGAGTTTGAAGTTATTATTATTATTAGCTATATGGTGCAAGGAAGACTGAGGCTTATTCTGCACCAGCCAAAAATTGCGAGTTACCCTGAGAGAGAGAGAGAGAGAGAGAGAGAGAGAGAGAGAGAGAGAGAGAGAGAGAGAGAAATGGACAATAAATGGATGTTGGCTGGTGGCAGCATGTATTCGGACTGTTTTGAAAGCGAGAGTAGGAATTATAGAAGCCAATTCAGAAGAACAGTGCCCATGGGGTGCCTCCGTAGCCAGGTGGGAAGGAGCAGTAGTGCGTATCACATGCTTCTTTATTAGACCGGAGTTCGAGCCTGTCACCACCAAATACGGAAGATGCGGAAAGGTCAGGGAATGACCACCGCATATCCCGGAGCAATATGGCCCTTAGTTGCTAATGCTTCTAAAAACCAAAGCAACAACAACAACAGTGCCCATGGAAGTATATGAAGAAAAGGCATGCAGCAGAAACAGTACGTCTATGAGACAGCGAGTGGAGAGACTCTGTTACAGATGAGACATTAATTAACCTAACTGCTATCTTCTGAATGGAATCTAGAACCTAGAGAGAGGTTTTGGGAGACGCCGTCCCAGATTTGGAAACAATATTCCTGTTAGGGTGGATTTGCGATATGTACAGAGGAAACAGCTGTGTGGAGGAAAAGTAATGCCAAGAGTGAAAGAGAAAACCAAGTTTTTTAGATGCAGAGGAAGTAATATTTGTAATGTGCTTGTGCCAACAGAGATTAGAAGTCACGATAATCCCAAAGGAGTCACGATAATCAACTTGCCTGGAAATCGTAGTGTCAACAAAGATAAGCATGGGATCAGAAGAATCCTTTCTGCGAGATATAAGACAAGACTGATTTTAAAAAGGATTGAAATCAACTAAGTTGGCTTTGCTCCACTGGAGAATTACCTGGAGATCGGCATTTAAGGAATTGGTAGTGGATATTTGAAAAGTTGAAACTGATTGAGCAAGGCAAGTTTTCTCAAAATGGAAAGTGGAATGCAATGTGCTATCATCGGCAAAACTATGGATAGGATTTGCAGTCAATGGAAGAAGGTTATTAATATACAAGAGGAAAAAGAGTGGGAGAAAGAACTGAACCTTGGGGGACACCAGCATTAGTGGAGAAGTTAGAAGACAGAGAGCCATCTACCATCATTTTCAGTGAGCGATCAGATGGAAAACTGGATAAGCAATTACAAAAAACAGTTGGCAAACCATAAGATGGAATCTTGTTGAGAAGACCTTTATGCCAAACATGATCAAAAGCATTTGAGATGTCAAGAGTAACTGCTTGGGTTTCACTGAACTTTTCCATTGAATTTGTCCATAAATGGGTAACATAAAGTAAAATATTACCAGTGGATCGGCACTGATGGAATCCATACTGGTGATCGTTGGTCAGACGGAAGGTTTCTAGGTAGTTTAAGAGTTGGCTGTTATTTGATTTCTCCACTACTTTAGAAAGTTAATTAATACTTATGTGTCCGTAGATTTACCGTTCGTAACTTTCCCGCCTTTGTGATACGATAGTTATATGCCGTACTAGATAGCGTTACTTGAACTTCGTTAGCAGTTAAATTGTACTTTTAAATAAATACATATAACGACTTAGATTACAAACGTAATATAATTAATTATATTTAACATAATTAATTATAATTAATTAATAAATTAATAGAATCATGACTCAGACCAGAGCAGCAAAGCAAAAGGCTCAAGCTAATGGAAGTGCTGTGGCTCAGAGCAGAACTGAGGGGAGCAGTTGTCCTCTGACTCACAGCCTTATAAAATGCACTGTTTGCTTGATGTTTGCAGAGCAATCGGGTACGGCACATGATACTACCATGGGGGATGTCTCTGTGTGTGCGTGGTGCAAGGAGTGTATCGATATCAGGCAACAACTCAGCGTTCTTGTTGGCCTATATGAGAGCTTGAAGGACAGGGTGGATGCCCTCGAAGGAACTAAATTGAGGGGCCCATCAAGCTCTCAGCTGCCCACATCAACGCCAGAACTTGCACTTTGGCGTCACGTGACACAGAGGCAACCCCCAAGGCAGAATGCGCTGGTCCCGAAGGAACTAGTAGTTGTTGGTGACTCTATTGTCAGGGAAACGGGAAACATGCTTTGTAAAAAGGATAGGTGGAACAGGACCAGGGTATGTCTGCCAGGGGCAAAGGTTGATGACATTGTAGAGCGAATGTCATCTTTTAAGGGCACAAAAGGTGATATAGTTGTACACGTTGGCACTAATGATATTAAGAGTAGGAGACCGGCAGAATTACTTAACAAGTACAGGTCACCGTTGAACAAAAGCCGAGAATTAGGGTTGAATTTGAAAGTGTCTGCAATTCTGCCCAGACACGATAGGAGGGAGTATATGATGAGAGCCTTGTCGATCAATTCGGCCCTGGAAAGATTGTGCAAGGCTCAAGGGGTAGAATGTTTTTCAGCCTGGACTGTACTTGTTAACAGGAGAGATTGCTTCTACAGGGATGGGATACACTTAAATAGAAAGGGTGCAAGAATATTTGCTGATGCTATCGAGGCAGTGTTAGGTGGGTCGGAAAACTGCTAGCTTGGGGGGAGACAAAGACCAATAGATTGACAGTAGCCACTGGCAGAGGTGAAAGAGATTCTTGCACTGCTTCTATTAGAATGAGCAGAAGCCTGAAAAACAAGATGCATGATATTTCAGAGACTGCTGGGAGCCATTGCGGTACAAGTAAACACATGGGTTGTGTTAGGGTAGCTATGAATAGAAACAGGTGCAGGTATACTTGCGTGTACATCAATGCTAGAAGTTTAGTAAATAAATTTGATGAATTTGATGTATTGCTCAAAACATCAAAGGCAGATATTGTTGGGATATCAGAGACGTGGTGTCACACAGATATAAGGGATGCAGAACTGGAATTTGGGGAGTACAACGTCTACAGAAAGGATAGACAGGATAGGAAGGGGGGAGGGGTTATGCTATTAGTTAAGAAACACATAAAAACCAAGGAAGTGAAGCCAGTCGACATCACTGGACAGTGCAGTGTTGAGTCAGTTTGGTGTGACATTGGGAGATCAAAATTGAGAGTAGGAGTGTGCTATAGGCCTAATGACTCTGATGAGTATAATAAGGAACTGTACAGGGAAATAGAGTGGGCCAGTAAATCAGAGAGTCTTATAATGGGGGATTTTAATTTCCCAGATATTGACTGCAATTTGGGGGCTGGTCACTCACACACTAGCAGGGCTTTTGTGGATTTATTGGATGATTGTTTTCTACATCAGCATGTTCGGGAGGCAACTAGAGGGAGTAATACTCTTGATTTGATTATCAGCAGTGATTTTTCATGCATTAAGAATCTGCAGATAAATGAACCACTAGGTGGCAGTGATCACAGTGTGCTGAAGTGGGATTTACTCAAAGAGGTAACTACCATTAGGGGTAAAGGGAAGGGTTATTGCTTTCGTAAAGGCGACTACGATGGACTGAGACAGTATTTAAATTCTATACAGTGGGACCAACTGATGATGTTACCAACAGCAAATTCAAAATGGGAAGCATTCAAAGAACTTATCTTGGAAGCTACTAGGCTTTACATACCAACTAAGAAATATTGTTCAAGGTTTAGGCCAAAATGGATGTCAGATGACCTAATGAGGCATATGGCAGAGAAGAAAAATGCATGGGATACTTACAAATTAACACATGACACAGAAGCCTATGATAGATACAAGTTGATATGCAACCAAGTTACAAAGGAGGTTAGGCAGGCGAAGGCAGATTACGAGAAATCCTTGGCAAGGGATGCAAAGAAAAACAGCAAAGAGTTCTTTACTTATGTAAACTCTAGAAGGAAGGGGATGAATCAGATTGGTCCACTTGATATTGATGGGTCAACTGTTGATGATCCTGCTCAGGTAGCTAACAAACTAAATGAATATTTTGCATCGACATTCACACATGAGGAGTTATTCAGCGAGGGGAATGCTAGAGGTGTATTCAACTCTAGCAGTAAGCTACAGAATCTTGAAATAACTGGGAGTAAAGTGGAGGAGAAACTGTTGAAGATAAACACAAGAAAGGCACCCGGGGTGGATGGGATCTATCCAGTTATATTAAAGGAGGCAGCAAAGCAAGTAAGCAAACCCTTAGTCATAATTATGAGAGCTTCCTTGGACTCAGGGGAGGTACCCATAGACTGGAAATGTGCAAATGTGACCCCAATTCATAAAGGAGGATCAAAGGCTGACACAAGTAATTATAGACCTGTGAGCTTAACTTCTGTTCCAGGAAAATTAATGGAGGCACTGGTTAAAGAAGCACTTCAGGATCATTTAGACAAGTCTTCAGTTATGGCTCAGACACAGCATGGTTTTGTTAAGGGGAAGTCTTGCCTGACCAATTTGATTGGATACTATGATGCAGTCACAAAAGAACTGGATGGAGGGAATAGCTTTGATATTATATACTTGGATCTTAGAAAGGCTTTTGATACTGTTGCACATGGAAGACTGCTACACAAATTGGAGCAGTGTGACATTGGAGGCAAATTGCTGCTATGGATAAAGGGGTGGTTGAGGGGGAGAAGACAGAGAGTGGTAATCAATGGACACTGCTCGTCATGGACTAATGTTATTAGTGGAGTCCCTCAGGGCTCAGTGTTGGGTCCATTATTGTTTTCTGTATTCATAAATGATATTGATGATGGTATATCTTAATGTTGAAGTATGCAGACGATACAAAGGGTTGTCAAGGACACTACTGACACTATGCTGCTGCAACAGGATCTGGAAAGGTTGAGCAGATGGTCTGAGAGGTGGCAAATGAAGTTTAACATTGACAAATGTAAAGTACTACACATGGGAAACAGCAACCCCAGAGCAACGTATCAACTCTTTGGTACTACACTGACAGTGGTAGAGAATGAAAGGGACCTGGGGGTGGTTGTGCAGGCAGATATGAAGTTCTCTGAGCAGTTTAGACGGGCTGCAAGAGTAGCTCATGGTGTATTGTCAATGATATATAGGAATTTTTCTAGCAGGGATAAGGAGGTGATTATTGCCTTGTATAAGGCAATGGTCAGGCCACACCTAGAGTACTTTGTCTGGAGGCCTCATTTCAAGAAGGATGTAGAGCTGCTGGAATGAGTACAGAGAAGGGCAACAAGATTAGTGAATGGAACAAAGGGGTGCTCTTACGAAGAAAGGCTTAAGTTTTGCAAATTACAGTGTCTGGAGACTAGGCACCAGCGGGGTGATCTGATAGAGGTGTACAAAGCCTTGAATGGTTTGAGCATGCTCAATGCTGATGGGATTCTTCCTCTAGCTCAGAATAATCACCTGAGAGGGCATAAATTCAAATTGAGGAAAGACAGATGTAGGATAGACGTGCGGAAATTTGCCTTTAGCCAGCGGGTGGTTGGTTGGTGGAACTGACTTCCATCCCTTGTAGTGGAGGTTGATAGCCTAAATAAGTTTAAGGCTCAGTTGGACAGGTATTTTGAACGAACAGAGGGGTGAAGTGGAAGTGGGTTTTTTTTTTTTGGCTGATGCTGCATAAGCTTGCTTTCTTGCATCAAATGCCTCTGCTAATGCTAATGCTAAAGAGTAGAAGTAATTGCAGTGTGATGATAATTGGATGGGAGGAATTTGTCACCCTTTTTAGGAACTCGCTAGATATAAGCAAATTTCTAAGCAGAAGGAAAAACACCTTCGGAATAAGAAAGTGAAAAAAGGCAGCAAAGAACAGGAGTAAGTACAGCAGCACAGGTTTTGAGAACAAGTGGAGAAATACCATCAGGACCTGGATCTTTCTTAGCATCAAGATTCGTCAAAATCCTTCTGACATCCTTTTAGCATTAGCAAAGGCACATGATGCAAAAAAGCAAGCTTATATGGCATCAGTCAAAAAAACCCCCCCTTATTTTACCCATTCACTCGCTCCAAATGTTTGTCAAGTTCTGCCTTGAATCTATTTAAGCTATCAAATTCTACAACGACAGATGGAAATTTGTTCCACCAATCAACCATCTGCTGGCTAAAGGCAGCAGGTGGTTGATTGGTTCCACACATCTATCCTACAACGTTCTTTCTTCAATTTGAATTTATGCCCTCTGAGGCAATTATTCTGAGCAAGAGTAAGAATCCCATCTGCATTGAGCATGCTCAAACCATTCAAGGCTTTATACACCTCAATCAAATCACCTCACCGGTGCCTAGTCTCCAGACACTGTAATTTTCAAAATATAAGACTTTCTTCATAAGAGCAACCCTTTGTTCCATTCAGTAATCTTGTGCCCTTCTCCGTACTCATTCCAACAGCTCTACAACCTTCTTAAAATGAGGGCTCCAGACCTGTATATAGTACTCAAGGTGTGGCCTGACCATTGCCTTATACCATGGGTAATCACCTCCTTATCCCTGCTAGAAAAATTCTTGTATATCATTCACAAGACACCATGAGCTACTCTTGCAGACCTTCTGCACTGCTCAGAAAACTTCATATCTGCCTGCACAATTACCCCCCCCAGGTTCTTTTCATTTTCTTCCACTGTCAGTGTGGTACCACAGAGTTGATACATTACTCTGGGATTACTGCTTCCCATAGGTAGTACTTTACATTTGTCAATGTTAAACTTCATTTGCCACCTCGCAGCCCATCTGCTCAACTTTTCTAGATCCTGTTGCAGCAGTGTACTGTCATTAGTGTCATTAACAACCCTGCCAACCTTTGTATCGTCTGCAAACTTGGACATTAAGCCTGATATACCATCGTTAGTATCATTTGTAAATACAGAAAAGAAAAATGGACCCAACACTGAACCCTGAGGGACTCCACTAATAACATTAGTCCACGAAGAGCAGTGTCCATTGATTACCACTCTGTCTTCTCTCGCTCAACCATCCCTTTATCCCTAGCAGCAATTTGCCTCCAGTGCCACACTGCTCCAGTTTGTGCAGCAGTCTTCCAGGTGCAATACTATCAAAAGCCTTTCTAAGATCCAAATATAGGATATCAAAGTTATTCCCTGCATCGAGTTCCTTTGTGATCACATCATAGTATCCAACCAAATTGGTCAGACAAGACTTCCCTTTAACAAACCCGTGCTGTGTCCAATCTATAGCTGAAGTCTTGTCTAGAAGATCCTGCAATGCTTCTTTAACTAGTGTCTCCATTAATTTCCCTTGAACAGAAGTTAAACTAATAGGTCAGTAATTACCCGTGACTCCCTTTGATCCTCCTTTGTGGATTGGGGTCACATTTGCATATCTCCAGTCCATGGGTACCTCTCCTGAGTCCAGGGAAGCCCTCATAATTATGGCTAATGGTTTGCTTACCTTCCTTTGCTGCCTCCTTTAATATAACTGGATAGATTCCATCCACCCCAGATGCCTTTCTTTTTTATCTTCAACAATTTCTCGTCCACTTTACTCTCAGTTATTACAAGATTATCTAGCTTACTGCCAGAGTTGAATACACCTCTGGCATTCCCCTCCCTGAATAACTCCTCATGTGTGAATGTCAATGCAGAATATTCATTTTGTTTGTTAGCTACCTGAGTGGACCAATATCAAGTGGACCAATATCGATATCAAGTGGACCAATCTTATTCATCCCCTTCCTTCTAGAGTTTACATAAGTAAAGAACTCTTTGCTGTTTTTCTTTACATCCTTTGGCAAAGATTTCTCGTAATCTGCCTTTGCCTGCCTAACCTCCTTTGTATTTTGCTTACAGACCAACTTATATCTATTATAGGCTTCTGTGTCACATATTGATTTATATGTATTCCATGCATTTTTCTTCTCTGTCACATGTCTAATTAGTTCATCTGACATCCATTTCGGCCTAAATCTTGAACAATATTTCTTTGTTGGTGTGAAAAGCCTAGTAGCTTCCAAGATTAATTCTTTGAATGCTTCCCATTTTGAATTTGCTGTTGGTATCATAATCAATTGGTTCCACGATACAGAATTTAAATATTGTCTCAGACCACTGTACTCACCTTTACGAAAGCAAAAATCTTTCGCTTTACCATCGATGGTAGGTACCTCTTTGAGTAAATCCCACTTCAGCACACTGCGATCACTGCCACTTAGTGGTTCCTTTATCTGTTGATTCTTGATGCATGAAGAATCACTACTGATAATCAGATCAAGAGTATTACTCCCTCTAGTTGCCTCCCAAACATGCTGCTCTGGAAAACAATGATCCAATAAATCCACAAAAGTCTTGCTAGTGTGTGAGTGACCAACCCACAGATTCCAGTCAGTATCCAGGAAATTAAAATCCCCCATTATAAGACACTCTAATTTACTGGCCCACTCTATTTCTCTGCACAATTGCTCATTATACTCATCAGATTCATTAGGCCTATAACACACACCTACTCTCATTTTTCCTTTCCCAGTGCTTATGTCACACCAAACAGACTCAACATTGCATTGTCCACCCACATCAATTGGATGCACTTCCTTAGATTTTGTTTCTTAAGTAACGGCCTAACCCCTCCTCCCTTCCTATCCTGTCTATCCTTTCTCTACACATTGTACTCCCCAAATTCCAGTTCTGTACTGCTCATGTCTGATATCCCTACAATATCTGCCTTTGATGTCTTGACTAGCACTTTAAGCTCATCGAATTTATTAACTATACTCCTAGCATTGGTGTACATGCAAGTATACATGCACCTGTTTCTACTCTTAGTTACCCTAACACAGCCCATGTATTTACTTGTTCCATTATGACTCCCAGCAGTCCTGGAAATTCCCATTGCCTTGCTTTCCAGGCTGCTGCCCAATTGCATTTCAAAAGAAGTAGTGCAAGAATCACTTTTACCTCTGCCAGTAGCTACTGTTAATCTATTGTATCCCCGCCCGCAAGCTAGCAGTTTTCCGACCTGCCTAACTCTGCCTCGATAGCATCAGCAAATATTCTTGCACCACCCTGTCTATATAAGTGTATCCCATCCCTGTAGAAGCAGTCTCTCATGTTTGCAAGCACTGACCAGGCTGAGAAAAATTCTAACCTTTGAGCCTTGCACAATCTCTCCACGGTGAAATTGATCGACAAGTCTCTCGTCATATATACCTCCCTCCTGTCGTGACTTGGCAGAATTTCTGACACTTTCAAATTCAACCCTAACTCACGGCTTTTTTTCAGCATTGTCTTGTACTTGTTAAGTAATTCTGCCAGTCTCCTACTCCTAATATCATTATATTATAAGTGCCAACGTGTATAACAATATCACCCTTTGTGCCTTAAAGGATGATATCTGCCCTACGATGTCATCAACCTTTGCCCCTGGCTGACCCTGGTCCTGTTACATCTATTCTTTTTGCACAATATGTTTCCCATTTCCCTGATAGTAGAGTCACCTACAACAACTAGTTCCTCTGTGACCAACGCATTCTGCCGTGGGTGTTGCCACTGTGTTGTGTGATGTTCAAGTGCAAGCTCTGCCATTGATGTGGGCAGCTAAGAGCTTGATGGGTCCCTAAATTTAAATCCTTCGAGGGCATCCACCCTGTCCTTCAAGCTCTCATATAAGCCCATAACAATGCCGAGTTGGTGCCCTGATTTCCTCGCATTCTTTAAATCACACACACACAAAGACATTCAATATCATGACCTTGGCAGTATCAGCCCCATTCTTGATTGCTCTACAAACATCGACAAGCAGTGCATTTCAATGGAGACTGTGATTCAGAGGACAACCACCCCCCTCAGTTCTCCCCTCAGCCACAGCACTTCCACTAGTTTGAGCCTTTTGCTTTGCTGCTCTGTTGGAGTCATGATTTCTATTCAAGTTCAATAAAATTCAATGCCTCTTGTGGGTTTGACTGAAAACCACAGGAGGCATTGAATGGAGGTGTTGAGAATGGTGGGAGGTGTTTTACCAAGATCATTAATACATGAGTTGGAAAAAAAATGGGATGCTAGCAGGTCAGATTTATTCTTGACCCAAGTGACAACAGAACCATCTGGTTTTGACAGAAGTGGAAGCAGAGATGGGCAACAGTTGCGGCTAATAGCTTTGGCATGAGACCAGAATGCTCGGTTACCATTAGGGCAAGAAGCAAGTTTTCTATTAGCCTCTTCAAAATCTAGTTTGGACTGATTAATAACTGCTTTACAATTGTTGCGAGCTTTGGTGTAGGCAGAAAATGAAACTGAAGAATTGAAAACAAGCCACTTATGATATGCAAGATTCTTCTCCTGAACGGCCTTAGCACATTTATTGGAAAACCAAGGTTTAGATAAAAGACTAGATTTTAAAGTGGAGTGTGGGATAAAGGATTCCATTCTACAAGATAATTTCACTGACACGATCTGAGCAAACATTGACATCAGAGGTTTTGAAACTAGTCTCGCAGATCATCCCATTTTGCACTCTTGTAATGCCAAACAATACGAGGTTTGGAATAGCCATGAGATAAAGGCTCCATTGGAGAAGAGACCATCACCAAGTTGCGATAAGTGCCTAAAGGACCACTCACTGCGACCATGTACATAGAAGGGTTGTTTATGAAAAAAAGATCAAGCGTGTTGGCTGTATGGTTAGGATTGTCTGCTATTCTTGTAGGTAAATGAACAATTTGTGCAAGGTCTTTAGAAATAGCAAAAGTCTCAGCATCTCGACCAGCTGGGTCTGTGTGACTAGTAAACAGAAGCCAGCTGGAATTGTGAACATTAAAATCACCAAGGAAAATTACCTCACTGTTAGGAAAGTTGGACTGGAGAAAGTCAAGTTGCAAAGAAAGGAAGTCAGAGAGCTCCAGCTGATTAGTGGAGCTGGGAGAATGGTAGAGACAAGAGATGAATTTGATAGAATGAGGTAGAGAAATTTTAACACAGAAGATCGAAAAGAGGAGATTCTAAATGAGAATCCAAATTCCAAGTCTCTGACAGGGAATATCGAAGCGAACATATGCACAAGTATCACCTTTGATGCATAAGGAATCATACAGTGAATAAATTGGGCAACTGAGATGAGCAGTAGTTGAATCAACCGATAACTGAGATTCTGTCAGAAAAAAAGTACACGGGGGTTTGGCAGACTGCAAGTGGAAATGGACATTGTTTGAATTAGAATTGAAACCATGTATATTTGTGAAATGAACTAGGAAGTTTTTCGTAGATTTAGTTCTTTTCACAGATAAGCTTGCTCTATTAGTTTGATAATTCATGGTGTATTGAATAGAAAGAAAATGTTGGAGGGGGACATGCTGTTTGAAGTAATGAAATTTTTTATATATGGCATACACATGGTAAGAATATACCCAGATCCTTGACATAACGTGGCCTCATCAATGCCCCCTGCATACATGCTACTTGGACTCCTTTCAGTCACCATCTGGCGGAGTAGAGGTAGCAAGATTAAATACCATCTGATCCAGAAGCCTCCTAAAGAGTTACCATTAGGTTCGGTCCAGTGTACTAACTAGCAGCCGGCCTGCGAACACCGTTTTAGAGCTATACCTCGAAATATAAGGAAGATTGGATCTAGCCATGATGTCCATCATAACCTCAAAAGTCATCAGTCATACTGCATGATGGAAGAGATGGGAAAGGGTTGACCGAAACTTAGCTCTGGAGACTAAACATGGGATGAATCAGATTACACCACTTAACATAGATGGGTTGACTATTGATGATCATGCTCATGTAGATGATAAACTGAATTTGTATTTTGCATCTAAATTCACACATGAGGAATTAATCAATGAGGGGAGTGCCAGAAGTTTATCAGAAATTAAAAGGGAACTAAGTGATTTTGTAATAACTGAGAAGAAATTGATGAAGTTAAACATAATGACGGCATCTGGGATTGACGGGATCTATCCAGTTATATTAAAGGAAGCAGCAAAGAAAGTAAGCAAACCCTTAGCCATAATTATGAGAGCTTCCTTGGACTGAGGGGAGGTCTCCATGGACTGGAGGTGTGCAAATGTTTCCCCTATTCACAAAGGGGGTTCAGAAGGTGACACCAGAAACTACTGACCCGTTAGTTTAACTTGTGTTCCGGGAAAAATAAATTTATTTGGTGTTTTTGAGCCACTGATTAAAGAAGCGTGGTAGGATCATCTAGACAAGACTGCAGTAATAATTGAGTCACAGCATGGGTTTGTTAAAGGGAGGTCTTGTCTGACCAATTTGATTTGATACTATGATGGTCACAAAGGAACTGAATGCCTAAAATAATTTTCATATATCATATACTTGGATTTCAGGAAATCTTTTGATACTGTTGCACATGGAAGACTGCTATACAAATTGCTGAGGTTTGGCCTTAAGGGTAAGTTGCTACAATGGATAAAGGGGCACAGATTGAGTGGGAGACGACAGAGTGGTAATCAATGGACACTGCTCTTCGTGGACAAATGTTATTTTTGGTGTTCCTCAGGGTTCGATGTTGGGCCCATTGTTGTTTTGTATATTTATCAATGATATTGATGAAGGTATATCAGGTTTAATGTCCAAGTTTGCAGCTGATACAAAGGTTGGCAGGTTTGTTCACGACAGTAAAGACAAAATGCTACTCCAGCTGGATCTACATAAGTTGAGAAAATGGGCTGAGAAGTGGCTACTGAAGTTTAACATTGACAAATTCAAAGTACTGCATATGGGTAGCTGTAACGGAAGAAAAACGTTCTAACTGTGGTACTACACTCAGGGAAGTGGAAAGTGAAAAAGTCCTACGGGTAATTGTGCAGTGAAATTTTAAGTTTGCTGGGAAGTGCAGATGGGCTGCCAGAGCAGGTCACGCTGTCTTGTCATTGATATATAGGAAATTTGCTAGCAGGGACAGGGAGGTGATTATCCTGTTATACAAGGCAATGGTCAGGTCACACCTAGAGTACTGTGTACAGGTTTGGAGGCCTCATTTTAGGAGTACAAAGAAGGGCAGCAAGATTGGTGAGGGGAACATATGGGTGCTTTTACCAAGAAAGGGTTAAGTTCTGGAAATTGCAGTGCCTGGAGAGTAGGCACCTGCAAGGTGATCTGATTGAGGTGTATAACGCCTTGAATGGGTTGAACAAGCTGAATGCTGATGTGATTCTTTGTTTTGCTCAGACTAAGAACCTGAGGGGACACAGTTTCAAATTGAGGAAAGGTAGTTGTAGAATAGATGTGCAAAATTTGCCTTTAGCCAGTAGGTAGTTGATTGGTGGAACAGGCTTCTATCTTTTGTTTTGGAAGCTAATAGCCTAAATAAATTTAAAGCTGAGCCAGACAGGGATTTGGAACAAATGGAGGGGTGAAATTGGAGGGTGTTTTTTTTTTGGCTGATGCACTGCATTGCTTTCTTGTATCGTATGCATCTTACTAATGCTAATGGGTTCCACCACTTGAATCCTCCAATAAGCAAAATGGTAGTATTGCACCGATTGATGAGAGTCATCTACTACCTAGTATTACCTGGTAACACAGAGGGACGGCATTCATCCATGTAGTGTGTGCGCCACACCTCGTCCCCTGCTTACTTTGATTCACACCTGGGTGGTCACCCACAGTGTGCTTGTGCATGGGGGTTATACCCAGGTTTACTAACAATCCCACCATCGTGAAGGTGCAAGAAGAGGATTTGACTGTAATAGACCGTCTTTACTTTGCCAAAATTGGGTCCACTTGACTTGAGTGTCACCCAAATATCAGTTCCACTAGCGTCTTAGATTCCCAAGGAGCAAGTACAGCTTGTCTGGTATATCTGAGAGAATGCCTGTGACAACCTCAAGGAATAGGTCTTAGTCCCGTATAACATGGTTTCGCAAAACACGGCATATTATAGGAATCGTGTTATATGAGGGTTACTTGTAATTGTTATTGTATTCATTTAATCAGAATTGATAATGTATTTGTTTAATTAGAATTAATATTGTATTCACCTCAACATTACATTTTTGTATTCAGTTATTTGCTTAGTTATGAATATAGTTAATATTAAATTATAGTGAATTGTTTAAAAAATATTTCATTGTTATTTTTTATTCATTATTTATTTGAATAAATTCATAGTGAATTTTTTAATTTTTATTTATATAATTTAATTTTTATAGGGATCAGAACCACTGTTGGAATCTCAGTTAAGCACAAAAATTGGTGCTTTTCAGTTGATGGAGTTGCTGTATCTTACTTTACCAAAAGAACAGCTGTGTACTATGGAGTCAGTAATTAATTCTTCATTTTGCTCTGGCCTTCCCCAAAGTGGAAAAGAGCTGACTACGGAAACTACAAGGTATCTGGCTGGATTTTTGTTATTTTTAAACATTTTCTTAAAATATTATAGCCTTGTTTTTTGGTCACCTTGAAAGTAAAGAGAGCTATCTGAGAAATTAGGGTGTATATTTTGAGAAGATAGTAATGCGTACATTCATGTTCACTGTGGTTGAAGTGTACATGATTACTGAATATATTTACTGATTGTATTGATTGTTAAAATAATTAGTTGAAAATGCCTTTGATGTACTGATTGTGCTGGAATGTAAACAAAAATTTTTTTTTCACCTCAGTATCTTAAGAATCTCTCTCTCTCTCTCTCTCTCTCTCTCTCTCACTAATCCTTATGGAGATTAACATATGGTTAACATCTGCCATGAGTAGATACAGCTAATTCTATCTTAGTGTCTTGTAGTATGTGTATTTTCTGTTAAGGAACATAACTAATAATGACTAATTGTGGTCTTAACTTCCTGTAGTAAATGAGGGAGGATGGTAGAGGAATTTAAAAAAATAAAAATTGATTTACAGACATAGATAAAGATTGCATTTGTCCAAAGTGAATGAACTGATTGGAGAAATAAGGATAACTAAATTATGGTGTGATTGTAAGATTCTTAGGTTTTCAAAATTTTTTTCAGTTTGTAAGTGGTCTAAATAAATTGTGTTAGAGAACACATCATATCACTGCTTTGTGGAGTTTTTCATTAATGAACATTCTCTTCCAGTGAGTTATGCAATTTATTTTAGACCAATTTTTGGCTGAAAGGAAACTTACTGTCACACTGACATTTTATATTTATCCTTCTTTCTCCATTCACTTCATACCCTTTGTATGAAAGGAGGACTTTATTTATTTTCTTATAACCTTTTGAAACATTTTTTTAATTTTCCATAAACTGAATAGAATAAAATAAAATTTAAAATAATAAAATAAAATGTTTTATATATTTTAAGTATAATGATGTAAAACTCGAAATGAAAACTCTGTCATGGTCTTATGAGACTAGGATTATTCATATGATTATTCTGACCCACATAGAAATAGAAATGAGTTAGGTAGTGTATTCATTTTACCTTTCAAGTATATTCAATCTTTATTTCTTAAATTAATTGAATCTTTTTCTTTGGTTAAGAGAAATAGATTACTAATTACCTTTTTATCACTTAATTGCTAATTAATTCACTAATATATAAAAGTACTATATTTTCCAGTTTAAGTTGCACTTTTTATTTAAAAAAATTATCCCAAAATCAGGGTGTATCTTATACTTTTTATACTTTGTATAAGATTGATGCATTGCAAAGACAGCAGGCTGGTGCACGCACACACGCATGTGGCACTTGGTCACTTTCATGGAAATATGCTTTGGCCTTCATTAGACTGCAGTTTGGCATCTTTTTAAAAAAATGAGTGCTCTAAACTGTTATGTCCCTTACATACACCATGGGAGAAAAAATAATGTATGCCATACATGGTGGGATTTAAACTGAAAGTTGTAAAGAATACAAAAATTCATGGGAATAGGGCAGCTGAAAGACAATTTCCCCTCCTCCAACTGAAAAAAAAATTAGAACTTGGAAAAATTGATCAATTTAGAACTCATCTCATGGAGCCCATAAAACAAAAAATAAGAAATGGCAGTATTGAATTGGCTGTATTAAATTGACATTAAGGAGAAAAAAAAAATTGTACTTTGTGTGAAAAGGTTGCAAAATGGTCACAATTAGAAACTGATTTAATGGAATAGGTAGAAAATTGTTGAAAAATGACATTATTGGAATAGGTGTAATAAATGATAAGAATTCAAGCTTAAAATATAACAACTGAAAGGAGTATAGCTGATATTAAAGGGAGCCCAAATTGGCACTATTTTAATTTATGAAATGAAAAAGTTTAGTATGCATACCAAAACCAAATTAGAAAAAAAAGTCTCCAGAATATGAAAAAAATAATTATTTCATTTCATCATTTTGTGATCAATTGTAGGAAAGAAAAGAATATTGAGTTAAGCCAAATAGGAAATATGGATGAAACTGCTATCACATTTGATGTTCCTTCTAATAGGAAAGTGTCAAAAACAGATTAAACATGGTAACAGTTGAGACCAATGGTCATGAAAAATTGCATTGCACTGCAGACCTTACATGTTGTGTGGATAGAACAAAATTACCACCAATATTAATTTTCGAATAAAGACCAGAAGGAGTCATTGTACATGTTTACCAAAAAGGTTCGATAGATGAAACTGGGATTAAAATATGGATAGAACGAGTTTGGAAAAAAACAAAATAGGGCATTAAGGGAAAAAAAAAATGCACTGCTTGTTTTTGATCAATTTAGAACTCATCTCATGGAGCCCATAAATCAAAAAATAAGAAATAACAATATTGAATTGGCTGTATTACTTGGAGGATTGACATCTCAACTTCAGCCACTAAATTTGTTCAATAAGCCATTTAAAGTTCTGCTGAGAGAAGAATGGAATAAGTGAACTGGAAGTGCTTCCTGTGCAGCTGCGCTAATGACCACCCAGGAAGGGAGAAAATGCTAATGCATGAAGTGGAGCATCGAAATGAATATGTACATAATGCAAGCATACTAAGAAATAAGAAAGCTGGACCGATATTACAGGCGAGACTATATACCAAGTGGTTGGAATGATTCTTGGATATTCAAGTCACCGAACACCGAATAGCAGACCAGAGAAGGACCATCATCACGAAGAACCTGATAACTCCTGCAATCTTGGAAAAAATCAAGCAGGACATGAGCGATCAACTACAAAAGATAAAGAATATGAAACCAAAGTAGGAAGAACATACCAACACCGAACCAGAGGAGGAAGAGCAAGAAGAAATATAACCCAGAGCAGTTAAAATGGCAAGAGAGGAGGTCATGATATCCAGAATAGAGGACGAGTAGAAGAAGGCCCTAACAGAATTCAAAGAATGGACCCCACAAAGACTCATGTGATACCGAAACAGAGGTCGATTAGAACCTTGTGGAGAGTCACAGACTACCTCAATCAGCACATAATGCTGAATTACATCGACAGCAATGGTGCAACACTGGAGGCCATCTACACAGCCGTGTATTGTGCTGCAGTACGAGCCACGATGATTAATGGAAGAGAAACGAGAGACCAGCAGCAGAAGAATCGAAAACAGAAGGAACCGCCAGCTTGGGAAAGAAGGCTTCAGCAAAAGATAGAACAATTAAGTGTCAAGATAGGCCAATTTACCCAGTACCAACGTGGCAATAGGAGTAAGAAATTAATTGGAAAAGTGAAGAGCATCCTCACGAAAGACAACGTCCACAGCAGACATGAGACAAAAAATCAGAGTACTTGGACACATTGAAGCAGAACCTCCTTGCACTCAGCAAGAGACTGTGGCGATACAAATAAAAAATCAGAGGAAAAGGAACAACCGAATCTTTGATTAGGACCAAAGAGGCTTTTACAGGAGTCTCAAAGAAGACGGGAAAGAGGGGAACAGACCACCTGAACAGAAGGCGATTGAGGAGTTTTGGCGAAACATATGAAGCAGGGAAGTAAGACATAACAGCCAAGCTACCTGGATAGAACTAGAATGTAAGAAAACCAAGGACGTATAAGAAATGAGAGAGTGGGAGATTCGGGAAGAAGTAAAACAAATAAAAACCATCCCAATCATCGTGTCAACCAGAGGTATGGTACCAAAGACCCTACATAATAGCCTAGCAGCAATAGGTCTCCCAGCAAACACCTACAAGGAACTCCAGAAAGTCGCAATCCTAAACACCTGTAGGATAGTCAGAAAATTCTTCAACCAAAAGTAGCACGAGACAACAACGACCATGTGTACTTGGTAGCAATACCCGTCATGAAGTGGAACCCTCAATCAGGGAGAAATAATATAAGAGCAATAATAATATAAGAAAAATATCATCAGAGACTCAGAAGCCTGCTGAAGGCAAAACTGAACAGAGGGAACACAGTTAAAGCCATAAACAACTATGCAGCTCCAGTACTAACATACACCTTCTTGATCATAGATTGGACTAACACCAAGCTAGAAGATATCATGCAAAAGACAAGGACAATGATGACCAAGAGACACCAACACCACCCGAAGTCAGCAGTGGAGAAGCTAACAATAGCTTGGAAAGAGGGAGGAAGGGGCCTGATAGACCTGATAGAGCAACAGTAAACAGCAATAGTTAACCTGAAGGATTACTTCGAGAACAACACAGCACCACTCCACCAGGCCAAAAGGAAGATAGATAAGTGGTATACCCCACTAAGAGAGGAACCCCCCTCCCGCCCAGACAGCACAAGAAACAAAGTTAGAAAAATGGGCAAAGAAGACACTCCATGGCAGACACTACAATGACCTCCATCAAGATCACATCGATAACATTGCTTCCAATGCATGGCTCACAAGCAGGACATTCTTCCTCTAGACTGAAGGATTCATGTTGGCCATCCAAGACCAGGTAATCAACACCATAAACTATAGAAAACACATCGCAAAGGAGCCTGGAATGTCAGATGACACATGTCGACGATGCCACCTGGCCTTAGAAAATGATCCAACAGATCACAGCGGGGTGCAAGGTGATCACCTAGACTTAGTACACTCATAGACACGACCAGGTAGCCAGGATAATACATCAGAAGCTAGCGAGGAAATACCAGTTGACCAAACAAAGTGTACCATACTGCAAGTACGAACCCAAGGCAGTACTAGAGACCCGAACCCACAAGCTGTACTGGGACCACACCATAATAACGGATAAGACCATCCAGCACAACAGACCGGACATAACCCTTGTGGACAAGATGGAAAAGGCTACCTACTTGATTGACATAGCAGTGCCCAATACTAGCAATATCCAGAAAACCCATGAGGAGAAAATTAGGAAGTACACGAACCTGAGACATGAGGTCAAGGATATGTGGCCTATGCAAGAAGTATTGACCATCTCGATCATCATGTCAACCACTGGTATGGTGCCAAACACTCTAATAGCAGCCTAGCAGCAATAAGTCTCCCAGAGAACACCTACAAGGAACTCCAGAAAGTTGCAATACTGAACACCTGTAGGATAGTCAGAGATTTCCTCGACCAACAGTAACACCAGACATTACAACCACCCTGTGTAATTGGTAGCAATACCCACGTAGTGGAATCCCCCAATCAGGGAGAAATAATATAAGAGCAACAACAATAATAATAATAATAATGGAAGTTCCTGTAGAAGGCCTCTATGTTCTGGCTCTTCAAGTGATCTGATATCTTCCTGGTACAACTGATCAGGACCTTGTACATTGTTGGGAGGCAGGTGATTGGCCTGTATTTTGCTGTCTTTAGACTTCAGATATGTGATTCCTTGAGTGAGAAACTTCGGGATTGTCTCTCGGTGCCTTATCATAAAGGAAGGAAGACTCTTGTAGAAGCCTATTTTGTCCTAATCTTCAATGAGGATTAAAGAAGACCTCATCGAAGATGAGGAACAAAGAGACTTCTACAGGAGTCTCCGAGAAGGTAGGAAAGAGGGGAATGGACCATCCGAGCAGAAGACGATTGCGGAGTTCTGGGGAAATATATGGAGCAGGGAAGTAAGACATTACAGCCGAGCCTCTTGGATAGAACTAGAATGCAAGAAAATCAAGTACAAATTTGTACGTACAAGAAATGAGAGGGTGGGAGATTTGGGAAGAAGAAGTAAAACAGATGATCATGAACTCTCACAACTGGCAAACTCAAGGAATAGATAATGTCCACAACTACTGGTACAAGAAGCTCACTTGCACATACAAGCCCCTGTGGCCGAGCAGTTCACTTGAATGATAAGGCATACAGAGACAATCCTGAAGTTTCTCACTCAAGGAATCAGATATCTGAAGCCTAAGGACTAAGATACTAGAAACCCGGTGAAATATAGGCCAGTCACCTGCCTCCCAACATATATGAAAATGTCATATATGTTGGGCGACATATATGAAAAATAAGAATAAGATAGTTAAAAGTAAAAAGTGAAGGAAAAGCGTTTATTCGATTGTACATAGGATGGTACCGGGAGCGTAACTTCCCGACTCTATAAGAAAAGGATCCTGGTAAAGTAAAATAATATCAGCAAAGAAGAGCCGATAAAAAAAATCATAATATAAATGGAAATATATTGAAAAGTGGAATACCAGAATGGCTAATTCCTAATATATATTCCTAAACGCCAAATAGGCAATATTCATAGTGAAAATGTTAAGGTCACAGGGAGTAGGATATACCCATGGTGAAAACACTAAGGTAATACTGCGTAAAATATACGTTACCTTACCCTGTTGAAGCGTAGACAAGAAGGACCGTAAGTCAAAGCACATGTCATATATACACATAGATGTAGACAGCGCCACCTCAGATGTGTCAAGCAGCAACAAAAATGAAATTACTAGATAAATGGATAGGAAGTGCCCTCTATCGTGTTGAAAGCAGAAAGCAGAACCAAATCCAGTTCTCAGTTCTCAGTGGTAGAAGAGGAACAAATTAATTCCTACTGTAGCAACACATATAGGTACGACTTTTTCAATGAGTGTAAGCTATATATGCCGTGTTACTACAGCAGTACCTACTATGTACATGTATATACATAGGCTATGTAGAAACTGTTACTCGTAACAGATACTGATGTAATAAACCAAATTCCAAGATTCCAATAGTTATAAATCCAAAAACCAAAGATTACAAAATATATTTATCCAAAAATAAACCAGTGTTAAAGTTTGGTTTACTCTAGGCTTTAGTAATTTGATTCTATATACAGAGTGATTCACTACCAGTGCAACAAACTTGCAGGAGGTGTAGGGGGCACAAAGACGAATCGGAATCACATAGCATTGCAGGGTCCGAAATGCCTTCGTCATGCGGTAGAGGACGTTGAACGGGAGGCTGCATGAACAGCGATCCCGCTGGAAGTCAGCATTTGAGAACCGGTTCCCGAGGCAGTAGGATGGACGAGTATTCAAACGTTGAACTGGCCAACATGCACCTTGCGTTTGGAGCTGTGGACTGTAACAGGTGCGCTGCTCTGCGCTTGTACCAGGAACATTTCCCGCACAGGCGTGCTCCTCATCATATGATTTTTGCACGTGTGCACAGAAGGTTACGTGAGACTGGTTGTTTCACGAGAGGTACCATGAATCGAGAGCGAACGACAAGGACGCCAGACAATGAGGAGAATGTCCTACGTCTTGCAGAAGGCAGTACGAGTACTCGAGCGATAGGCCAATGATTGGGTATTTCCCAATCCACTGTATGGAGGATACTGTCAACAAACCAAATGAGTTCATACCATCTGCAACGCGTCCAATCAATGGAGCCTGTGGATTATCCACTCCGGAGGACTTTTGCTACTTGGTTTCTTCAACAGAAATGGTTCGCAGATGCTGACTTCCAGCGGGATCGCTGTTCAAACGACCTCCCGTTCAACGTCCTCTACCGCATGATGAAGGTATTTTGGACCCTGCAATGCTATGTGATTCTGAATCGTCTTTGTGCCCCCTACACCTCCTGCAAGTTTGTTGCACTGGTAGTGAATCACCCTGTATATGTATATAATCAAGAATAATGGTATTGAGAAGCTAATTAATATAGGGGGGAAATGTGCCTGTACTAAAAAGAAGATAACATAGCTTATGGATCAGGGACACTGAATTAATAAAAAGTACCCTACAGCCATAATGTGTATATATATATAAAATTTTATGTATAAAATATTGTCTATATAATATAATCTGAATTTGCCCTCGTAACACGTGGCAACCATACACGTGCACCATAGCATACAGAGCATGTCGGAAACAGAAGCAAGAACATTGCTGTCTTTTTCATAATTTCAGTGGATGACCTCTGATGATGACACTGAAATTGTGAAAGACACCACAATGTTATCTCATCTTGGTCGCTTTTTCAATTCTTATCCTTATTTTAATTTCTGGTCCATTTCTTCCTCTTTTTCATACCATATATCGCTCCCAGTGTATATCTTATATTCATTAGATTTAATTCAATAAAATCTCCTTCACGTGTTCTACTTACAATATTTTATACATAAAATTTTATATATATATAGCAAGGTACCTCAGATTACAGCATACAGGCAACATTCTTATAATGTACTTGACTTATTCCTTCCTTGATTTTAACAATTGAAATATAACATATATTTCACTAACACCAACCAAAAACTTTTCCTATCTGCCATATTGCCCACTCATTTCTTCAATCAGTGCACAGCAACAAAAACAAGCATAATATTTCAATTAGGCAAGACACATAATATAACAGTTATGGCTACAAACATAATCCTTTGTGCCATTCAAGAACAACAAACATAATACCCAGTACTTTGCTAGATATCACGTTTGTTACCATAATTGTTTTTTCCTTGATGCACTTATCTTATTGCCATGCCAGATATTACTCAATATATAATATCTCTCATATATAATATCACTGAATATTAAAAATATAAAGCATTTGTGATATATATATATATATATATATATATATATATATATATATATATATATGAAAAAATAAATAATTAAAACATTGGGTGAGTATGTGCTTGGCACACCCAGGGTCCTGAACCTGATGTAATTCTTTTCTTTCTTGGTGAGCCTCTTCTACTTCTGTTTCTCTCTCTCTCTCTCTCAATAATAATAATTTAGTTTAATATGGAATGGCTTGACATTTTTCTAAAAAACGAAGTTTAACATTTCATGGAAATCCATCGACCAATAGTTGAATTGTTGACTTGTGGATGGCCAGACATGCAGATGTTCATTGCCTTATGCTTATGTGAATATGCCTGAAAATGAAAAATATATATACACTGTGCTGCCACTTTATTAGGTACACCTCTGGTGTGCATACAAATGGTTCATCCCACAATGTTGCAAGTCACATGACCACGGTTGTGGATATAAATGCAGCAGAACAACCTTTCTAGTATCAGTTAAGCGTATAAACCATAGCAAGAAGGGGGAGAAGGAGTGATCTAACAGACTTCGAATGTGGCATGGTAGTAGGTGCAAGATGTGATGGGCAAAGCATCTCTAAAACGGCAGTTATCCTGAACTTTTCACGCACCACAGCTTCAAGGGTGTATTGAGAATGGTGCAAAGAACAGAAAACATCCTCTCAACATCAATCGAAGAAAATCGCTTGTTGATGAGAGAAGTCAGAGGAGGATGGCTAGAATTGTGCAAGCAAACAGACTGGCCACAATGTTGCACATCACATCAGAATACAACCTTGGTGCGCAGAACAAAATATTGCAACGGACCGCTAGTTGCACTTTTTTGCAAATGGACTACAACAGATGATATCCACATTGCGTACATTTGTTATCAATGAAGAACAAGAGAGCACCCCTCCTATGGGCACAGCAACACCATCACCGGACTATCGAGGATTGGAAAACAGTTGCTTGGTCTGACAAGTCGAAGTTCCTGGTGCATCATGTTGATGGTAGGCTCAGAATTTGGTGAAAAAAAACATGAATCCATGGACCCATCATGTTTGACGAATACTGTGCAAGGTGGTGGGGAATGTTTTTTTAGCACACGTTGCATCCATTGATACCCATAGATTTATGTCTGAATAAACATAAATCTTCTTTGCATAAACCCAAATATTATCAAATCCATGTTCCTTGTCATTCCTAAGCTGTTTCATAGGATGGAGTTAGCAGTATATTATTCAAGACATCAGTATAGCCAAACAGAACATAACAAATTTTTAACAAACAAAATTGTTTGAAAATATTGCAAGAAGTACAAAAACCACGAGCTTTGATTCATGTCCCATTCCCCAGAATTTTCAACAATGTTCAAAAAAATTCATTAAGTTGAATTCTGTGATGTTTTACTGTATTAAACGAGAAGTAAAGTTCCATCTATTTGTTACGACAGAGGGTAATTTTTAGTAACGAAATCTTGCAAAGCATGTATTTTGATGATTTAGAAAAATATGCTGCCAATCTACTGATAATTTGGTAAAATAATCTACATTCCTTGATATTCAAGAGGTTTTGCTTCGGAACTAATTTCAAAATGTGGGCGTAGCAATGCGTAAATATTGCTAAAGAATAGGCCTCGATAACTTTAATTTGCAACCCATTAATATGCCCACTCATGACATGGGCACCATCATAATTTTGGCCGACCGACTTGTCCTTAATATTAAATTCCTGAACTCTGTTTAACAACCTTGTTTAAAAAAGCCTCTAGATGTTATATCATCACTTACATCTGTAAATTCAATGAACCTTTCTTGTATTTTTCCGTTATGGGCAAAACAGAAAAAAGTTAATAGCTGCGATTTTGACATGACGTCAGAAGTTTCATCCAGAAGAATGGCCACAAATGTAGCAGAAGAAATTTCTTTCTTTATAGTATCTTTAATCACATCACATATAGCATTAATGATATCATTTTGTACTGTGGAAGAAGTTCCTCAAAATACAGTCGATGCCTTTAAATGGCTGTCTAAAAGAGGATCGTACTCACGGGGCACATTTAAAAGTTCTATATAATTCCCTTGATTAGCTGAATCTTCAGACTCATCATGATCTCTCGAAGAAAGTTCTTGCTTAGCCAAATAATATACAGCATCAATTAATCTTTTTAAAATGTCTCTATTTTGCTGCTTTACTTGTTCATTACGGCAGCTAATTTCAATTTTTCTTTGAGTATCAATAAGAGTGTCAATTCTTTGTTTTCAAAACATCTTAAGATTTACAAATGACTGAACATGTGGTTGGGAGCACTCATATTTTTGCTCTGCTCCGTCTAAATGATTGAGATCGGAATACACATTCTTATTCCAAACACCTTTCTCTTTGGAGAATAATAAACAAGACCAACAAAAAAGTCTTGATCACACTTCACGTCCAGTTAACCATTCTACTGTATTGTACTGTGAAACAGAGAATTGTCTCGTGTACTCAGTTTTTCAATCTTTGTGCATGCACAGTAAATTTGGAAGAGGAGGATGAGGCTTACCTTCTTTGACTAAGTTCATACAATCTGCAAAATCTCTGGCAGAAAACAGGACATTCAGTATATCGTCAACACTGTTTCCCATTGTAAATATGGACAAAAAAGCTATAAATTTTATCTAAAAATATTATTTAAATTTGAAATGCACAAGGCATAATTATATTTAGGAATCACACAAAGCCAGCAAACAATTAGGGAAGTCTTTTACAGAAGAATACAAAAATATAATATCGGCGACATTGCGATTCAATGGGTGTGCCCGGCACACCTAGCACCCCCTGAATATATGCCCCCGATATACATATATACACCGATGAGCCAAAAAAAATGACCACCAAGTCACTATGCAAATCGAAGCAACTGCAGGTGAACTACGGCATGTACGCAGGTCGGGACATGGTATAAAAAACATATGATACTGAACTCTGAAAATCAGTGTTGCTCCTGTTCTTCAGATGGGAAAGGCAGTGGATTTAAGTGAGTTTGACAAAGGCCAAGTTGTAATGGCCAGACGACTGGGTCAGAGCATATCCGAAATGGCATGGTACGCACACGGTCAGCCATGGTTAATACCTACCAAAAGTGGTTCATGGAGGGGAAACCCACGAACTGCTGGCAAGATGTTGGACGACCACGGCTCATCAGTGCTCGAGGTGAGTGAAGGCTCTCCTGGATGGTATGTGGCAACAGAAGGGCAAAAATGGTGCAACTCACCAGTAATTGGAATGCTGGTGATGGGAGTAACGTGTCACAACATGCAGTACATCAAACCTTGCTGAAAATGGGGCTGCGTAGCCGCAGGCCGATCCGAGTAACCATGCTAACCACGATTCACCAGTGACAGCACCTACAATGGGCATGCAAGCATCGAAAATGGACCTTGAGTGATTGGAAGAAGGTCTTCTGGTCCAGTGTATCATATTTCCTGTTGCACCATGTGGACGGCTGGATACGTGTGTGCCATTTACCCAAGTAATGTGATGTCTGGACGAAAACAAGCTGGTGGCAGCAGTTTCATGCTTTGGGCAATATTCTTCTGGGATATCCTGAGTCCAGTCATCCATGTGCCAGGCACTCTGACATCTACCCTCTACCTAAACATATTTGCTGACCAGGTACACTCTTTCATGGCAGTCTTCGCCCTCTGGTGGTGCCGTCTTTCAGCAGGATAATGCGCTATGCCACACCACCCGGATTGTTTGAGACTGGTTCATGGAACAGGAGGAAGATTGTTCGAGACTGGTCTGGTTCACTGAACATTCCAGGTATTGCCCTGGCCTCCAAATTCCCCAGACATCAATCCCATCGAGCATCTGTTGTTTGTGTTGGAACAGCAACTCTGATCTGTTGCATCTCAACCATGGACCTTATGGGAGTTAAAGGATCTGCTGGTGATTCAGTTACGGTTAATCACAGAAAAAAAACTTAACACTTATTACTCGCGTCCAATACAATGCTTCTTTTTAATTTTTATGATGGCGATTTTAAATCGAATAGCTTCCCTTTATTTTTTACAATGTTGCGTATGGTTTGGTCACCGATATTATAATGGTTCTTTAGAGATTTAACGGATGCACCATTTTCGAACTTTTGAATAGTTTCAAGTTTTTGTTTAATTTGAAAGCACAACTTGTGCGTTTGCCCATCATTTTTGCGATTTCTAAACAAAAAAAAAAAAAAAAAAATCCAACATCCTTGACATAAAGATACCAACACAACCAGACACATTTAGAAATCTTGTAGCTTCCATGCCTCGCCAGGTACAAGCTGTTTTGGCTGCACTGTGAGGACCAACATCGTATTAGGTAGGTGGCCATAATGTTTTGGATCATCAGTGTATATATTTATTTATTTATTTTTGATATATATATATATTCACACACATACATATATATTTATGTACACATACATATGCTGAATGCCAACATCAGAGCACGCAGATGTTGGAAGATTCAGAACAAAGTGCCAATATATAGTTTTAAAATGCCTTTTAGCATACTACACCTCATAAATGTTTTGTGATGTAGTTATATTAATAGGCCTGTGTATATACAGGGTGTTTCAAAAGCATATGTAAAATTCTATATTCTGTAGTCATTCTGTGTATTTTAGGGTTGAAAATAAGAAAAAAGCAGGTCATATGAAAATATGTCCAATTCTGAACAGTTAGAGAGCAAGGAATTTTAAATGTTTGAATTTTAAAAAATGGCTGTGGAATTTCAAATAGTAAAAAGTAAGACAACAAAAAAAAACACAAGAATACCTAATTATATACCTAGTGAAATGTTTTTTCTTATTAAATATAGTCTGATTATTTTTATTATATTTTAACATTAAAAACTCAATAGCATTTATTTTAACATTCAGATATTTATTAGAACACATGTTTTAATTTATTTATTTTTTATTTTAAATCTTAGAATCAGTCTCAAAATTTATTGCACGTACTTTTGGAAAACTGTATATATGAGGTACAGCAGACTTGTGCAGTAAAAAAGAATGTAATGAAAGAGCTCAAAAATGGTGTTTAGTCGCCTGTTTGAATGCACTTTTACAGTGTTCTAAAGTTTCTGTAAAAAGTCACTGAAGGCATCCAAAGAGATAATATTTAGTTTGTTGGTTACATTTTTATTTATGTCCTCAACATTTTGAAAACTGCTCTCAAAGGAAAGAAATTTCCTTTGAGAGAAGTTGTTGCCTTTGCACTGACGAAGAAGTCTGCTGGTGTCAGATTATTGAGAATAGAGTGGATGGTTGGTCTGTGCAATGCATTGTTTCATTACTTCACAAAAAGTTTAGAATGGGTGGGGGCATTGTCATGCAACAAGGACCAGCTGCCTTTCTCTCATATTGCAACCTCACTCAGGACATGCATTTTAGTAGTCTTTGAGTTACCTGTATGTAGAATGTCTCATTGACTCTTCCCCTTCATGTACAAATTCCTTGTGCATCTCACCGTTTGTTGAAAAACATGATCAAGATTGTTTTAATCCTTGACTTCTGTAAACAAAACTTTTTTGGGTCTTGGATTTGACATTCACTGCGTGTTTTGATGCTTCATTCCTAAGTCATACTGAAACACCCAAACTCATCTACAGTGACAATACACTCATGGAAATTAGGACTGTCTTGACAAGTCTGAATGAAGTCTTGATGAGATTCGTTGTTGCTTCTCGTTAATTTCGAGTATATTAGGCACAAATTTCCACAAACTCTCCATTTTCCTAAATCCTCATTCAGAATTTGACAACTCGTCTCCTTATTCACATCAAATTCATCAGCCATCATTCTGAGGGTCAAACGATGGTCTCTTCCCACATCCCAAATTTTTCAGCTCTATTCTCATTTTGAGAGGTTGATGGATGCCCACTTCTTGAATCTTTGCAACCATCATCATTTCCATCTTTCAACCACGTATACTATTCAAACACAGTGGTGCGGCTTAATATTTCATTACCATAAACAATTTTTAACTTTTTATACATTTCTGTTGCAGCGTTTCCCAGTCAAAATCAAAATCTGATATTCATCGTTGCTCTATTGCAAAATCATGACACAAAACATTAATTCTACTAATGAAACTGATTTACTTGAAACCTATCAGCCTACTGGACAATCTCTGTACCACCATTTCTTGGAGCCGACTGGGATAGCCGGGTGGGTAAAGTACCTGCTTAGCAACCCAAAGGTCGCGGGTTCGAATCCCGCCTCAGGCTTGGATCAAAGTACTGCAAAAACCTTGGGAGGTGCATTATGGCCACAGAAGCCGATGCACCAACAACTACAAAAAAAAAAAAAAAAAAAAAAAAACACATTTCTTGGAGGAAATTTGAACTACAACATACTGCTTCTGTTTATTTTCAAACTAATCAAACCTGACCACAACATACACATAAGATAAAGGTCATATGACATACAGATGAATTAAATATACCTTGTTATGTGTTAAAGTAAATATTTAAGATATATGAATATGTTTTTTTTAACCATAACTACTTTTTTGCTGAAATAGAGATAGAATAAAGAAATTTGATCTTCACAAATTCATTTTTATTAATTATGATAATTGAATTACTTTCTTAAAAATTACTTCCTAGGTTTTCTCACTCTGCCAGAAAGGAAGATATGCGTGGTGAAGAACTACTGCTCGATCTCCGCAGAAAGTATCACTGTGCTGCTTATAATACTGTAATTGCTGTTGTTTCTTGTACTCAAACAGCAGAAAAATTCTATACGACATTTATTTTTCAGGAAAATCCCAGTAAGGTATGTATGGAAACATTTTAATAAATACTTAAAACCACATTTTTAACCATAATATGTAATACATAAATCTCTGTAAATATTTTTTTGTATAAACATCTCATGGCATTTAAAAATATCATGAATAGTGTAGAGAGCCACCCACTTTGCAAATTACTCCAGCCATTCTAAAATTAGTAACATTTTTTTAAGGTATAGTTTAACCCAGGAATGAGTGTTGAAGTTAGGAAAATCAGCACTACTTATTTGTACTTCATATATCAAGGAATAAATGTTTTCTCCTTAACTAAGATAAGAAAATATATTTACTAAACATATCAAGTAACAGTATTTGCTGTATAGTGCGAGGAAGCAACAGGCTTTTGCTGCACTAGCAGAAAAAAAAAAAAAAAAAAAACCCCAAACGAAGTAGATAAGAAAACACAAATTATATGCTTCCCTCCTCACACACGTAAGTATCCAGTCGGCCTTTAAATTTATTCAAACTATCATCCTCAACTACCTGCAAGGACAACTTTTTCCAGCAATCACCGACTCACTGGCTGAAATAAAACTTCCTACACTCTAATTTAAGCCTCAAGCCCTATAATTTGAATTTATGACCCCAGTTCTAGAATTTTTTATAACAGTTTACAGCCACTCCCCGACTTATGTAAGGTTTGCGTAACTCCACGTAAGTCAAATTTTACGTAAGTCGGAATTTCCCAAAATGCTTATACAGCACTCACAACTACTCATGCTGAATTTGATTGAAGCAAAAAGAAATTTTCAATGAACATGTAAATGGAATTATTCAATTTTTTATCTCATATGCAGGAAAAATTACAAATATTTCAAAATTACAAAAAGAGAAAGGAGACAAGCATAATGTCAGAAGTTTTACCTTTCAAGCAACGTTGCCAAAATAACTCTCCAGCTGATAGGTACGCCACTGCATAAGGTGAGGGCTGTAGAGATTTAGAAGAGTTTTTTTTCCCAACACATCACAAAATTTCTCTACAGCTGCAGAATCATCAGTGGTGACTTCACTGCATACTTTAATGTTGTGGAAACTAGTGCAATGCTTGAACCTATTAAACTACCTATTGCTTTCCACAAACTTGGCATGGGGTTTGCCGTACTTATCCTTAATATCTTCATAAATACTTCTTGCTTGAATAGCTATTGGATTCAGGGGCACTCACTTTTGAATCTGATTTTCTGTCCATATTATTAATAGCTTTTCCACCTTCGATAGCAACTGAACACTGTTTTGTGATCACTGTTGAACTTAAATGCGTTGATCCATTAACATGTTCTTTTATATGTGCACTTTACGTTAAAATAGTATTCACTGTTGAAGCAGCGAGACCTAATTCCGTGCAATAGATGACAAACTTTGTCCTGCTTCGTAACTCTTAATTAATCATTTTAATTTCTAAATAAATTTTGTTTCATTTCCTGGCAGCAGTTGCACTTTCCATTGGTCCCTTTCCCTTCACACTATTATAATAAGTAAATTTGAATGAAGAGAAGATTTAAAAATTTATATTTTTTATATGATCGAAGATTTCAGTGAAGGGGAAACACATTTCACCATAATAACATAAAAACCCAAACAATTCCAGTTATCTGGATTATCGCAAATGCAACTAGATTGCATTTACTACCAATTTATAATTAGATGCACTAACAGAAAAGCTCAATAAAATGGAATGTGCAAATTATTTTATGGTAGTGACCTCCAGAAACGTGCTTTAGAAAAATATCACAAAAGCATTTAAAATTGATTATTATAATGGAACATATGAAGTGATGAAAGTGTAGTGCAATTTTGATTATAAAAATGGCCTTTTAGAGAAATAAACAGCTTAGTTATATAGCAAAAATTTTAACTTCTGAAAACTTGGAATGGGCTCAACACAAAACCTGATGAACCCCAGATAACATCAGTCCAAGAAAAGCAGTGTCCATTGATAACAACTCTGTGTTCTTTCACTAAAAGCAACCCTTCATCCATAGCAGTAACTTGTCCTTATTGCTACACTGCTCTAATTTGTATAGCAGCCTATTATGTGCAACAATATCAAAAGCTTTCTTGAAATCCATGTATGTACAAAGGGTACTAGGAAAGTTTTGCAATATGACGCAACAATGAATCACAGGAAGCTGCTTGTTGCTGCATGTTGAGACATGTTCATACGTGCATAGTAGCCGCTGCGCCAAGTCGATGGGCTCAGTTATTCATTAGTAGTGAGAGTGTAAAGTGCTTGCGATGGCATCGTGGTCACGAAATGAGATAAGGACAGTTTTGCGGTATAATTTCGTGCATGGTTTAACCATAGACCAGTGCTTAAAAGAAATGACTCTTGCACTAGATGATGATTGTCCACATCGTACAACGATATTCAGGTGGTATAGAGAATTCCAAAGGGGAAATTTCACTCTGGAGCATTCTCAGAGGCCGGGAAGGCCACGAACGTCAGTTACGGAGGAAAACGTTACTGCTGTGAGGAAAATGCTTGACGAAAACAGGCGAGTGACCTACCAACAGATAGAGGATACTTTGGGCCTAAATGCACCAGCAATTCGTTCGATTCTGCAAGATCATTTGCACGTGAAGAAACTTTGTTCTCTCTGGGTGCCGCATCAACTGACTGAAGAGCAGATGACACGACGTGTGACTTGGTGCCGGGAGATGTTAAAAAATTTGATAAGGGACAATCTCGGTATGTGAACAACATCGTGACAGGTGACGAGACTTGGCTGTACTATTACGATCTGCCGACCAAGGCTCAAAACAAAGTTTGGGTCTTTGATGATGACGACACACCCGTAATTGTCAGAAAATCCCGATCTGTAAAGAAGAAAATGATAGTTGTATTTTTCAAATCGAGTGGAATTGTGGAACGTGTCATTTTGGACACGCAGAAGACAGTCACAGCTAAGTGGTATACTGAACAATGCCTGCCTAAAGTCATTTGATCTATGAAGAACCTGCGGCCAAAGTCAAGAATGGACACCTGGTACCTCCATCACGAAAATGCTCCAGCTCACCGCGCCAAAGCCTGCACCGAATATTTGACCACGACAGGACTGAAACTTCTCGAGCACCCTCCCTACAGTCCAGACCTTGCTCCCTGCGACTTTGCAATGTTCCCGCATGTGAAAATGAAGCTAAAAGGGAGGCGGTTTTCCAGTGATGAGGACCTTCTACGGGCTTGGGACAACGAGTGTGCTTTACTCCCTAGTGAAATTTGGCAGAACTGGTTTAAAGATTGGTTTCGGAGGATGGAGAGGTGTATTGAATGTAGAGGAAATTACTTTGAAAAAATTAAATAAACAAAGCTGTATTGCAAAACTTTCCTAGTACCCTTTGTATTATCAAAATTATTTTTTTGCGTCATAGTATCCAGTCAAATTGGTCAAGCAAAATTTTTCCTTAACCCATGCTGTATCTGAACTATAATTGCTGTCTTGTCTAGGTAGTCCTGCAGTGCTGCTTTAACCAGTGACTCCATTATTTTCCCCAGAACAGAACTTAAACAAACAGATCTGTAATTACTTAAGTCACCTTTTGTGAACCCCTTTGTGAATTAGGGATACGCTTGCACATCTTTAGTCCCTGGGGACCTCACATGAATCCAGAGATTCTCTCATAATAATGGCTAAGGGTTTCTTTACTTTGTTTGCTGCCTCCTTTAATATAACTGGATAGATCCTGTCCACCTTAGGTGCCTTTCGTTTGTTTAACTTCAACAATTTCCGCTCCACTTGGTCTCAGTTATTACAAAATCCTTTAGATCACTGTTAGAGTTTGATGAACTTCTGGTATTCCCTTCCCTAAATAATTCCTGATGTGTGAATGTAGATGCAAAATACTAATTCAGTTTGTTAGTTACCTGAGCAGAATTGTCAACAGTTGAAACATTGATATCAAGTGGACCAATCTGATTCATCCCATTCCTTCTAGAGTTTACATAAGTAAAGAAGTGTTTACTGTTTTCCTTTGCCAAAGTTTTTTTTCTTAATCTTCCTTTGCCTGCATAACCTCGTTTGTGTTCTTGATTAGACTGGGGTTCGAACCCGTGACCACCAAATACGGAGGATGCGGAAAGGTCAGGGAATGACCACCGCATATCCCCGGAGCAATATGGCCTTAGTTGCTAATGCTCCTAAAAACCAAATAACAACAACATAACCTCGTTTGTGACTTGATTACAGATTATCTCATATCTACCATTGGCATCTCTGCCTCCTAATAATTTACCGTATCTCTTCGATTGTAAGACGCCATCGATTGTAAGACGCACCTTAATTTTATTACCTTAATTTCAGAAAAAAAAAGATTTGATTCTAAGAAAATAAAATAAAATAAAATGCTAAAATAAATCTAACAAATATTTTTATTATAATAGAATTCAATCTACTAACAACAATATTACTGGTATTTTTCAGTAGGTAGGTTATTCATCACTTTCTTCTGAGCCATTGATATCTGCATCTGAATCAATATCACAGTCTACTTCACATTCAGAGTCAGATTCTTCTGAGCCATTGTTATCTTCATTATCCTATAATATATCATCTTCTGAGCCATCAAGAGCATTGGTGATGCAACATTTTTTAAATGAGTGCTTGCCTATTCTTTCTGGGATCAGCTTCCAAGCTATTGATATCCATTCTGCCAATTTTGATGCTGGCGCTTTCTTAATTTTTCCGGAAGGTGTCATGGAAGGTTGTTGGTCAACAGCCAGAATTCATATTCCTTTATCAAGTAATCCATAAATGGTTTGTTGATTGAAACCTCGAGTGGCTGCAGTTGGCTAGTCATGCCACCAGGAATCAAAACTGAGTCACCACGTTTTTGCACGATTTTATTTTTGATTTGTTCAGACAAATGTCCACGAAATTCATCAAGTACTAGCATGCTAGTTGGGTTATGAAGATTTCCAGGACATCTATTGCGCACAACATTTAGCCAGTCTTCCATAAGCTCTGCCGACATCCATCCATTTTTTTGTGCATGCACAATAACATCTTTCGGGAAAATTTCATTCTTCGATATGGTTTCTTGATTTAAAATTAAATTTGGTGGCAACTTACGACCATCGGCGGGCTGCTTTTCATAGCCCATGCTTATGATCTTGATTTCTTTAGCACCTTTAGCATTGACAGTGTAATTTAGAGGCATATCGAAGAAGACTGGGGTTTCATCAGCATTTCCAATTTGACTAAACTCATAGTTTCGTTTTTTCCTTAATTTCATCATCTGTCGCTGAAAGTTAATCAGCTTAGGTTGAAAGTCTACAGGAATTTTTTGACAGGTAGATAGATGTTTGGCACCTTAATAATAATCCACTACGATGCATGAGTCTGTCACACCAGCCATGACTGCCTTTAAAAATTATTTTCTCTACTCCGAGGGACTTGGCATTTCTCTGGTTTTCAATTGCATGTCTTGTCGAGAGATGGGTAATCCTTTTGCACGTGTCTCCGTTACAAAACATATCACAGCTTCATCGACTTGTGGAAATCTTCCTTTCTGAGGCCCTGTAAAGCACTTGATTGTTGCTTTGCACAAAAATATGGAATTGTGATCATTTCTCCAACGACGAACATTTACTTCACTAGTCAAAATGTCGACCCGCAGTTCTTTTGCATACACAATAACTTTTCATTTCAGTGCAGCTTGTAGTGCAATCTTTTTGACATTTTAATGTGTAATAAGGGATCAAAATTAATGAAATACAATAACCCCATTTCTTACTTGCTTTTGAAGATACAAACAAAACTTCCTAGTTTTTGCTGAGTGAGCTCCACTATAATGAAGTAACAGTGACTTCACATTTCGAAATCACGTGAAATTGCCCACACCACAATATTCCATTGGAGATTGCAATAACGGTCAAACTTGGAGGCGGGGTTTCCACGTAAAAACAAAACATGTGGTGCTGTGCAAAGCACGAATAAATTTGAAAAAACTGTGATTGTAAGATGCCATAGATTCTAAGACCCACCCCATTTTTAGAGACGTTTACAGGGGTTAAAAAGTGGGTCTTAGAATCGAAGAAATATGGTATCTACATCCCATGCATTTTTCTTCTCTGCTACGTGTCTCATTAGTTTATCTGACACCCATTTATGCCTAATCCTTGAACAGTATTTTTTAGTTGTAACAAAAAGCCTAGTAGCTTCCAAGTTTACTTCCTCGAATGCTTCCTATTTATAATTTGCTGTTGGTAACATTCAGTTGGTCCCACTGCATAGAATTTAAGACCTGTGTGAGACTACTGTAGTCCCCTATATGAAAACAAAAACCCTTTCCTTTACCCTTGATGGTAGTTATATTTTTAAGGAAATCCCACATCAGTATACTATGATCAGTGCCACCTAGTGGTTGCTTTATCTGTAAATTCTTAATGCATGTACTATTCAGTGCTGATAATCAGATCAAATGTATTACTCCCTCTGGTTGCCTCTCGAGTTTCATTCAATATCTGGGGGTTTAAAATCTCCTGTTATAAGACATTCTGATTTTACTCCTTTACTCTGTACAGTTGTTCATCAGAGTCATTACTACTCCTACTCTCAATTTTCCTTTAGATTTGTTGAAGTCTTTACAAATTGAAGATTTGCAGATATCTCCCATTCACAAGGATGGTTTAAAGGGTGAGATGAGTAACTAGAGACCTGGAAGTTTAATCACATTGGCATGAGATGTGATTAGGCCACATCTCGTGCCAATGAAAATAATGGAATTAACAAATAATGAAGTAATGTGTGACCAACTTGATGAGTGGAGTCATGAGGCACTCATTGCATCAATTTTTTAAAGATAGATCATGAAATAATTTTGGCTTCATATATATATATTTAGATTTCAAGCCTTTGATACTCTATACTACATGTACAATTTTTTTATAAATTGGAGCAATGTGGCAATAGAGACAAAGGGTGAATATAAATGGCCTCTGCTCTTCATGGACTGATGTGATGAATGGGTATTGCAGGGGTTAGTATTAGGGTCCCATTCTATTTTAATATTTATTAATGGTATTGATGTAGGTATTTGAGGTTTGATGTCTAAGTTTGCTGGTGATACGAAGCTGGACACAGATAATTAAGGAAAAAAAGGATACTTTTGCAATCTAACATAAAATTATCTGAGCAATGCAAAGTATGCTGGTAGATCAGTCCATGAGGGTTCTGTCAGTGATATACTGAAACCTTGCTTTCTGGGGCAGAAAGCTGACTATCCCATTGTATAAGGAAATGATTAGGCCACATTTCGAATACTGCATACAAGTGTGGAAACCTCATTTTAAGAAAGCAGTATTCTATGTATAAGTTAAGTGCGATAGCATCATTAATACACAGTCAAATCTGAATTAACAAAATATTTGCAAGGCGGCATCGTTTTAAGTTATCTCATATTGTGAATACCTTCACAACAAGTTGCCATGATATTGCACTACTTCGAATAAATAACGCTTCACCTGAGGAGAAGACTAATGTTACTTATTCTCAGATGGATACCACCACCCAGACGGCACCGTTTCAGGGCTATTTGGCCCTCCTTCGGTGGGTGGGTAGGTACCCAATTGATGCAATGATGGCAAAACAGTTATGAAGTATAACTCCACAATATGAGAGATGCCTGATGGTGTATCAGGCTTCAGCCCTAAATGCTTTATAGAAAGCAGTATTCTTGTTGACACCTATCAGACAGGAAATGTGACTTAAATTTTAAAATAATAAAATAAAATCCACCTATACAGAAAAAGAATGCCAAGAACAGAAAGAAAAACACCAAAATACAGTGTCTTTTTTTCAGGTTGATAATAATGAATTAAATTGATAATGAAATAAGTTGTTAATAGTGAATGAAATAAAATTTTCAAAATTGACTGCTGTTGTGTCTACTTGATTTGCTAAATAGTCACATACTGAAATTAAAATATAGAAGAGGAAAATGAATAAAATTAAGATCACCTATTGAAGAATAAATTTATGTCCCCTTGTATGACTTATGAGGAGACAAATTTAGAAAAAAAAAATACCTTTGTCATTTGAGAAAGAGTAAAAATGTTATCAGCATTTAGTTTACTTAACCCTTTTCAAACATTATACAGTATACATTTGAAAAAAAACCAACATGCAAATGTTTTTTTTTTTTCTTTTCGGTAGCTTCCAGACACTCCAATTCAAAGAACCCCCAATTCATTTTTTATTTTTATTTTTTTAGAAGAATATCCTTTAGTATTCTTAGTTAACTGATTTTGTCCTCTACACCCTTTCTAACAGAGCAATGTCTTTCCTACAAACAATATTCTTGTTGACACCGATCATTCAGGAAATGTGACTTAAAATTTTTATATAGTAAAATAAAGCTGGAAATATTAAAAAAATAAGTATAACAAGTAAACAAAATAAACACTAGGTGGCAGTGATCACTGTGTACTAATGTCGGATTTACTTAAAGATTTAATTACCATCAGGGGTAAAGGAAAGGGTTTTTGCTTCCATAAAGGTGAGTACAGTGGTCTCAGAACGTTTTTAAATTCTGTACTGTGGGATCAACTGACGATGTTACCAACAGTAAATTCTAAGTGGGAAGCATTCAAGGAATTAATCGTGGATGCTACTAAAAGTTTCATACCTATTAAGAAATATTGTTCAAGGTTTAGGCCTAAATGGTTATCGAATGAACTAATGAGACTTGTAACAGAGAAGAAAAATGCATGGGATGCATATAAATTATCAAGTGACTCAGAAGCCTATGGCAGATATAAGCTAGTCTGTAATCAGGTGACAAAGGAGGTTAGGCAGGCGAAGGCAGATTACGAGAAATCCTTGGCAAAAGATGCTAAGAAAAACAGCAAGGATTTCTTTACTTATATAAAGTCTAAAAGGAAGGGGATGAATCTGATTGGTCCACTTGACATCGATGGTTCGACTGTTGATGATCCTGCTCAGATAGCAAACAAACTGAATGAGTATTTTGCATCTACATTCATACATGAGGAATTATTAAGGTTTGAAAATGGCAGAAGGTTATCAAATTGTAGCAGGGTGCTTAATGATTTTGTAATAACTGAGAGCAAAGTTGAGGAGAAATTGTTGAAGTTAAACGTAAGAAAAGCACCTGGGGTGGATGGGATCTATCCAGTTATATTAAAGGAGGCAGCAAAGCAACTAAGCAAACCCTTAGCCATAATTATGAGAGCATCCTTGGACTCAGGGGAGGTTCCCATGGACTGGAGATGTGCAAATGTATCCTCAATTCACAAGGGGGGGGGGAATCGAAGGTGACACGAGTACAGACCAGTTAGTTAAACTTCTGTTCCAGGTAAAATAATGGAGTCACTGGTTAAAGATGCATTGCGGGTTCATCTAGACAAGACTGCAGCAATAATTCAGACAGAGCATGGGTTTGTTAAGGGAAAATCTTCTGACAAATTTGATTGGTTATTATGATGTGGTTACAAAGGAACTGGATGCAAAAAATAATTTTGATATCATATATTTGGATTTCAGGAAAGCTTTTGACACTGTTGCGCATGGAAGACTATTGTACAAATTGGAGCAGAATGGTATTAAGGTTAAGTTGCTACAATGGATAAAAGGGTGGTAATCAATGGGTGCTGCTCTTCATGGACTAATGTTATTAGTGGAGTCCCACAGGGTTCGGTGTTGGGTCCACTGTTGTTTTGTATATTTATCAATGATATTGATGAAGGTATATCAGGCTTAGTGTCGAAGTTTGCAGATGATACAAAAGTTGGCAGGGTTGTTAATGACAGTAATGGCAGTGTGCTACTGCAAAAGAATCTAGATAATTTGGGCAGATGGGCTAAGAAGTGGCAACTGAAGTTTAACCTTGACAAATGCAAAGTACTGCATATGGGTAAAAGTAACCCGAGAGAAAAGTACCAACTGTGTGGTACTACACTTAAGGTGGTAGAAAATGAGAAAGACCTGGGGGTAATTGTGCAGTCAGATATGAAGTTTTCAGAGCAATGCAGACAGGCTGCCAGGGCAGGTCATGGGGTTTTGTCAATGATATATAGGAATTTTGCTAGCAGGGAAAAGGAGGTGATTGTCCCTCTGTATAAGGCAATGGTCAGGCCACACCTTGAGTACTGCGTACAGGTCTGGAGTCCTCATTTTAGGAAGGTTTGCTTGAGCGTGTACAGAGAAGGGCAACAAGATTGGTGAGGGGAATGAAGGGATCCTCTTACCAAGAGAGGCTTAAGTTCTGCAAATTGCAGTGGCTTGTGACTAGACACCTGCGCAGTGATCCGATTGAGGTGTATAAGGCCTTGAATGGGTTGAGAATGCTGAATTCTGATGGGATCCTTCCACTTGTTCAGATTACAAACCTAAGGAGACATAAATTCAAATTAAGAAAGGACAGATGTAGAATAGATGTGAGGAAATTTGCCTTTAGCCAGCGGGTGGTTAATTGCTGGAATAAACTTCTATCTGTCATTGTGGAAGTTGATAGGTTGAATAAATTTAAGGAGGAACTGGACAGGCATTTGGAGGGAATGGTGTGATTTTTTTTTTTTTTTTTTCGCTGATGCTGCATAAGTTCATACACTTGCTTTCGTGCATCACATGCCACTACTGCTACTACTAAACTGCACTGCACATGTAATTTTCTTTCCTTTTCAGATTTCATCTCAAATAAATATAAGCCTCATTATCCCTTTTTTAAACCATGTGCTGTATTTGCATTGCTATATATTTCAGCTCATATAATCTTCAATTCAAATCTAGTAGTAGCAGTGGCAAATGATGGAAGAAAAGAACCTTATATAACATCAGGAAAAAAAAAAACACTGTACACTTTGGCCATCCGTACTGCTCCAAGAATTTGTCTAGTTCTTCCTTGAATTTATTTAAACCATCCACTTAATGCTGTTAAATCACTGCTGATAACCAGATTAAGAGTATTGCTTCCTCTTTTTGCCACTCTCACAACAGTCATCCAAGATATCTATAGAAGTTTTCCTAGTGTGTGGGTGACCAATGCACAAATCCCAGTCAACATCTGGGAAGTTAAAATCCCCCATTATAAGACATTCTGATTTACTGGCCACTCTATTTCTATGTGTAGCCTTTTGGTATGCTCGTCACAGTCATTATGCCTATAACAGACCCTCCTACTCTCAATTTTGTTTTCCCAGTGGTTATATAATCTCATCAGACTGACTCAACATTGCGCTAGTCAGCCATGTAGAATAAATGCACTACATTGCACTACACTGCCTTAGATTTAATATGCTTCCTAACAAAGAGCATAACCTCTCAACCCCTACTATCCTGTTTGTACTTTCTGTATACATTGTACTCCCCCTATTCAAATTCAGCATCAGTTATGTCTGAGTGACACTGTGTCTCTGCTATCCCTTCAATGCCCGCATTTGATGACTTAATCAATACTTTAAATTTACTAAGTTTAATTAAAATTCTTCTGGCATTCGTGTACATGTAAGTATATATGCACATGTTCTTACTTTTAGTTACCCATACATAGCGCCCATATGTTCACTTGTTCCATAATAGCCCACAACAGGGCTTGAAATTCCAGGCTGTGGAAAGCAAGGTGTCGGTAAATGCTGGGAAAGAACAGAAGAAGGAATTTGCCTGCCAGTGATTAATATTTTCACTGGTAAGAATCTGCTAAGCACTCCAGCAAGTAAAGGACAAACATGGTGTTTAGATAACTCTCAAATCATAGAATACATATACAATTAATGGCTCCAGCTCTTCATAGTCCTGAACAGCAAAGTGCTTGAAGCCATGAAAAAATGGAATAGAAAATGTGCAAAGAGAATATAAATATCCAAACATATTTATAGCACATTTAGTGAGGATAGAATATTTGCTTATTTCAAATATTCTATCCTTACTAAAAACTTTACTGTTTTATTTTCAAATAAAGTAGTAAAATCTGCCATCTAATTACACAGTATGAATAGATTAAAATAAAATTAATTTTGACATAAAGAACCACTGGATAAATAATTTAGCATATGTTGATAAGAACAAGTGAAGTAAAAGCAGGTCAGACTACATAATAAATTAAAACATGCAAAAGTGTGTTATTAGCAAAGTCTGAAATAGTGAAGATGAGTTTCTGTCTGTAAAATATAAATTTTACAGACACAAACTCATCTTCAATAAAATATAAAATATTCAACGTAAATGTAAAATATTCAACCAAAATATAATATAAAAACCATCATATTAGACTTGGTAATACACTGGAAACAGCTTCAACTAGCGGAAGAAATAAAAGTAAATCTGTACCTAATGAAATGAAGATTATATTAGCTGAAACATATATAGCAATGCGAATACAGCACATGGTTTAAAAAAGGGATAATGAGGCTTATATTTATTTGAGATGATATCTAAAAAGTAAGGAAAGAAAATTACATGTGCAGTGCAGTTTAACTTAAGAGACGAGAAGGCAAAATGATTTTTGGTGTTTATTTTGTTTACCTGTTATACTTATTTTTTGAATATTTCCAGCTTTATTTTATGATATAAGAATTTGAAGTCACATTTCCTGAATGATCAGTGTCAACAAGAATATTGTTTGTAGGAAACACTTTGCTCTGTTAGAAAGGGTGTAGAGGACAGAATCAGTTAACTAAGAATACTAAAGGATATTCTTCTAAAAAAATAAAAATAAAAAATGAACTGGGGGTTCTATGATTTGGAGTATCTGGAAGCTACCGAAAAAAAAAAAAAAAAAAAAACATTTGCATGTTGGTTTTTTTTCAAATGTATACTGTATAATGTTTGAAAAGGGTTATGTAAACTAAATGCTGATAACATTTTTACTCTTTCTCAAATGACAAAGGGATTTTTTTCTAAATTTATGTCTCCTTCTCGTATTGTCATACAAGGGGACATAAATTTTAAATGAAGAATGGTTATAGAATAGATCTATGGAAAATTGTATTCAGTCAAAGGTTAATTGAGTGTTGGAATAAATAAATAAATAAATATTTATTGAATGTAGTATAGTCTGTAAATAACAATTGAAAAGTTACATAGTGCCCATCATGGCTAAAGGGATTCCAGCCATGATGGAATCCCTGAAAATGATGATAAAGCAAAATGCAGATTTCTTAGTAGAATCTCATACTATGATTGAGTTCATGCTCTTTTTAATTGGAAATTTATTGGCATATGAATGTAAAAATCAGTTTACCGTAATCTAGGGAAATGGAAACGGGCAGGGACTGACCTTCTGGCTAGTGTTTTAGAAGTAGGTAGTCAGGATAAATTTAAAGAAGGTTTGGGCAAATTACTGAATTACAGGAATGGGCAAATTACTGAATTACAGGAATGGGCAAATGAAGTTTTTTTTTTTTTTTTTTTTTTTGACTGCTGCTGTAAGCTGTGACAATGTGATAGAAGCCCTCCTTAATTTCTTTTATACCTGGTTCAAAGAAGTGTCTTCTATAAAATGATGATAAAGTAAAATGCAGATTTCTTAGTAGAATCTCATACTATTATTGAGTTCATGCTTTTTTTTTAATTGGAAATTTATTGGCATATGAATGTAAAAATCAGTTTACCATAATTATTTGCAATTTGAAAAACTCAAGGAGCTTTTTTGAATCTATTTTTCATAAGTTATAATAATGCATTTAGATGTGTGGGATATTCCTTGTAATACTAGCAAACTTCATGTTTTTGTACTACAGCCCTGGGTGTACCAAGCCCATACTCACCAGATGTGAGCCCCTGGGGCTTGCTTGATTAGTCATGATGCCTTTCAAGCCAGGCCACTTATGTCTTTGAATATCATGTCCATTGATTTCTCCATGTGCCACTATGCAAAGAACTTATTTACCAACAAAAATATGAACTCATCACATATAAATTACACTAAATTAAGCCTATAATCAAGCAGTGGCAGTCCAGTCTATGCAGGGTCTGAAGAGAGGAAGTTGTTTTTGCTTAGCTCCATGTAGGTCAGTCACAGTCATCCGACACCCCCAGTAGAAATGAGTGTGCCATCTGGCATGCTTATTTCTGCTGCGGGTGGATGACCCAACTTTATGTGATAACTGTGAAACTGTTTTAACCATTATTCATATTTTTATGAATAATGATTTCTGCTGTTTCTTTATGTTTTATCCTTTTTATTAATCTGGCTGAACTGTTTACACTCAGCCAGATTTTAGATTAGAGAGACAATATATCTGACAATTTAAAATTTTTACAGTCCATTAATTTATACACATGTATTTGAATCTTTTCCTTTTATATTTTGATGTGGATTTCCTTCTTTTGATATGGTAACTTATTTAGAGGTTACCATATCAAAAGTTTGCTATATAAGGCCACACCAAATATGTTTTTTATGTGTTTACTTTATCTCAACTTAGTGCATTATGCCCTTTGTGTGCCATTAAACACTAAATAACCAACCAACAGAAATTGCAAAATAAAAAAGATCCGTTTTGAATTATTATTTTTATTATTATTATTATTAATAGCCATATGGTGCAAGGAAGCCTGAGACTTATGCTGCACCAGGAAGAAAAAAAAAAAAAAAAAAAAAAATTCCCAAGTTACCCTGAGAGAGAGAGAGAGAGAGAGAGAGAGAGAGAGAGAGAGAGAGAGAGAGAGAGAGAGAGAGAGAGTGTCAAAAGCAGAAGGGAATCACCAAAAAATGAAGAATGATGATATCCAGCTCAGGACCCTGGGGTGTGCCAAGCCCATACTCACCAGATGTGAGCCCCCAGGGTTAAAAAGATGATGCTCCACCTGCATGGGAGAAATGCTAAAAATGTTTAAAAGGTAGTGCACACACACACACAGCTATTCATAATGAATGGTGGTATTCTCCTCCCTCTTTTTGAGAAAGTCTGGTCATTCATCAGTAAAAAGGAAAATGAAACAGCACACTTGCAGTTTAATTTTTTTTTTTTTGATTTATATTGTAATCATCATGTTCACTCTTTAGTGGCCACTATAATTGAATTTAATTTCTATATTTATTTCCTAATTAGATCAGCGCTTCCCAAACTGGGGTCCACGGGCCCTTCAGGGTCTGTAGACCAGTTCAGGCGGGTCTGCGAAATGACCCTCTGAAATTTGTTGTATGTATAGCAAATTGATGATTAATAAAGTTTTTATATAGTTATGAAGAAATAAGAATAAAGTTGTTTTAAACATAAAACCTTGAATTTTCTTTTCAGAAAACCCAGTGTTCATACACACACACGCGCATGCATGTACGCACGCGTGCGCGCGCGCACACACACACACATAATAAAAGAATAATAGTATTAAGAAGCTAAGTAATCATAGAGGGAAGATAATGTTGATTATGGATCAGGGACACTGCGTTAGCAAAACGTACCCTACAGCCATAATGTGTGTGTGTGTGTATATATATATATATATATATAGGGTGATTCACTACCAGTGCGACAAACATGCAGGAGGTGTAGGGGGCACAAAGATGAATCACATAGCATTGCAGGGTCCGAAATGCCTTCATCATGCGGTAGAGGACATTGAAAGGGGAGGTCGCGTGAACAGCGATCCCGCTGGAAGTCAGCATTTGCGAACGGTTTCTGTTGAAGAAACCAAGTAGCAAAAGTCCTCCGGAGTGGATAATCCGCAGGCTCCAATGATTGGACGTGTTGCAGATGGTATGAACTCATTTGGTTTGTTGACAGTATCCTCCATACAGTGGATTGGGAAATAC